>NC_034593.1:111464375-111532175 GCF_900095145.1 Mus pahari | reverse complement strand
CACATTCTCATTCTCTCTCTCTCTCTCTCTCTCTCTCTCTCTCTCTCACACACACACACACACACACACACACACCTCCACATTAAGCAAGAATGAAGAACTATGGGCTAGGTCCTCAGGGAGCAATCTTTGTGTCTTTATTATGAAGTCTCCCCCTCTCAAATTGTCTGTCTCCAAGACCTAAAAGCCCGAAGATGGGGTTGCTGAAAAACAAAGTCCTTTTCTCTTTGCTTTTCTTTATCCTTGCAGTTACTGCGGGAGTCAGAGTCAGCAAGTTGGGAGGGGAAAAGAGAGAGAGCCCTACCCTACCCCCTCCCCACAGCAGGAGAGCCCCAAGACTCCATGGAGAAAGGACAGGAACCCCTTCTCTTAAAGTTAAAATTAGACAGAGGTGGAGCCTTCAAGACTGGTTTGGGCAACTTGAATAGCTACAGAACTGTCCTGAAGAGTAAACAGGATGCCAGAACCTGTTTGGTTTGGGCAATGGAAAAAATCTCTTTCCCTTTGTTAAACACAACTTCAAAGATAATGGAGCAAAGAGAAACAATTTGACTGGGTCACCAGGAAAGCCAACTTGACAGATTAGTTACCAATAAATGATAAATACTCTTTAACCAAAAAAAAAAAAAAAATCTTTCATTTGGGCTAGTCAGAAGAGCTCAGTGGGTAAGAACAGTTACCATGCAAGCCTGCCGTGAATTTAATCCTCCATCACACAGGAGGAAAGAACCCACTCTTGAAAACCATCTTCTAACCTCCACACTGAGGAAGTGGCATGTCACTCTCTCTCTCTCTCTCTCTCTCTCTCTCTCTCTCTCTCACACACACACACACACACACACACACATACACTATAATATGGCGTTCTTTGATTTCTTTGATAGCAATGAAGCACACAGTGGAGGCCACAGTCCACGGGGTTAGGCTGGGTTCGACCACACCAGATACAAACTTCAAAACTGAAGAAATGCCTCTGGTATTTTTGGGTCCTTTTGTCATTTCTGAATCAAGGCGTGTCTTGTGGCTTCAGCTAGCAGCTAAGTAGAGGGCAGTAGGAGCTTGCAGAGACAGACAGAAAGATGTAATACCAATAGACAAGGCATGAAGATTAAAATTAGGGATTTAGGTGAATGTGAGAATAGAAGCATTTGGTCTTTTGGGCAGACGCAAAACAATTATGTACCTAAAATCGAGTTATTTATATTGTGATTATATCTCCAACCTAAGATAATTTACAGGTCTATACCCTCATGATTAACAGCTAATGGACCACAAAGGCACATGCGGTGGGACCATGTAAAGAACAATCGTCAGTTTATTCATGGAGACAGGCTCCTCTTCCATTGCACAATCCACGGTGCCTCCATACTTCTCAAACATGCATTCCACGTGGAATTTCATTTGACTTTCAGGGTGATTCGTTTGAAGATTTATTTTTATGTATAGGAGTACGCTCTCTGCATGTACACCTACAAGCCAGCAGAGGGCATCAGATCCCATTACAAATGGTTGTAAACCACATGTGGCTGCTGGGAATTGAACTCAGGACCTCTGGGAAAGCAGCCCAGGGCCTTAACTGCTGAGCCATCTCTTCAGCGCTCAATAAGATTTTTAATCCCCCTCCCAGAAAGCCCTGACTTCCTCTTTTATAAGCACATCTCAGAGTTTTACTTTTCTCTGTTCATAATTGACTAATTAACATTTATGTTTTAGCTGAAAAGAAAAAAAGCCTCATCCCTCATATTAGGGTATCACTGAAAATTCTTAGAAATTTTAATTTCTATTAAGTTTCAATTTCTCAGAAGATTTTCAAACTAAGTGAATTGGGAGAAGGAAGAGAAAATAAATTTCTTTTAGCCAGTGATATGTATACACATCACTGTAGTATGTATGTACAGTCACATCATGTGTATATGTATGTGTATGTATGTGTGTATGCATGTGCATATATGTGTACATGTATGTATGTGTGTATGTGTATATATGTATGTGTGTATGAGTATGTTTATGTTTGTATGTATGTGTGTGTTTATGTGCATGTATGTATATGTATGTGTGTATTGTGTTTGTATGTGTGTGTATCTGTGTGTGTGTGTGTGAATTCAGTCTGCCCTGCATTTCCATAGAGTCCTGGGTTCCTTCATCTGTTACTGTCCCCTCAATTGTGCTGTTGTGAACAACATTATGGGCTGAAAGAGCTGTGCCCAACCAGATGAGCCTCTGTACGTAGCATTGGAATTTAAGAATTTTCCCTGCACTTCTGGAAACCAAAGTTGTTCATCCTTTTTATAGCTCTGACAAAGGGAGGCACAGATATATGCTCTTTCACAGTCTTTTCACAGAGTAAGAAATAAATAAAAATAAAACCCTCTTTCTTCCTGACAAGGCAGGTAGAGTGTCTGTTCGCTGGGTATTTTTTAGACATGCCATGGGGACTCAAATGGTGCTGGATCTGGGGTTTCAGAGCTCAGAGCTTATTGTCTTTGCATTTTTAGCTCATAGAACAGTGTTTGGCAGTATTAGATATTTCATAAAAGATGTTAAGTAAGTTTATGAATCTATGCATGAGTAATATAAAATATGGGTAGATCTTGTCAAATTATAAAATGTAGATGTAGGTCAAAGGCGGCAAAAGCCACTGCCTCCCTTGCTGGTTCTATAATCAAGGGAGTTTGCCACAGCTCTGGACTTAGATAAGGACATTGACAGAAACAAACTTCTGCCAGGGTGCAACATCAAAGGCAAGGTTTAGTGACTCCGAGGAGAGAGCCGGCCCCTACTATATTGACATCTCTTCATACACAGATCAAGACTCAGTCGTCTCCCGTGGTGTGCCCATGTGGCATGGGTAAGGAAGGGCATGCTGAAAAACAAAACCCAGCTGAGCCTGAGACATCTTCCTCAAACCCAGGGTTACTATCCATGTAGTCAGATAAGAATGAAATGGTTAGAAACTGGGAACTTTGAATCTAACATTTTATTCAGCAAGATCCTCTCCCTCTTCTCTCTTCTCTCTTCTTCTTCTTCTTCTTCTTCTTCTTCTTCTTCTTCTTCTTCTTCTTCTTCTTCTTCTTCTTCTTCTTCTTTCTCTCTCTCTCTCTCTCTCTCTCTNTCTTCTTCTTCTTCTTCTTCTTCTTCTTCTTCTTCTTCTTCTTTCTCTCTCTCTCTCTCTCTCTCTCTCTCTCTCTCTCTCTCTCTCTCTCCCTCCTCTCTTGAAACACATTCAAAGTTGACTCATTTTTCCTTGCTCTTGCTGCTTCTTCCTTCCTTCCTTCCTTCCTTCCTTCCTTCCTTCCTTCCTTCCTTCCTTCCTCTCTCCCTCCCTCTTTCTTTCTTTCTTTCTTTCTTTCTTTCTTTCTTTCTTTCTTTCTTTCTTTCTTTCTTTTTTCCTTCCTTCCTTCCTCCCCCTTCCTCCTCCTCCTCTTCTTTTACAGTTTGTCTAAGCAAGTCTCATGTAAACAAGAGTGAAGAATGAGAACATTAACAGGCTAGCTAGCAGCTAGTGTCCTAGAAAAGCAGAAGAGTAAAGGGCGAACAAAACTTCCAACAAGCCACACTGCTGTGGATTATTCAGAATATTTAGCAAGCACAGAGGAATGTTGCAGAGAACTCTGAAAGACTCTGGGATGTAATAAATATTAAAAAGAAAAATGGGGCCAAAATGTAAATGAGACATAGACCATGTCTCGCCTTTAACAACTGAACCCACAAGAGCTTGGTGGCTCAGGCTTACATTCCTAGCTGGTACTGGAGAGGCTGAGTCAGTAGGATTGCCCAGAGTTCAGCTTGGGCTACAGAATGAGACCATCGCTCTAAAACAGCAAGAGAGAGAAAGAGCGGGAGATGGTCAAAGAGAGACAGGGACAGAGACACAGAGACACCGACACAGAGAGACAGACAGAGACACTGAGACAGAGAATAAAAACTCATGTCGTGCAACCTTCATCACACAAATATTTTCCGAGAAGAATGGGGTCCGTCCTTCCTTTACACTGGTAACCCCTTCGTAAGTAGCGTTTATTGCATTCAGTCGACCAAAATAAGACAAGCAATCAAAAGTCACTCAGAAAAAGTAAAAATCATAGGAGTTTCCAGCCCATTTCTGCTGTTATCCCTGGTTTGTTTACTTCGTGCCAGGAGAAGCAGGGCAGGAGTAAACCATGTGATGTGGTCTGGGGTCCAGGCGGGGGAGGGGTGGGATGTACACAGATGGGCAGATCCTGGTGGTGTCAGGGTTCCTGCTATGAGCTTACTCCTGGGAAAGACGTGGCAGCAGTTTGAATTATGAGAGCAAAACGGGAAACAATGAAGAGGGCCAAATGAGGAGTGTAGGAATCACGCAGCAGACCAGAGCCCGAAATAAGCTAAGGGAGACAATCGGTCCAGGCTTCAGGATGAAGGACAAGGGACTTCAGGGCTTTCATCTGTGCAGTGCTCAGTAATGATGCTATGAGCGCTTTGCAGTAATAATAAGCACAAACAGAAGAGAATGAGCTATATCAACATTTTGTTTGTTTTTAGGAGAGCGGGCGCTCCCTTTCTCTCCCTGGAAGATCAGCCCCGCCCAACATTTCTGCATCTCCCTGGCTGTACCAGTCTGCTTGCAGTTACTCCAGCAAACCAACCTTCGAGTTGGAGAAAGCTAACAAGAGGCCGACACCTTGGGAAGCAGCGTCCAGGTCTCCTCTCGGTCTAGTGGATGACGCCTTCAGACCCAGGAACATCCAGGAATCCATCGTGGCACATGTAGTCTCCGCAGCTCGGAGGAAGGTGCTTCCAGGGTCCCAAGAGGACTGGAAAGGGAGACTGTCCTTTGTCCCTCAAACTCAGAAGACCAACATGAGCTTTTCGGAAAGGCAAGAGTATACTGCTCCGTCCCCAGTCAACAGCCATGTGTCTAGCCACTCCTTATATAGTTCCCAGTTGCCATATGTGTGTTATGGGCAGGAGTCCAGAAATGATTTGAAAGCGATGTCTGTGGAAACTAGGTCTGAATACTGTCTTCCACTAGGTGGCTATGACTATAACCCACACCCAAGGGGGTGGAGACACCAACCATGAAAGCTTGTGTGACAATTGTGTGGATTTTGTTGTTAGCGAGCCTCGGTAGGGTTCTTTACTTTTAAATATAGACTTAAATCCACGTTTAGTCCTCTGTGGCTCTCACAGGTCATTTCTCTGAGTGTACATGTGTGTAAACACACAAGCGTGGGTCACTTCCTTGTCTGCCGATGCCTAAGCAACTGCTAGGTAGACAAGAGTCAGAGTGGGCAGGGCGTGGTGGCATACACCCATAATCACAGTGCATATGAGACAAGATAGGACACCAGGAATTCAAGATAATTCTCAGGCACATAGTTTGAGGCCAGCCTGGAGTACATAAGACCTTGCCTCAAAAGAATTATTTTCTTGTGTTGATATTCTGGCACTTATATAAAAAAATTCAAAATATTAATTTTATTTGTAAGGAGTCCCATGCAACTCAACTTTGTCTTCGCATAAAGACAGCGAATCTAAACGTTTTCTTCTATGTGCCTTAGCCCAATAAAGAATTATTAGACTAGGATGTAGTAGGATGTATGTACTTCTAATAGTGAGGAATATAAAATTCTTTGTATAAATATAAAATGCATGTGCCATTTACTTTGTTCTAATCCACCTGTCACCCCATTGCCTGTCCCCATGCCTCCAGGCTTTCCTCTGGCTGGGTCCCATCCTTTCTATAAGGACTAATTCCTAAGACAAGCCCAACAAGAAGTAATAATCATACAGAGAAGAATTTCCTTAGTGTTATTTCAAGCATTTCTCTAACACATTTTAGGTGTAGTTCAGATGAATTAGAAGGCTGAAATGGAAATGTTCTATTCTTCTTCTTTTGTTTGTTTGTGACAGTCCTTTGCTGTGTGGCCCTGGCTGGTGTGGCACTCTTTTTGTAGCTCAGGCTATCCTCAAACTCATGGTATCACCCTGCCTCAGCCTATGCGGTGCTGGGATGTCAAGTGGGCACCACTATGCCTGGACAGGGTGGGAATGTTTTTAGACAGGAATACGTCTGGGTGAGGTAACTACACGAGCCATATGGACTTAGAAGAAAACTGCAACGTGTGGAAAGCACAAATCTAGGTATTGGATTTATTTCCAATCTATTCAAAGCCAGCAGCCTGAGACGGGAAAATGTGAGCTGAAATGTCCTCATTTGTCAGATGAGAAGGCTGGATTGTCGAATTGCTTAGGTTCATAACAATTCTGCTATCTCGGGATCTTCTCGGCTGAATGACCTTTGATGCGTTGTTTGCGGGTGGCTCATCACATAAATATCAGATTACCTTTAGGAGTGGACGAGGTTATTAGTGCCAAGAAATGCGTCACTGAAGGTCCCAAAAGGAATTTCTAAGTGGCTGGTTTTGTGTATGTGGAGTGAAGATTGATGTAAAGATAAAACTATTCATGGATTTAAGGAAGTAGTGGATGAATGTGCCGTCATTGTGCAACTGATGTGCCTGATCGCTTATAGAAACAAACAGGAGAAGTATATACAAGCAGCATACTGCTTCTGGGCCGTTCAGAGGAAGTTGGGCGACTGACTCACCTCTCCAGTAACCAACCCAGCCTTATAAACATGACCACGAACAGATCAACACCTGCTCCTTACCGACATACCTCAAAGTGTTAAATTCAAGGGAATCCAAAGTAGTTCATATCATCATCAAGTTTATTCAGAGTCTCTTTTAATTTAAAATTTTCCTTGACTTTTCAAATGTAATTATTTTTCTTTCTAACTCTTCATTTTATCATCATGATGGTATCTTTCATAGAATAAAAATGGACTATGAGGATGCAGACTGTCTGTTACATTTGAAGTCACAAAAAAGAAAATTGAAGAATTCTCAGTAAGTGGCGAGAGTGGCCACATGCTAATTTGTTCAATCATGCAGCAAAGAAATAGATAACTACTTCCCAAAATATGATTGCTAGCTGGCATGGTGCCTTATGTCTGCATCACTCCGAGAGATGAAATGAAAAGGCTCCTGAAAATTCCATGCCAGCCTGAGTTACAAGTTTTAGAAAAACTAGAGCAAAAGCTTTCACTGTTAATTTATCTAAATCAATATAGTGTTAATTCCCTTAAGGTATAAAATATAATTATTGGCATCCATGAGGTTTTTTTTTTATGTATAGAATCTTAAAAGAATAATGTTAGGCCACTGGAGTCTTAAGAAGTGGCTTAAGATCCTTACTGGCTTCAATTTTGTCATCAAATTTATCAAGAGGTGTTTGAGTCATTCTGGATCAGGCTGGTTTTAGAAATGGAGGATTAAAAGAAAAGATGTTATTTAACGGGTCCACACTCTCTCCTGCTACTTTCTTTTGTAAGTACTAGACTTTATTTTCGCCAGTTGATTCCCAGCACACTCTTTGCTAAAACTCATTTGATTCAAGGAGCAAATGTCTTAGATATTATTATAAAATGCACTTATCTTCTGCTTGTACCACACCAGAAATTAGCATTGATATTGAGCTATCTGAATGTGTTCCATGCAACAGAAAGGCTGCACATTTCCTTCACAAGGACACGAGTATCTTTAGCACACAGTGATGCTTCAACACGTCAAATTGTGTAGATACCTTTGAATACAAGACTACCATTGCAGTTCAGTACCAGGCCCACTATAGTATTTTCCTCTAGGTGACTAGAACATGATACAGTTCCATGACTGACATTCAGCCACCCCAAGACCTGGCTCTTATGGTTGGGATGTTATGCTACCGTTTTAAGAAGAATAAAACAAGTTGGTCTCATTTTCCAAGCAATAGCCCTTGCACAGAAGCATTGTGGCTTTAAAAGCTATGCCACATTTGCTGCAGATATATTTCAATCATCAGAAACGACATAGTGGCTTACTAAATCTGCTCTAAAGGTTGAGCACAGTCACAGAGATGCTAATCTGGCATTGCCTCCCATCCAGGTTTAAACATTGCATCACTGCATAGGTGTCAAACCTTAGTAGATAATTTTAACCTAAACTCTGAGCGTGATGGCTGCACAGATTCTAGTCCCTTTGTTTTTGAGGCTGTTCATGTTTGGCAGCATCATGCACCTTGGAGAGCATGCACTTAGTGGGGTTTAATCACAGATATGCATGTGTATTAGTGACTTAAAGCTTTGGAGAAAAAATATCAATTAGGGACAGTTATAATGGAAAATTGCAGAATTATTTTTGAAATGTTTGTTTCTTAAGAAAAGGATTTTCACACTTGGATTCTATTCAAAGTAGAAGTAACTGCTGCACAGGTCATACTTTTCTATTAGGTTGTTATTTCTATTTCTCTCTGTCCTCAAAGGCTGTATGTGAAAGATTTGGACTGAAAAATCCAAACGATATTAGTAATAAATGTAACTTGAAAACCAAGTCAAGAGGCTTATTGTTTCTTTGCGTGTAAAGTTCATTTTGAGTTATTTTTCATTGCAAAAGAGATTTATTCTTGTTGAATACTTGGTCTGTGAATTTAGTTTTTTTTTTCTAATACAGCATTCAGACACAGTGTAATGATTTCATACTGCATGGCAACATTTTAACTCCTTTTTCGTTTATGTGTTTCTTTTCTTTTCTTTCCTTTTCTTTTCATCATTCTGTGACATTTGCTAAAGCATGGCAGAGGCTTGATTCAGTATCAGGCCATAATGTAAGAAGTGCAGCACCGGAGCCTTGCAGTAGGGGAAGAGATGGCATTCAATTTCAAACACAGCTGATTTGTGAAGGGGCAAGCGGGAAGGTGTAGGGGGGAATAACTAAGGACACTAGGGCATAAAGAGTCTGGATAAGCCAAACCAACAGGATGCTTGCTGCTGACAGACCAAAGTGTTCAGAAGTCTTCTGCGGATGTTGGAAGATAAGGGGCCTGATAAGGTATTCAAAGCAAGGGCTTAGGCTCCACCAGAGCTGTCATGTTCTTTGCTGGAATGGAGTTAATATAATATAATATATATTTATATAATATATATTATATATAATATATATCTTATATAAGATATATATATATATATGTGTGTGTGTGTGTGTGTGTGTGTGTGTGTGCTTATATTATAAGATAATATAAACACATGGCTATACTTAATTCACATGTGCACTCAATGTAGCATTTGAACTTCGGCCAAGCAAAGAATACTAATATAACATTCAAAAACTCCTATCAAAACTCACTTCAAAAATATAGTCAACTTCACACATTAAGAAGCTGGAGTTTGCTGGGCAGTGTTGGCGCACGCCTTTAATCCCAGCACTTGGGAGGCAGAGGCAGGTGGATTTTGAGTTCGAGGCCAGCCTGGTCTACAGAGTGAGTTCCAGGACAGCCAGGGCTATACAGAGAAACCCTGTCTCGAAAAATCCAAAAAAAAAAAAAAAAAAAAGAAGCTGGAGTTCAGCCAAGAGTGGTAGCATGTGCCTGTAATCCCAGAACATTGAATGCTGAAGCATGGATCACAAGTTCTAAGCCATCCTGGCCTACATAGCAAGACCCTTGTCTTAGTTAGGGTTTTACTGCTGTGAACTGCCGCCATAACCAAGGCAACTCTTATGAGGACAATATTTAATTGGGGCTGGCTTACAGGTTCAGAGGTTCAGTCCATTATCATCAAGGCAAGAGCATGGCAGCTTCTAGGCAGACATGGTGCAGTAGGAGCTGAGAATTCTACATCTTCATCTGAACGCTGCTAGAAGTTTGGCTTGCAAGCATTTAGATTGAGGGTCTTAAAGCCCACATGCACAGTGATATACTTCCTCCAATAAGGCCACACCCACCCCAACAAGGCCACACCTCCAAATAGTGCCACTCCCTGGGCCAACCCTGTCTCACAAACCAAAGAACAGCATATTAAAACAAAAGGAAGTGTAGAGTCTGTGATACTTCCTGCTGTTCTCTTGACTGGACCTAGAACTGTCTACCAGACAAGCCCTGTAGTACTTCTGTGAGAGTTTATCTACACTGTAGTTAGCTTCTGGCTGTATCTGTGAGGGAGAAATCTTCAAAGTCAATTGAGTCAGAAATACCCACCCTAACTTCAGGCAGGACCACTCCATGAACTTGAGTGCTGGACTTCTCGGAAAGGAGAGAGTTGCTGGGCCTGTCCCTCACTGCTTCTCGGCTACAGAAGCACTGTGGTCCGTTACTTCCTTGCTATGATGGACTGTACACCCCTCCCCGCCGGATACTATAAGCCAAAACAAACACTTTCAATAGTGTTGCTTTTTTTTTAGTCTATTTTGTCAGTATATGAGAAGTAACTAATACAGAATTCAAACACTTTTTAGATATTATTCTTAACATATTAGACCGATTCCAAGAATAAATAGAGCCAGTCCATGAGTGGAAAGCATGCTGGTAAATCCTAAAACCACTGGGCTATGATTTCCCTGACTGTCCCAGTGTGCCATTCCAGCATTTGTGATGCTTTGCCCATTTTGGGCTAGCTAAGTCTCATCTATGTGAAACTGAAGCTGTCATTTTATGTATAGCTTCCTCCTTAATGGCTTTGACTTTTCCTAAGGATCATTAAACAGATAGAATGTGAGTTTCCCAGTCAAACCAGTATCACAGAACACAGTTTTCTAATATTTTTATTTGTTTATTTTTGGTAAATACTAAGTAAAATGACTATTTTTGGTTTTCTAATAAAATACTTAAATGAGTCATTGTTCAAAAGCATACTTAAACCTTACTATTGAAGTATGCTTATGTGGCTTAAGCAAAAATAGTGGGACTGAGGTGTAGTTCAGTAGTAGACTGCTGACCCAGCATGCTAGACACTCTGGTTTTAATCCCGGGCCCTGGGGAGAGAGGATCAAGGGAAGACATGGATGCAAAAAGCTAGCCTGGCTTAAGATACAATTACTGCACCAAGTGCTCCTTTCTCCCCCCGCCCGCCCCCCGAGAATTCTGACGCTTAGCAAACTATAAGCTTAAAACACATTCAGATGTAGGTAGCGTCATTTCTATACTAACCCAAAGGGAAACCCAAGGCCAGGGAAACTCAAGTCCCTGCCTAGTTTCCCAAGAAGTCAGCAAAAAACCAAGCCAAGACTGTCCACGGTCTCCCAGTGCACACAATGGCAGAGTTGTGTGCTCTCAGTAGAATGTCCTCATCCCTCAGCCTTGGGGAAATCGAGACACTGGTGGCTTTTTTCTCCTCAGTATAGCAGAGCAGTGGTTACCATGAAGTGATGTTTCATTACTTACAGCTTTATAAACATGACTGCTTATCTTTCCAGGACAATCTCCCAGTCCCCTTCCCCCTTCATAAAAAGAAAACAAGCAATTTCATTATGGGCACATAAAGATGAAATTATCTCACCACGGCTGGCCTATTTTTCTCTCACTACAGCTTTCTTCGAGCCTGGCTTTCTTGTACCCTCCTTAGCTTTCCTCTTAAACTCTTTCGTAAGCTTTCCTCCAGCTCTTCTCTCACCAAGAGGAGAAGCTTGACTCACCTGTGCAACACTTTGTACTTTAGATTTTCACTCAGAGGTCTGAAAAGGCTTCATACATTAGGAACACCAAACCTTGGCGATGTAAGTGTAAGGTTTCCTCCAAACTGTCAAACAAATTAGAATAACTTATACCCAGATAATAGCATAACCTTAGGCTCAAACCTCTCCCCTAAAGCTCTCTACTATATCCCTATAAAGACCTAGAGGGAGGGATGGGAACCAGCCTTTTGTTAGAAAGAATTCCTTTTCCCAGAAAGAATTATTCGTGAGCCTTACACATCTTCTTTGGGGGATATTTCTTCCATACACAGTAGTCCTAGTGCACATATTGGAAAGCAAAGGGCTGGGTTTTGTGTGCCCCTGCCCTCAGTTTGATGAAGCAACTGTTACTGAAGCAAGACAGAAAACTAAACAAGCAAGCCTGGGCACAATGGACTATGTTTATAATCCCAGCACTGGGGAAGGAAGCGGAGCCAGGAACATAAAAGTTCAAGGTCATTTGGGACTACTTGGTAAAGCCGAGATGATCTTGGACTATGTGCTTAGATCCTTTCTCAAAAGAAAGGAGAGAGAGAGGAAGGGAGAGAGAGAGAGAGAGAGAGAGAGAGAGAGAGAGAGAGAGAGAGAGAGAGAGAGAGATGTCTTGCAGCTCTCGGGGCTGCTACCAGTTTCAGAGATTGGCCTCTTTTCAAAGCACATTTAGTTGTTTTTCTTGTTGATCAGCATCTCGTTCATACCACAGCTTTCTGCAGGACTAGTACAAAGGGCATAAAAAAAAAAAAAATAAGAGTTTTAAAAATACATAAATGACTAACCAAGGAGTGATAGGTGCCCCTAACTGTCACAGGAGGGCCACGGAGGGCTGTGCTCTTGCTTACCCAGAGAATCACAGCAGTGCCATACAATAAAGACAACTTAGCGAGAAGAAACATTAAAAATGGATTCAACCAAAGCTCTGGGTGACCCAGAAGCCCTCAGAAATGAAGATCCAAACCTAGGGAGCATTGCCCACTTTAACGCTTAATTCATTGACTAATGAACAGCCGTGTTGTAATGGGACTGGAGAAAAACGTGTGGCCTAAAGGTAGCCGACTAAAGAGAGATTCCCTGTCTGTGGAACGCATAATCCTCTCAAGTACGCAAGGACCTTCTGGAGAAAGACCCCGAGGGATGAAAAAGAAAAGAACACCTTCGCAGGTTTTACAGCTGACCTGGGAGAGGGGATATGGCTCCCNAGGGTTATGAATGTCCCTCCTGCTCCAGTTGTTCAGGACTCACTTGAAGACCAAGCTGCACATTTGCTACATATGCGTGGGGAGGCCTAGGTCCAGCTCCTTAATGCTCTTTTGGGTGGGGGGAGGATTGTGGGAGGGGAAACTGGGAGGGGAACAGAGAGCAGGATGTAAAGTAAGTTAAAAGAAAAAGAATAAAAATTAAAATAATAATAATAATAATAATAATAATAATAATAATAAATGTCTCTCCCACCACTGAGGGCTCAGTTCATCAAAGAACTGTCCTTGGCAGTCTTGTGATTATCTGGGTTTTGTTTTCAGAAGTAAGTGCCTCTCTACCTTTCAGCTCAGATGGCCCCTCTTTCTTTTCTCTCAGGTGTTGTACCTGAGTCAAACATAAAATATATGAAGACAGAGGTAATAACAAAACAACTCTCTCCATATGAAAAGGCATTCATTACCTTCAAAACACTCCTACACACTAAATAGGCCAACTAGTCTGTCCCCGGGGGCACCTCCCTCCCCACCCTCGCCCTCCTCTCTTTGCCCCTCCCTCTCACCTAGGTCCCTCGCCCAACACAGTCACTATCAGCTGCTACCTCTTTAAATCCCTGTCAACAGAGCTGTCCTCAGTGACCCTCAGCCACCCACTTGCTGATTTCTAAGAGAGCAGGGGTAACTGAGTGAGCCCAGGACAGAACTCTTTCCTGACTGCCAACACACAGAACATGTGATTACAGTCTTAGCAGGTTTATTTTATGAGTGACCAGAATAGTACAACTTTTTAAAAAAATATTCCATTTGTCAAGTTGAAATAATGAGATTTCAGAAAAATTAAGAAGATTCCCTTCCTGAAAGATGATTTATTTTTTGTTGAATAATCCTGAGTCCTTGGTTTCAAAGTTTTTTTTTCAAATTATATGCCACAAAATGCTAGAAAACCAAAGTTATCTTCCCAAGATGAAGATAATAATGTCTTGGCTAGGTTTTCAAAACTCTTGGACAGTTACATGTGGGCTGCGCACTGGCACAGAGGTGGGGCTTAGGCAGCCAGAATGGAATCTGGTTTACTTTCTATGCTGTGTTCTTACAGAGAAGTGATCTCAGAGCGTTTGGACCCCAACAACCACTACATTTAAAACAACACCCTTAATATACCCTAGTACAGTGCCATCTTCAGACATTTATATCACTGTGTTATAGACCATTTTCCAACCATAAGGTGCAGGATGTCTGGAAACTGGAGCCGGTGTTGTTCCAGACATAGTTTCTCTCCTCCCTTCCTGTTTTACAGACAACGATGATGTCATTGGCAACTGGAGACTGATTTTAGGTGGCAGTATATCATTACCTCCATCCTAAAACTCTTCCCAAATACAGAAACACAAAACAGAGGTGACCATCGCTGTGGGAAATGTGTGCTATATGACGCATGCTTCCCAAAGAACACGACAAACGTTGCCAGCCAAAAGCATAGCAGCTGGGTCGACCCAGAGCAACTCTGCCATTGGAGGGTTGCTAGCCTGTGATGCCCACCGGACAGATCATGCTCCAGAGACCTACGGGTCTGTCAGTAGTGTGATAACGAAGAGACTGTCACAAAAGTTTCATTATTGTGATTTTTATTAGCCAAATGGAAATAATTATAAAACTCTTCACATACTCTTCTGCATCACTCCCATTTTATCATCTATGTTGTACAAAAGCAGCTCATTAGATAAACAATATGAAGATCCGTGCCAGAGATATATGCACTAGACACTATATATTCATATAATCATGATCTTATTCAGATCATCAGACCAAATAAAATGGAGTAGAGACTGATTGGTGTGGCATAATTTGCCTGACTCATCAAACCACTCTTCAGGAAGACGTGGAGAATTTCCTTTCTTATTACTTACTTATTTAGTTGTTGGTTGGTTAATTAGTTTATATTTTGGGGAGAGGGTCCATTTTATGCATTCCAGATCAGCCTCAAACCCACCATGTAGCCAAGTCAGATCTTGAACTCATGATAATCTTTCAGCCTCAACCTGTCAGAGTGCTGAGGATATGAGCAAGCCACCACACCTGGGTATATGAGGTATTTTCCAGGTGGTGATGAAGAAGAGGATGATGGTGATGGCAACGATAGTTGTGGTTTTCCTGGTAACTACTCATTGTCTACAGTTGCAATATAATATGGCCTATATTGAATACTTCTGTCAGTTAGAGGTTGGTTTGGACAAGCCCAGCTGCTTCAGGCTCCTGCCGCTATAGCCAGAGATGCTCTCAATGCCTTCCCTTCCCAAGGTGATAGACCACACCCCATCTCAAGCATTCCTTCTTTAAGTTGTTTTTGTCAGTATTTTGTACCATCGATAAGGAAAGTACCTTAGGCCACAGTCGCCCAGTGGAGCACAGAAACCCTCCACTCATGTCACCACTCCCCTTCCAACTCCATGTTCTTTCTCTCTCTACTTGGATTATCAGAGTGGCCTCAGGCCATGTCTTTCCCTCTGCAGATCTTCATAGTTATACCCCACACTGAGACTTTGTCATATTGGACTACATTAGCGCGTCTCTTTTCTGCCTTCCCGAAGGCCATTGGCCTTATCAGTACTAACCAGTCTCTTGCTCAGGCCCCACCACTCCTCCAGAGGGTTATCAGTCCACTCCCCCAGTTTTGCTGTCTGCGTTCCTTTGCACCTCAGCAGGCTCTTGTCTAGGTCTGCAGCATCTACTTCAGTTCCTATCTTGCCAACTGGTACTAGTCACCCTCTCCCTGGTGTTATCTCAGTATGGGAAGCAAAACCAACCTGTTGGGTAAGTGCATAAACTGAATTCCAGAAGTCTAGGATACTACATTGATTTTTTTTGGGGGGGGTACATAAGACCCCATTTAATCTTCTAGTTCATCCATGTATTAATAATATTTCTACTTTCTGCAAGATGCTTTGCTAGGTCAAAGCCATACAATGGAGACAAAGGATAGAGAAGTTTCTGCCCTCATAGAGCTCTTCTACCAAGATGTTCAGATGATCAAAATAAACATGCGCTAGAGAAATGATAAGCGGTAGAGGAAAGAACGAAGGGCGACCATTCAGAAGAAGACACTAGGATGAGGTTTTCAGTGATGGTTTGTATATGCTCTGCCCAGGGAGTGGCACTATTAAGGGTGTGGCCCTGTTGGAGTAGGTATGTCACTGTGGACATAGACTTTAAGACTCTCATCTTAGCTGTCTGGAAGTCAGTCTTCTGCTAGCAGCCTTCAGATAAAGATGTTGGACTCTCAGCTCTTCCTGCACCATGCCTGCCTGGATGCGGCCATGCTCTTGCCTTGATGATAATGGACTGAACCTCTGAACCGATAAGCCAGTCCCAACTAAATGTTGTCTTTTTAAGAGTTGCCTTGGTCATGGTGTCTTCTCACAACAGTAAGACCCTAACTAGGACATTCTCTAAGCACTTTTAACCAAGATCTCAGGAAGACACCCATCTTTGTAGGGAGTTGGAGATATTCTATGCAATTAAAAAAGGCTTTTACACACCACGATCCAAAGCCCAGAAGAGGCCTGTGTGGCCTGCAGCACAACGTGGAGGGGGACATTTTGGTGAGACGGGATTAAAGAGGTTGGCAAAATGTTGTTCAGATGCCTTCCTGTACCAGAAGGATAACGTGAGGAAATGGAATTTTCTGATTTTTTTTTAAAGTGCAAAGTGAGCCAATGTCATCTGTATATTGAAAAGTTGGGAAAACAAGTGTGTCTGACTGAGAGGGCCCTGAGAATAACCCTGAGGATGGTGCCAAAGGGTGCTGTTAAGGCTGCCAAGGAAGCAACCCCATAGTCCTACCCAGACTGAAATGCCTGGGAACCACAACAATGACAACCATAGAAGATATTCCCAGGGTGTACTAGTGGCATGCACGCCTTAGTGATAACCAACGCTGTCTACTTGAACTTAAGACCCTCTCAACAAGAGGGACATCATGCCCAGTCATGGTGACTAGCCAACTGCACAAGGCTACTGAGGTCATGGTTCTCAGAGGAAAAGCTACAACCTCCACTTTTCTAAGCCACTGCAATTCTTGAGTAAAAACAGAAAGAACACAAGAATGACTGGAAAGGGTGAGGGTAAAAGCAGGAGACCCAACTGGGAAATTCCCGTTGAAATCCATGAAACTCATGTTACAAGTGGAGTAACCAGAGACAGACGCACAGACAAGCTTTAGTCACACTCTCCAGACAGATTTGCTAATGTATCGGATGAGGGTGGCTAATTGAAGGGGCAGTTGGTTTCTAGACTTTTATGGCTCGTACCACTGCATAGATAGTATCCTTTTTTTCTTTTAGGGATGAGAAGCTCCTCACTTGAGAGATACATTGAAAGCCTTACCTCGGACATCTTAAGCTGATATCAAGTATAAGACATTTTTAAGCTTTGTGAAAACCATTGTTAAAATAAAAGAACAGCCAGAGTGTACTAAACAGAGCCACTAATGGTGGGGCTTGCTTACTCTGTGTCGGACTGTTTACATAGTCACTTCTTTAATCCTCACATTCACCATATAAAGGAGTTGAGACTGTAACTTCTATTTTTCCGATGAGAGAAAGGTACAGGGCAGTCTGGTTATCCAGCTCCCCAAGAGCTATGGTCAGCCAACTCCCCAAGTGCTACGTTTCTAACTGGAAGACTTGGGGCTCAGTCAGTTCTAAGCTATTAACTTCCAAGCCTGGTCCAAGCTCTGCACCAGAAAACCAGAGTGTTGATGCCAGAGAAGGAATCAATATATTACTCATTCCAAACAATGCCAGCAGCAAGCAGACACAATGCTCCGCCATGACAGGACATACTAAAAACCAATCTTGATACATTTCAGCAATTCCATTATTGAAATAAGACTTTTTTTAAAAAACAAAAAAAAACAAAAAAAAATTTTCCTTGTTTTGTTATTGCTGGTAGTGGTTGGTTGGTTTCTTTTTGAGTCAGGGTCTCACTATACCACTCTGTATGGTCTAGAACATTCTAGGTAGGCCAGGGTGTTCTCAACCTTTGGCAATTCTCCTGCCTTTGTCTCCTGAGTACTGAGATGTAGATGCATGGTACCACATTTGGCTTAAGATGACTTTTCTTCTAACAGATACAATGACACAAGTGGAGTATGGTCTAGACACCAAAGTCTTTTGCCTACATGTGCAGTACTGAGCAGTGACTTCTAAAAGCATTCTCAATATTACCACTCAGCCTTCCTGCCTGAACACAGTTGCCTGCACATACTCACTTATTCATAAGTGTCCCTCCGGAGGCTGTTGGTTGTCACAGTCAGCTGAGCCCTCATAGGTGCCCACCAATCATGGGCCCTGCAAGTAGTTATAGCGACAACAATATAGAGCCATCAAGTTACATAAGCTGTGTTAGCTGATAGCACACAGCACAGCAATGTTCAGCTATTAGGGGAGCAGAGGTGACATCTGCTGACCTCAGTACACATGGCAGTGACAATTGGAAATTTGAGTAGGTAGGGTGGTATCTTCAGTGTGCACTGAAGTGACATTCAGCTATCAGGGTAGGTAGCATGATATCTGCTGAGTGTCATACACACTGCATGGACATCACAGATGTCAGAACAGGTAAGTATGTATGTGTCAGGGGGGGTTATATCTGCCCAGTGTAGTACACATCACAGTGATGTCCCTGTTAGGTAGGAGGTGTGATAACTGTTAATTGTATAGCATGTTAAGGTAGGTGGGGTGATATATGATGACTATAATGTATACTGTTGCGTCACTTTGGCTGGGGACAAGGATCTGCTTTTGTGACAGCTTCCAGCCACCAGAGCTTTGTGCCATAGTACTTCCCAACACTGTATTAGCATCCTGCTGCTCCTGGCAGTTTGAAGTGGTTTCTTTTAAGTCCCATGGGATGGTCTGTTTAAAGTCATTTTTTTTTAAACCCACTTTAAGGCTGTTAAATCTGAAGTGACAGTGAGGACCTCCTGTTTATATTCTTCTTCACTGTCTACCCATTTCATTCCTAGAGACAAGAGACAAGAGCCCTGTTGGGGACAACAGCAGACTGTCTCCACTGACCACTTGATAACCCTCTGTGGAGGAAGTTATATTTCAGTGAACAGAACTAAAACGTAACCTGGAAGCTGCCCAATACTCGGTGTCCGGAGCACAGAGGAAGCCTCCGGAGTTTAAAAATGGCAGATGTGTTCATACTGTTCCAAAACTTCAAAAGTTTTAGAAGGAACAAAGTTCATTGCAGAGAATATGCATGCATGTGTGTGCGTGTGTGTGTGCGTGCGTGCGTGCGTGCGTGTGTGTGTGTGTGTGTGTGTGTGTGTGTGTGTGTGCACGCACACATACTTTGAGATAAGTCTTATCCTATAGGCCAGTCTGGCTTTGAACTCATGTTGATCTTCCTGCCTCAGACTTCCCTAGCACTGTCATTACAAGCATGAGCCACCATGCTCACCTGCCTCAGCTCTACCTGCTTCCTCTACATCAAACCTCTTAAACTCCATAAACTCCTGTGGATAACAGATTCCCTATCCTGCGGATCTAAGCGTTATCAGCTTGAAATGCCTCTCAACACTACCTATCAAGTCTGTCTCCCCTTTCAAGCCTCAGCCTACAGGCCATCTTCTCGCTGAAGTGCTTCTCTGCCCCCTCATCTTCTGCTTCAGATAGAGCTGGCCTTGGCCCTTGTTTATGCCTCTGTTGCTTCTAACGTGAAGTAATTCCACTGCACTTCCATTATAGTAGTGTGGGCAGTACCACACAATGCTGCCTATCAGAGCCCCCTTCTCTTCAGTCCTGTTCTTTGGGTCTCATGGGTACTGAGGAAAACATTTATCAAGAAGCCACATCCCCCAGCTCTCGCCGATCACATTCTTCAATAGACATGACAAGTAGTCATAATCTGTCATACATAGGTGCTACAGCCAAATGCCAGAAAAGTCCAGAGAATGTCCTCTGTATTTCTATATGGTCACAAAGTAGAATGTTTTGGTCCCAGAGCCACAAGCCCTCCCATGCCGTTTATATCACAGATACTATAATGGGACACCTTCCATGCTCTTTATACCCCAGGTACTATAGTGGGATTTCCCTGCAGCTAACAGCAGGACTAGTTTAGAGACTTCCCTTCTACAGTTCTGTGCTCATTTTTGTATTTTTAAATTGAAAATTATACCTTTTACATAACATCTTTTCTTAAGTGCAGTCCTAAAGTTAGAAACGATTTGGGTCCAATAAAAACCTGCATCCACCCCGGCTCGGGGCTGCGGTCCGTTTATCTGTGGCCACAGATTGTAAACAGAGCTGAAGGAAAAGTCAACAGAGGTTCTGGGTGGGTTGCAGAGAGGTGGCACCTGCTTCCTCCTGGGTGGGGAGGCTGAGTGTTGAGTGAAGGAGGTCAGCCCTTGCCTCCTCTCAAAGAACTCAGACTAAAACCCCAAAGGCTATTTATTGTTTCGGGCTCCCCTGCTGCCCACAGCCCCTAACAGAGGATGGATTAGAACAGAGGGTCAGAAAAGCCATGGTTCTACATGATCAACAGACACAGCATCCCACTGACTCACCAGTGTTCTTGATGCTGCTGAAATTCCAGGGAAACACAATGCCAACAGGCTGGGGGGAGGCAGAGATGGGGAAACAAAAACAAAAGTGAGGTTACCTGAGGCCTCCCAGACCTGAAAAAGGAATCCCTTTCCCTGCCTTCAGCATGGCCTTCAGGCAAAGCCATCATGGGCTTTCTCAGTGGCCTAAACTAGTAGTACTGAGTCCAGGTTATACTTGGGTTAGAATTAAGTTCTTTCAAGGTCCCAAGTACAGAAAAAAAAAAATTGGGACCACCACTGCTTCCATTATGTAATGCAAACCACTCAAATATGTTTTTAGACAAAATTTACATGTATGCTGGAATTAGGATACCCCCCACACACCTAAATTTGGAGATTTGTACATTTGGGGCAGACTAGCTGATCTTCCTTCCTTCTCTAGTTAGCTTATCCTGCCTGTGCTCCACTTTACTGCCCCCCTGTGCTCCTCTTTACTGATCCACGTGCTCCTCTTTACTGATCCCTGTGCTCCTCTTTACTGATCCCCGTGCTCCTCTTTACTGCCCCCTGTGCTCCTCTTTACTGCCCCTATGCTCCTCTTTACTGACCCTGTGCTCCTCTTCACTGACCCCCGTGCTCCTCTTTACTGCCCCCTGTGCTCCTCTTTACTGCCCCCCGTGCTCCTCTTTAGTGACCCCCGTGCTCCTCTTTACTGCCCCCCGTGCTCCTCTTTACTGCCCCATTCTCCTCTTTACTGATCCCCGTGCTCCTCTTTAGTGACCCCCGTGCTCCTCTTTACTGATCCCTATGCTCCTCTTTACTGCCCCCCCGTGCTCCTCTTTACTGCCCCATTCTCCTCTTTTCTGCCCCCCCCATGCTCCTCTTTACTGATCCCTGAGCCCTCTTTACTGATGGAGTGGCGGTGAGAGAGTCCCTTCCCACTCTGTTTTGCTCTATATCTATCTAGAGTTGGCGTGTAATATCCCTTTAACCTTGTAGGTCTATTGATGCTCATTGCCTTTCCCCTTCCAAACAAAACAGTTTCAAACACTTCTTCTCAGGATTGTGCACCCTACTGACTTATACAGAGAGAAGATGCTGACCATATTACAGAGGTCATCCTAGGAAGGTACTGATGCGTCTGATTTTACTCATTCCATACTCACTGAACACCTACCACATTCTGGCAGTTGAGGGCACAGTGATAAACAGAGGAAATATTCCTTCCCTTCTAGGTTGTAGTCGGAACTCAGTGCTTGCTTGTGAGATTAAGCCAGCTGTGTGACTCCATGGTAAACTATCCCGAATCTGTGATGAGGTCGCCTGGGCTCATGTTCCTTGCTTTGTGACTTTGGGCAATGTAGTTCTCAATGCTATGCACACAGCCAAGTACTTCCTTCTCTTTAAAATCTGGTTAGAGATAGGATGTCCACATACCCAAGGTGTGTCTCACTCCACAGATGCTTCGGCTTAGGACAAGAGCGTGAGTGTACAGGCCCATGGGAGTTTCCTCCACGTCTCACTAGAAGATTCTGGCCTCGGAGAAAGAATGGTTCTCTCTCCAGTTTGTGTCTTATTTTAGAATTCAGAGTTTAGAGGATGAACTAATGTCACACTGAAAGGCACTGAAACACCCTTTTGAATGTTCAGAAAAGGATCGGATTTCTTTGCTGTCCTTTCATTTTTGTTGAAAAATGTCCTTGGGGGCTTTAATAGGGAATCAAGAGTAAGCTCCGATTTCTTCTGTCCCTTGCTCTTCTGTTTGATCTCCCCAATATCTGTCTCCCCCTAGAAATGAATATTCTTGCCAAAAAGAAATGACTGAGAAATGTAGGGTTTACCCAAGAGCTTATGCAAATGAAGAGAAAGGGAAACCATTTAAAAAGCCTGTTAGACAATTCCCACTTCTCTTTCCCAGATGCTCTCCCACCATGTGACCAGCAGCAGGTTTAGTCCCCTCCCTGCACAACAACTGATGCCAAACCTTACTCAGAAAGCTCAGACTCTGTCCCGTCCCCGCTAGGCCAAGTTTGTCTGTGCTTTTTCTCTTCCCTCAGGCTTAATCCTCCTTGCCATCTCTACTCTGTCCTGCAGGGAGGCAGATGCCTTCCAACCTGAATGGACATGGAGATCCAGTTCTGCCCCCAAGGACATGCAGAAGTCGTGTGTTGCAGGTTGCTCTCTTCTGCCAACAAGCTTTACCATTCACAGCAAAATCTTCGCTGAGTACATTGAACGTTTACCACCGCCCTTTGGATCTGAAGCCTTTCCTGGCCTTGCCTTCCCACAGTTTAGCCCCTGGCAAGCATTCTGCTTACTGCATGCTTTCTCTAACAGCCCCATCGCCTCCAGAACCCAACAGGTCACAGGTTCCTATTTGCTTGACCCCTAGTAGATTATGAATTCCATGAGTGTAGGCGCTGGGGGCTTTTGTAGCTCAGCACCCAGTACAGAGCTGGACTCCATTAAGTCCCCCGTGTATTCCTAGAATTAAGGAGTGGATGGAAAATGTGGGCTTTTCCACAGATCACCCTACTGAGGGAGTATGTACTGTGGTTTTTGTGGACAATCCCAAGTATCAGCAGTCTACAATATAAAATCTGTCACAGGAAAGATCCAGTGTGATTTCAACTTTACCTCAGGATTCTCTCCTTGCCAGACCTCCTCTAGAGCCTCACAGGAGATGCCATCATGGAGTCGTCATTTCATTTGCTGGCTTTATTCTCTTGTTCTTTCAAAGCACAAGGCAAAGCAAACATAATATCTGGAGGTAAACAGACGAATGAACTAGATTTCACTATTCAGCCTTGTGGTCTTTAGAAATGTCTTAGCTGTGCAATGGTGGCACATGACTATAATCATTGCACTTGAGAGGAAGTGGCAGGAGGGCTATTGAGTTCAAATTATATACTCACCCCAGCTTGGTAGTATATAATCACATATACACTGACACAGACACATGCACACACACACACACACACACACACACACACACACACCCCAGTAGGGAGAATAAATTACCTTTCACTTTATTTTCCTTAAGATAGAATGAAGACTCCTACCATAATAGTATTGTCAAAGAATTGGTTGGTGCATATGGGTCCTCCTGGCACATATGAGAATTCTGTATATGTAAACAATCCTGTTAAAGTCTTTCTTGTCACGTTTGCTGTAACTAGACTGTACTCTGGAAGTTCAGTGTGATCATCAGTTTGTTGCTCTCTTCATACTTTCAGATATAAGCCTCCCTTGCCCTCCCACGTTCCCTTCTGTCCCATCCTTTTCTTGTTTTTGTGAGAATCATTCCTGTAGCCCATGCTGACCTTGAACTTGCTTGGTAGACAAGGATGACAGCAGGGTTTTTAGTAAAAAGTCTGAACTTATCGCAAGGCATATTATTAACTTGGCTGCAAACTCTGGAAAAGTCTATTCTCAATCTCAGGACTCAGGAGGTGGACATAGAAGGATCAGAAGTTCAAGGTCATCCTTGGCTGTAGCTTCCCTGCCCCACATAAAAGACATGTTCTCTCAGCATTCATTATGGTCCGTGGCTCTTACAGTTCTTCACTCTCTCTTCTCTGATGTGCCCTACAGCTCACGTATAGGGATTATACAGTACGGTGGTGTAGATATGTCAGGTGGGGTCAGTTAGTCACCAGCTGCAGCTTTCTGTAATGGACCCCATCTGCTGAAGAAGCCAGAATCTGAAGGTCCGTGTAGGATTTTAATGAACTAAGCATCTTTCTTGAGCCTTCTCTCATCTTTAAGACCTGAGGAAAAATGGCCTTCTATACAAGGGGTTCCCGTTTTGTTTTGTTTTTTTTGTTGTTGTTGTTGTTTGTTTGTTTTTTTGTTTTTTTTTTCTTTTAAGTGTCTTTGCAGTCTTGCCTTAGGATCACTTGAAAACACCTGCTGTCTCTGGATTTTCCCAAGCTACAGGAGAATGTGGGAAGCCAGTCTTCAAACACATACAAAACTAGTTAATAGAAGTTCTAAAGAGACTTTCTATATACCCTGCTTGTTGCGCATGCTGGACAGGAACGCCACCACCAAGCTCATCTCTCTCTCTCAGATTTGCTTGATGTAGAGTCTTGCTAAATTGTACAGGCTAGCCTCTGAGTTGCTATGTATTCCAAACAATCCTTGAATGTATGATAGTCTTAGCTCCTGAGCAGGTGGAATTACAAGTGTGAACCACACCTGGCTTTATTGCCCAGGTTAAACACAGGTAATATCTCCAGGGAGGGGCAATGTACATAGTACAAGTGAGTTTATTTTTGGCTCTCCCTTGGGCTGCAGGTATAGCCCTTTTATATTCTGACTTTATAGCATGTGGGCCTCTTAGCAAGCTTCTCATGGTATCTAAATCCTTGGCTTTCTTGTCTATCCTCATAAAAGACATACAAATCAACCCTCAGGTTTGTTCAGGTCAGGAAACACCTTCACTATAGGATTTCTGAGGCAGGAGCCAGGAGAATGTACCTGTCATCTCAGCACAGGAGAGCTGGGGGCAGGAGAATGACAAGTTCCAGGTCAGCTTATGCCACACAGCATGGCTTTGTCTCAGAAACCAAACCTGGAAGTGTGTTCTAGTATTCTGCTCACCACACTACAGCTACAGGCTCTCTCTTTTCTTCACTGCAGCAGTATCCCAGCTGGTGGCTATACTATTTTTTCTAACATTAATCCATTTTAGCAATATATTCAGTTTGGACCCTCTTCACAGATTGTCTAATCAGATACTGCATCAATTTGCCCGGCCATCTTGATGAATGATCTGACTAATACAGTCACAGTGCTTGATTCATTGTCCTGAGATTTGTATATCAATGTGTCGGCTACATTATTCTTCTTTACTCTTTTATCTTTGGGTAATGAAATGTTGCTATAGAAGAAAGAGAGGTTAAGAAAGCAAAGTTAAGGAAGAATCTTAATTTGGGACCTCTCACACATTCCAGGCAGGGCTTAACCTGTTTTCTTTGCCTTACCCTGCTTATGGTTTTTGCCAAGTTGGTTTCACAGTGGGAAAGCTGATTGTTTACACATGTTTAAACATTTGCTCACTGACCCCACGGTTGGGTGCACCTTTGGAATAACAAAAAATAAAGAAGCTAAAATAAATTTAATTTTATCCATCTTCGGTAGACTGTTGAAAATAAACAACAAATAGAAGCAGGAATACGTAGACGTCATTGTGCACTGTTTCCATAACACAGATAACAGACTATCGTCTCAAACAGTACAAGGCTATTAACGATGTTACAGCTCCAGCTCATCCAACCCTCTCCTGAACTGACAAGGAACTGCAGTCTGGTGGAAACTACATGACTCCTTCAACATCGCAGGATAGAAGTGTTCCTAGGAATACAGCTCCCAATTTGGGGATAACAATTTCTTTCCACTATGCCATGTTACTGGGTAGCACAATTTCTATTTCAATAGAAAATGATGCATGTGTTCAACACATGGTGTATTTTATGAATGTAGCTTATATGTCAAAGTTGTAGAAAATAAGCTGAAACAATCTACTGTACACAGAGAGAAGTTAGGCTTTTATTATATCATAGTAGGTAAATCTTAATTTCTAGTATCTGAGTGCCCTATCCGGTTCACTAGTTAGGAACCAGTATACAGCCAGGGATGTTGGCACATGTCTACAAATCCACCAGCTACAGGGCTGAGAAGGACGGTTGGTGAGGTGGAGGTCAGCTGGCTATCTACTGAGTTCTATAGCATCCTTAGAAGCTTATATAATAAGACCCTGTTTTTAAAAAATAAGATAAAAAAGAAAACCAGTATACATCAAAGTTACTTAAGCCTTCCATGATTATCAAAGAGAAAATTTTATTATTTAGATATTTTTCATTTGGAACTTAGACATCGATATCCTGAACAGGGGTTTCTTCTTTGCTGCCCACCCATCGTAAGATGCCAGGAGTGATAGATGTATCTGGGAGGATCAATGTTGCTTGGAGACCTGGTAGGAGTAAACTTCAGAACCCAATGCAGTCAGAGCTAACAGCAGAGGAAACAGTCGCACGTCCTCATCATTACCCACGACAAAGCTGAGGCTAGTCACATTGCCTAAGGAGCCACAAAGGTCTCTTTGCTATCGTAGGCAAATCACAGGACTGTCAGGTCATTGCTGATGGATCAGAGTTGATGCTTCTACTCACAATATACAAATAAATGTATATTCAGTAACACATATTTTACAATGATTATTTTTTGTAAGAACAATAATAACCCAAACAAGATTTTTTTGAACATATTAAAGGGTCAATCTCCTATTTCAAAAAAAAAAAAAAAAAAAAAAGATTCCCAAGATTCCGGAATGATAACTCTAAGTCTGTGGTGCTGGTATATTCCGACTAGTCACCTAGAACTAATTAGACCTAGCAGATAGATTTTTTTTTTTTTTTAGTTTATTTTCTTTTGTTTTAACACAGAAAATTCACTTATTTCTTTTGAGGTTTGTGTCACATCTGCAAGGGATCAAAGTTAATATGGAAAGCATCTCCTTCAAATGTAGGTTGTACTGTCAGAGGAGCTGTGTGTGCCGGTGGAGTTCAGTGTTTGAATGAAGTCTCATGAACAACAGCTGAGGGTGAAGCAAGCATAATCTCTGTTAATAACAAAGTGTCTAGCCGAGAAAATACAAGCGGATTTGCTTATCCTTAGTTGCCATTAGTTTTCAACCTGACACACCCCAGGTACATCAGCAAGGAAAGTTCCAATGGAGGAGCTGCCTAGATCAGATTAGCCTGTGGGCAGGTCTTCCTGGGGGAAATGGGTAGTCTGGACTGGTGATTGATGTAGAAGAGCCCCACCCACTGTGGGAGACACCATCCCTAAGCAGGTGGTCTTGGCCGCCCACAGGAGTGATGGCTCCGTGGTTAGGAGCTCTGTTGCTGAGGCAGAGGGGCAGTGTTTGGTCCTCAGCACCCACGTGGGTGGCTTGTGAGGTCAGTGAGGGGGAGAAAATGAAGGTCTCAGACTGTCCATGCTTGCTTTCATTGTATCTCCTTCAGTAAGCAGCTAGACATTAGATATTAGATATTAGACATTAGATATTAGTGTTGATATGGCTTTAATAGAAGGAAATAAAACTAAGTCCTTTTCTTTGTGTGCATATATTTCAGGACAGGAAAAGATCACCTTTGGCTATAAAAAGGCTTTATAGATTTGTGATACCAAGCCCTGCTGCTATAATGCAGAAGTTTCTATAGAAAGGCAAAGTTTCTATAAGCCATGACTTCATTCTAAGTAAACTTTATTCAAACAGGTGGAGCCTGGCATGGAGGTGGAGAATGGGAGGTGCTTGGGATCTCCACACTCTGGAGGTGAGGGTTCACGAGTTCAAGGTCACCATTGGCTCCATTAGAGGGTTCCGTGTCAGTCTGGGCATAAAAAAAAAAAAAAAAAAAAAAAAAAAAAAAAAAAACCCTGTTTCAACTCCCACCATTACTATTGTCAAAAATAAAATAAAATAAAATATTTTAAAGAGAGAGCCAAAGATTCAGATTCCATTTTGAAGGAGGATTTCTGCTGGCTGTTTCAGAACGAAGTGCAAAAACAAAACCAAACAAAACACAAAACCAAACAAACAAACAAAACAACAGAATCATGTGTGGTCATTAAGATTTTGAGTTAAACACCATAGCGCCATGACAAGAACCAGTTTGTATTGGGGCAGCAGATAAAAACTGAAGCAGCAGTGTAGATAGATCTGGAGTACGGAGTTGAGCAATGGGCCCAGAGGCATAATAGATCAAAAGTTGAGTTTATTATTCTTCATTTCTGTCTGTGAGCATCTTTGTGTGTGTGTGTGTGTGTGTGTGTGTGTGTGTGTTTACATTTTGGTTTATGTCCTTTCTATCTTGTTTGGTTTTACTACAGGAGAAGGTCTTTCTTTTAAACTGTTTACTTTGTATAAAGTGTTTATTTATGCATTCATTTATTTTAATATGTTAACATGGCTCACATAAGGCCATCTTCATGATGGTATATGAATGAAATCTGAATACATGCCTCAGCCTGTGCCTTTAACGTCCTCATGAGACCAGGTCCTGCTATGTAGTCTTTTCTGGCCTGACCCTTGGGTATACCAGGCTGGCTTGACCTTTCAGCAGTTTGCCTGCTTCTGCCTCCTGAGTGTTGGACTTGAAGTCACGCATCATCACATTGGATCTATGAGAAATTCAATGGCTATGTTTGTGGTGCTGAGGATTGAACCTGCAGGTAGAAACCTGCTAGGCAAGCATTTCCCACTAATCTACATCCCAGACAATTGTGGGGGAGGAGCGGGGTGGGGGTGGGGGGCTTAAGGTGTTTTCAAATGCACCAGAAGAAGGCATCTGATCCTACTGCAGATGGTTGTGAGCCACCATGTGGTTGCTGGGAATTGAACTCAGGACCTTCGGAAGAGCAGTCAATGCTCTTAACCGCTAAGATATCTCTCCAGCCCTTTGTGTGTGGTTTTGATGTAAGATATAAAACAGCATGTTTCTATGCTGGTGGAAAACTCTAACAGAACGAGAACAACAGAGATAGAGCAAAAGCAAGTGATAACTGTAGGAAGTAAGGGTGTCATTTTGAGTAGAGATGATCAAGCAAGACCTAGTACACAAGAGTAGGCCTTGACTCTAAATAAGAACATGGGCAAGCATCTCTTATAATAAGCATGAGGTTACACTGGCAAGCAAGTTGTTGTGAATGCCTGGGAGTATGTGGCTACTCTACAGATCACCAGTGGAAAGTGATGATGAGAACTTCTGCCACATTTGTTTTCTAATTTCTATTCTTTGTTATCTGAAGACAAAAAACTCAGTGAGTAGTATGGGCAGTTAAGAATATCTCAGAAATAAATTCCATGGCAGTTTGAAAGAAGGTAAGACATGTAGCTTAGGGGGAGGGGAATTACATTCCTAGAATAGTAAGTAGATGGTTTAACAGCTTTCAGGGATCTCATGTGACTTGGACACACTGCGGCCTAGCTCACAGTACTGGAATGAGCTGGACTTTGATGATGAATGGAAGGTCATCAGAGCAACATAAAACAGTTATGAAAAACCTAAATGTTATTTAATCAGCAACACTGTCAATCAGTGGGAGCTGTAGAAGGGTCTGTAGAACAAATGTAAAAGGTGAAGCAGTCTATAATATCTACTCTACTAGCAAATACTGACGAAGAAGTCTCTCATTCCGGTCTCACTGGGGCAATCTGTGGCTTGACTTATAAAGGTATCAAAGCATAGGCCAACACGGCTGATTGTATGCAATCAACTCATGCAATCAAAAACTGTGACAAAGACAACGACTGTCCAGGAAGTATTATGTAGACAGAAATGGGAAACAGAAAATTAAACTTGATAGTTAAGGATGATCAACACATGTATAAAGTGAATTTCAAAATTCTAAGACATAAAAGAAACATTCACTTAATGGGATATGAATTCAGACATACTCATATTCAGACAACAGCGATACCTTTTAGGGCAGTATTAACTGTGCCTATACTGAAATATTGCATCACGCTAGGCCGATACCTAGTGGGTGTAAACTGTTTCAGAACAAGAGGGCAATGGGTCACACTGTCTGTATTCTTCATAGCTACTGGTTGACTCAAGTCTGCCTGAAAGTCAAAGCCTTTGTTCTTCAAGAACAATCAACTTCAAGGGCAAAGTTCGTCCAAAGGAATTTCAAACTGGCGTTTAATACGTTCTTTTAAACTTTAGCATCTCAAAATAAAACTGTGATTTTCATGTCAACCAGAAACTATCAAAGCACAATGGTGCTCACATTCAAGAATAAGACAATACACCTTAACAAAAACACAGTTTTGATAGGGAAGCATAGAGTAAGGCGGGTATACTACCCAATATATACATAACATTTAAAACCACAAACTTCCTTACTCCATTTATGGCTGGGTAAATGGTTCACTGTTGCAACCTTGAATCAGCCAAAGTCCAGACATTCAACTTCCTTCCAAATAAACAATGACCTGGTAAGAAAGCTTGAAAACAGAAGAGAACATTTTTTTTCTTTCCAATCACCAGAATTAACAGTAATAAATAAATATAAAAGAAAAAAGGGAAAACAAACAAAATGTCATTCCTTATCATAGTAACAACTGATAAATTATCATTTCCTTTGGAAATGCAAATTTTGCACTGTTTCCTTGTGGACACTAGAAGAGCTGAGTAAAGAGTTAGGACTTTTTCCCATATAAACCAGCTTCAAAACTGTGACCCTGGAACTTGCTGAGAATGTGTGTCAGCAGCATTTAATTATATTCATTCAGATGGAGGCTCACTATGTAGCCCCAACTGGCCTGGAGGTCTCAGGCTGACCTCTAAGCTCACAGGGATCCCCCTGTGTTTGTCTCCCAAGATGCTGGGGTTAAAGGTGTTCATTGTTGTGGTGGTGATATATTTAAATGCTTAGTCACCAGAGAATGGCACTATTGGAAAGGATTAGAAAAGTTTAGGGGAGATGCTTGTGGAGTAGGGGTGCCTATGTTGAAGGAAGTGTGTCATTGGGGGTGGGCTTTGAGGGCTCAGACTGACTCCTCTCCCTCTCCTCTCTCCCTCCTCCCCTCTCTCTGCCTATGGATCAGGATATGGCTCTCAGCTACTGCTCTAGGGCCATTCATGCAGTCCTGCTTACCCCCATGGTGGATAATGGGCTAAACCTCTGAAGCTGTAAACCAGTCCCAATTAAACATTTTCTTGTGTAAGCATTGCCTTAGTAAGGGTGTCTTTCTACAGCAATGGAACAATGACTGAGACAACCATCATACCCAGCCAATATTGGCATTTTCTGGAGGAGGTGTGTCACTGCAGGGGGTGGGGTGGGGGTGGACTTTGAGGTTTCTAAAGCCCAAACCTATCCCAGTCTTCCACCATCTCTTTTGAACTCCTATTTGTGGATCAAAATGTTAGCCCTCAGTTACTGCTCCAGTACCATGCCTGTGTGCCATAGGATGGACGTGGACTCTAACCCTCTGAAACTATAAGCTCAAAATAAACTCTTGTTTCTGTAAGATGCCTTGCTCATGGTGCTTTCTTACAGCAATAGGAAAGCAACTAAGGCGGGACTGAGCACAGTAGTAAGGATTACAGCACTGAGTACTATGTAAGGAACTGGAGAGGTCTCATACTAATGGCTTAATGTTGGACAAGAAGGTTTTGAAGAACTAAGGACAAACAACACCCAAGAGAATAGAAGGAACAGGTGACAAAAGCCAAACCTCAAATTTGCAAAATAGAAAAGAAAAAAATGATACAAAGAATCAGTGAAACACAGCTGGTTCCTTGAAAAAAAAAACCAAGATTGACAAACTTTGGGTCAAATTACCCAGAAGAAAGAGAGAAGATCTAAGTTAATAAAATTAGAAGCAAAAATGGAAATCTTGTAACAGATATTGAAGAAATTGAGTCATAAGAACACACTTAAAAAGATCTATGTTCTGTTAAATTGAGAAATCTAGACGAAATGCATGAATTTCTATATGTATGCCCTACCAAAATTAAATCAAGATAAAGTAATTCAAATAGACCTTTAACAACCAATATGATAGAAGCTGTAGTGTAAAATCTCCCAACTAAAAACCCCAGAGTCAAATGGGTATATTCAGAATCCCATTTAGAGAACTAATACCAATACTCCTCTAACTAGCCTATAAAATAGGAAGGGAATGACCTTCTCCAAACTCTTTTAATGTAGTCATATTACCCTAATACCAAAAACAGACAATGTTGAACAATGAACAGAAATTATAGGCCAATATCTCTGATGAATATAGATGTAAATTTATTCAATAAAACACTTGAAAACCAAACTCAAGAACACATCAAAAAGAGTATAGCTATGCTTAAATCTGCTCCAGAGATGCAGGGATGATTTAAGCATGCAGATAAATAAATATAAAATATCACATGAATATACTCAAGGATAGAGGTCACGCCAGGCAGTGGTGACATACGCCTTTAATTCCAGCATTTGAGAGGTAGAGGCAGGCCAATTTCTGAGTTGGAGGCCAGCCTGGTCTACAAAGTGAGTTCCAGGATAGCCAGGGCTACACAGAGAAACCCTGTCTTGAAAAAAAACAAAAACAAAAACAAAAAACAAAAGATAGAAATCACATAATAATCTCATTAGATGAGAAAAGATTTTTGATACAATTCAACTTCCTTTATGATAAAAGTTCTAGAGACTGGATGATATTAGGGACAGTTAAATGCAATAAAAGCAATACATAAGGAGTTTATGATGACTATTTTCCTAAACAGATTTTCGTTAATATCGGAAACAAGACAAGAAGGCCTGCCCTTTCCACTCCTGTTCAATACATTGTTTGAAATCTTAGCTAGAGTAGTAAGACTCATGAAAAAGATAAAGGGGATATAAATAAGAAAAAATAAGTCAAGGTACCCTTATTTGCAGATATTATATTATACATACAAGAACCCTAGAGACTGCTAGAAAACTACTATAGCTAAGGAAAACATCCAGGAAGGTAACAGGATACAAACTTTATACACACCCACATGAGTATCTTTCACTAAAAAGATAACAAACATACCAAGAAAGAAGTCAGGGAAACAATCATATTCAAAATAGCCTCAAAACCATCTTGAGATAAATCTAACTAAGGAAGTGAAAGAATTCTATATATAAAAAAAATGTTTGGAACACATGGAAGAAAGAAAAGAGCACAGAAGACTATGGAAAGGCCTCTCACGACCATGGATTGTTTTTGATTAATACTGTGAAAATGGTCATCTGGCCAAAAACAATCTACAAATTCAGTACAATCCCCATCCAAATTCCAATGACATTTTTGACAAAAATGTAAAATAATCCTAAATTTTACATGGAAACACACACATACAAACAGAGAGAGAGAGAGAGATGAAAACAAACCAGGGTAGTCAAAACAATCACGAACAGTCAAAGAGTTGCTAAGGCAGCACCCTCGTTTGTTTTAAATTATAGTATAGAGCTACAGCGTTTAAAACAACGTTATTGTTTTAATGTTACTAATGTTTTTTATTGTTATTTTAAAATCCCAGGTTGATCAGTAAAATAGAAGTGAGGACCCAGATATAAGCCATGCCACCTGACTTTTGATGACAAGCCCAAAAGTACGCAGCACATAAAAGAGCATCGTCACCAAACCGTGACAGCTAAACTGGGCAGCTGCATGGAAAAGGCTGAAAGGGCATCCTGAAAAGAAATGTAAAGAAATAAAAAGGACCCTGATATAGCTGTTCCCTGTGAGGCTATGCCAGTAACTGGCAAATACAGAAGTGGATGCTCACAGTCATCTATAGGATGGAACACAGGGCCCCCAATGGAGGAGCTAGAGAAATTACCCAAGGAGCTGAAGGGGTATGCAACCATATTGGTGGAACAACAATATGAACTAACCAGTACCCCCAGAGCTCGTGTCTCTAGCTGCTTATGTAGCAGAAGATGGCCTAGTCGGCCATCACTGGGAAGAGAGGCCCCTTGGTCTTGCAAACCTTATATGCCTCATACAGGGGAACGCCAGGGCCAAGAAGTGGGAGTGAGTGGGTAGGGGAGCAGGGCAGGGGGAAGGTATAGGGGACTTTTGGGATAGCATTTGAAGTGTAATTGAAGAAAATATCTAATAAAATAATTTTTTAAAAAAGAAAAAAATGAAAGAAAAAAAGAGGCCATAAATTTGTAGAATAAAAGCCAGTATATAAGAGGGTTTGAAAAGGAGGAAATACTGTAATATATTTTAAAATATCTTAGCATCACAGCTTGTAAATTACCTGGTGAAGCTTGGGCAATGAGCCACTTACTCTACAGTTTCTTCTGCAAGCAGCCATGTAACCTTGATTTTCAAGAGGATATTTTGGCCATTACAGTGGTATCTAACATGGCTAAAATAATTTTAATATGCTTCATGTTACTCTTTTTGTTCATTTTAGTGACAAAATTGAATGAGGCTACAGTTCTTGTGTAAGTTCTCTGGCTTATTGACATGAAAAACTCATAAATAAATTCAAGACAATATGTTTACAAGAAAGAAAGAAAGAAAGAAAGAAAGAAAGAAAGAAAGAAAGAAAGAAAGAAAGAAAGAAAGAAAGAAAGAAAGAAAGGAAGGAAGGAAGGAAGGANGAAAGAAAGAAAGAAAGAAAGAAAGAAAGAAAGAAAGAAAGGAAGGAAGGAAGGAAGGAAGGAAGGAAGGAAGGAAGGAAGGAAGGAAGAAAGAAAGGGCATCCTGTCTGAACACCCCACATAAAACTCAACTCCGAATGGGATCACGGGTCCATAAATAAGAGAGACTAGCCCAAAGCCGATAGAGGAGAAAGTAGAGAGTGTGCATGAACATATGGGCATAGGAAAAAGCTTTCTGAACATGTACTAAGACTAACAACTGCCAAATGGGACCACATGAAACTAAAAAGGAACTGGAAAGACACCATCATCTGCGTGAAGAGGAAGCCAACAGAATGGGGGAAAGCTTTACAAACTGGTCATCTGACAAAGAGTTCATACCTATACTAGCCAAAGAACTCACTGACATAACATCAAGAAAATGAACCACCAGATTTGAAAATGGGGACTGGAACGAAACAAAATTCTCAAAAGATGATACCCAAGGGGCTGAGAAACATTTTTTAAAAAACTTCAACATTCTTAGCTGTCAGGGAAATGAAAATTAAAACTCCTTTGATATTTCATCTTGCCCTAATCAGAATGTCCAAGATAAAACTAAACAAAACAGAACACAAATGACAGCAGATGTTGGCATGGCTGTGGAGAACAGGAGGCAGCCATCTACCCAGTGCTGGTAGGAGTGCGTTGATGTTCCTCAGTCATCTGGAAATAGATCTGGCCAAGAGACTCATTACCTTAAGATAGAGAGAGTTACTCTTCCTTGTTCATTGCTATTCTATTCTCAGTAGCCAGATAATGGAACCAGCCTATATGTTCATCATCTGAGAAGCAGGTAATGAAAATGTGGTATTTTTGCATAGTAGAATATTATTCAGTTGTGAAAAAATCAAATTATGAAATTTATAAGTAAATGGATGAAACTGGGCATAACATATGTGGATGTGACCTTTGAGTCTTTAGTTGTGTACTTCATTTTCAATACCATATGCGTTAGGGAAACAGTAACAGGCCAGGGGGCTAGAGGGGATCTCTCAAGACATTGGACGTAGGATACAGTAACGCAAAGTGGAGAAGAGACTGATGAGCCAGGAAGGGTTAGACGGAGTGGGCGATGGGGGGATGGAGCACAGGAGAGGATATGATCGCTCTTCTTGTAGCAGATGTCAGTTAACACAGAGATCCTCAACTGGTCAATCTTCTGTGCCTGAAGGAACCAAGGTCACTGTAACAAAGGTCGTTCGTTGTGCGGTACTGGCTAACTTCTCTGCATTCACTTTTCTTAAATCCCGTCTTGAGAAAGTAGGTGACTAGGCCAGGAAAGTGAGCTGATTAGACAGTGCTGGGCCCCTCCCTAACTACCCCTTAAGCCACGTTTACGAGCACCGGTTGCTTTAGTCTCTGCTGTTCTTCATTGGATACTTCAATCAAACGGTATTTGCTGTTGTTGCAATGACTGGTGTTTTGTTGAAAGAGGCTTTCTTATTATAAATTAAATATCCAGTAAATATGTTACTTCCACTATAAAGTACATTATGTCTTCATATCTAAGTTGAATAGGAATAGCAATCATAACATGTTCATGAAGGATATAATCAGGACTATAGGGATAAAGAACATTTAGTTGAATGGTCTTAGCAATTTATTAAGAAGAAAGCCTGTCTTAATCATTCATATACTATAGAGTAGAAGGCATGTTTTCCCACTTTTATATATAATTCTACTCTTATGGTAGGAAACGCATTCAAATGAAATCAAACACGATTTCGTATTCTTAGAAATACATTGAAAGATTCAGGAAGTTTTTCTCTTTGTAGCCGATAGTCAGGCCTGGCAATGGCAGCTCACACCTACAATGCTGGCACTTGAGAGGCTGGGGCTGGAAGAGTGTGAGCATGAAGCCAGCCTGGGCTACGCGATGAGACGCTGCCTCAAACAAGCAACAGACAGTGAAATTGTCTGTAATTGCTAGGGCAACACTGGATCTTTTAGTTTCCATGAAAAATAAAATAAAGTGGTATTACCACTCTTCAGTAGGGATTCAGGCATGGCATTGACTATCATAATGAAATCTGCTCATCATGCAAGACCCTTCCCTACTGTTCAGTAAATCTCTTTAAATGTCTTCGGTTATCCTTACCTCTGTCCTACAAAGAGGCAGGGGTGCCGTGCCCAGGAGAGTGGGAAGATGCTCGGGGAACATATTAGTCAGGGACTCTTGCTCCTGCCTCACCACACAACGTTGAGTAAGTGATTTAATTTTGTTGACACTCTTTTCCTTGGTTGAAATGGGGCAAGGAAAGAGTGGTGGCTCATGCCTGTCATCCCAGGATTTGGGAGGCTGAGGCAAATTTGATGTTACAAGTTTGAGGCCCGCTTATGCTACACGGTGGTCCAGGCCAGCCGTTGGGATGGTCTCTCAACAAACAAAACAGAAGAAAGGAAGGAAGGAAGGGAGGGAGGGAGGGAGGGAGGGAGGAAGGGAGAGTATGAGAGGTAAGAGGAGAGAAAGGGGAAGCAAGAAAGAAAATGAGGACAAAAAATTATTTTCCCCTGAGTTATTCAAGGTTATCATAAATATCAAATGAAACGCATAAAATGAGTTTTGTTTTGTTTTGTTTTAAGCTGAAACCCTTGAACCACAAGCATGATGGTCAATACCGAGAATTCCAGCATCCTGGTGGTGGCAGCAGAAGGGCTGGCAGTCAGAGCCAGCCTCAGCTACCATTATGGAGCTTGAGTCCAACCTAAGGCTACATGGTATTCTGGTTTACTCCCCTTTTCTATTGTGCATGTTTTACTAAAGACATGGAATTAAGCATCTATTATTATTTATTTTCTCTAATTTAAAAATATTTAAATATACCCGTGAATATAATTATTGTAGCACATTTTGTTACAATTGGGGGTATGGGCATATGTGTGTGTGCATGTGTGTGTGTGTGTGTGTGTGTGTGTGTGTGTGTGTGTGTGTGTGTGTGTGTGTGTGTGTGGATGTGTTAGGACCCTGGAGTATTGCTCTACAATAACTACATTGTGATGTTGGACCAGAATGCCTTCGAGGACATGGCCCAGGAGCAGAAACTCTACTTAAGTCAGAATCTGACCTCTCACTTTCCTCTGGAATTGATCAAGGGTGGGAACAAATTACCCAAGCTTACTCTCTTGGATCTGTCTTCCAACAAGCTGAAGAAGTTGTCCCTGACTGACCTGCAGAAATTGCAAGCCTGGGTCAAGAATGGGCTGTACCTGCAGAACAACCCCCTGGAATGTGACTGAAAGCTCTTGTCACACTGGCAGTGCCGACGGCTGAGTTCTGTGATGGACTTCCAGGAATATCTGTACTGCATGCATTCCAAGAAGCTGCACAACATCTTCAGTCTGGATTTGCTCAATAGCAGCGAGTCCAAAGAAAAAGTGCCTGGGAGGCTCACCAAGTGCTACAAAATAGACAATATATTAGTTCTAAAAAGAATAAGAATCTGAAAGGCCTGTGTGTTAGGTAGCATCTACTTACTACTTAATACAAGAAGAGGCAGACATGCCTGTTAGATGCACCAGGGTCAGATGAGAAACTTACCCAACTGTGCCCTTAAATCTTCTCACCCACATTATACTTGCATCTAAGGAAGTCTTTGAAAGCCCCGTCTGTTGTTGTTGGAGTTCTTAAGAAAGAAAAGGTTCTAACAGTATAACCTGCCAGCAAGAGAGAAACCAGCCGAAGATGTTTCCACTCCCCTTCTGTGGTTGACTTTGGATCTGGATCATAAGGAAACAGGAAGCAGAGAGTAAAGGCATTAAATGAGAAAGTGTCTTCATTTACACTAAGTCAGAGAGCCAAAAAACAGTTGGTGGAGTCTGGCTGCATCATTTGAGGACCATTTGTCCTAAATAATCCAGGGATAATTAACACCACGATCCAGGTTACTTTTAGTGCATGACAAAACCGTGTTATTTAACCTTCACAAGAACTCCATGGGCTAAAGTTGAAAAACAAGAGCTTCTTAGGGGCTAGATAACTTTTACTGATGTTATAATCATCAAGTCATAAGGACAATTCATTCATTTGGGGAGCAGGGAGGTTAGAGGGCTAGAGGCAGTCTCATGAAGCCCAGGCTAGCTCCAAACATATCATTTAGCCAAGGGTGACTTTGAACTCCTGATCTTCCTGCCTCCATCTCTCAAGTATTACAACTACAGTCATTACTCCCGCACCTGGCAAAAAATAATTCTTTGTAAGTATTATAGCTAGAAATTAAACTCAAGTAGTGTAAATTGAAAGTTAATGCGCTAACCATTCTATTTACTATTTATATAGTCATTCAATAATTTAGAGTACATTCAATTTCTTACTATTATCCCTTCTGCCTACAACTAAGCAGTCACCAAAACTCATTCTGTTTTTTAAAACTGTCTTTCTTAAGATTTTTCTCTCCCCCTCCCTCCCTTGCTCTTTCTTATACACACATATCTTTCATAAATATCATCTCATATACATTTACCACTCAGCTCACATGTGGCTTAAATGCACAATTCCCAGTCAGCTTCTCCTCATCTGAGTAACAAGTGTCATCTGATAGAGATCATAAACTTTCCGCTCCTCTGACCACGTCACCAAACACACACATTTCATGTCCCGTGTGCATACACAAGCATAAAAACACATGACACACCAGGCATGGTGGCACACGCCTTTAATCCCAGCACTCGGGAGGCAGAGGCAGGCAAATTTCTGAGTTCGAGGCCAGCCTGGTCTACAGAGTGAGTTCCAGGACTGCCAGGGCTACACAGAGAAACCCTGTCTTGAAAAACAAAAACAAAAACAGAAACAAAACAAAAATCATGACAGACATTTAATCAAAGCACTAAGAGCGGAAGCTATTTGTGTTTGTGTATTGATATTACTGCCTGCCCCCAACCTGCCTGGATAATCCCAACCTAATTTCTATATAGCTACCAGAGTGATATGAACATTTGATCATTTCCCTCTGCTCGTATTTCTCTAAGGAAGTATAAGATAAATTCTAACCAGTTTTGCAAAGATTAAAAGACTTCAAAACTGGACATCTGGCATATACTTAGCTTACTCTTCCAACGCTGTTTAGTTGTCTATATCAGTAGTTCTCAACATCTGAGTAGCAACCCCTTTGAGAGTCGACATCTCTTTCATAGGGGTTGCCGAACACCATCGGAAAGCACAGATATTTACATCATGATTCATAACAGTAGCAAAATTACAGTTATGAAGTAGCAACAAAAAATAACTTTGTGGTTGGGGGTCACGACAACACCAGGAACTGTATTTAATGGTCACAGCATATTTCTGCCAAATGTGTATTCCTTGTGTAGCAATTTAAAGTAAAAAAGAAAATTGTATTTCAAACCTTTATTAACCTGAGCCATCTGTATAGTTCCCGTTTGCTTACACTGTGTATCCAGCTCATTTCAATCTTAATGAGCACCCCCTCAAGCTAACATTAGCTTTCACTTCATGATAAACTGCACCAACACATGCCAGCCTCCCACTGTTCATTTTGGATGTTCCATTTCTTAGCAACCCATGTGTATTAATATTACAACTCAAGTTGTATTTTTCTTTTTTCTTTTTCTTTTTTTGCTCAGACAGGGAGGGGAAGAGGGGAACATAATCAGGTATTGGGTAGGGGGAACAGAGCTGAAGCCCTGAGGGCCAGCAGAAAGAATGGAAACAGGTAACTTCGGGAGGTAGGAGATGGAAGGACCCTCCAGAATGTACCAGAGGCCTGGGAGGTTAGAGACTCTCAGGACTCAAAGAGAGGGACCTTAGATGAAATCCCCTACAGTGGGGAAAGGAAACATGTAGAGCCCACCTCCAGCAGAAAGACAGGGCGCGTCAAGTGAGAGATGTGGTTGCCATCCCACAGTCAAAACTCTGACCCATAATTGTTCCTGTCTGAAAGAATTACAGGGACAAAAATGGAGAAGAGCCTGAGGAAAAGGAGGTCCAGTGACAAGTCCAAAGTGGATCCAGCTCTAGGGGAGGCCCCAAGGCCTGACACTATTACTGAGGCTATGGAATGCTCACAAAAAGGGACCTAGCATGACTGCCCTCCAAAAGACCCAATAAGCAGCTGAAAGAGTCAGATGCAGATATTTACACCCAACCAATAGACAGAAGCTGCTGACCCCTGTGGTTTAATTAGGGAAAAGCTGGAAGAAGCTGAGGAGGAGGGCAACCCTTTAGGAGGACCAGCAATCTCAACTAACCTGAACCCCCAAGATCTCTCAGTCACCAATCAGGCACATACAACAGCTAACATGAGGCCCCCGACACATATACAGCAGAGGACTGCCAGGTCTGGACTCAGTCAGAGAAGATGCACCTAACCCTCAAGAGACTTGAGGCCCCAGGGAGTGGGGAGGTCTAGTGGGGCGGGGTGGAAACATCCTCGTGGAGACAGTGGGAGGAGGCATGGAATGTGGAACAGTCAGAGGGTGGACCGGAAAGGGAATAAAATCTGGACTGTAAAAAAAAAAAAAGATTAAATGCAATGTTTTTTTAAACAAAAACAAAAACAAAACCCATTGTACTGTTTTCTCTGGGTGCAGCCTTTAATATGGGAATTAATCTCTCCCTGACTCATCTGCAAAAAAGGTTTAGCTATTATTTAAGAAGACATAGTTCTTCACAGGTTAATACTAATGGGTTTTTTTTAATGTGTGTGTGTCTATATGTGGGTGAGAGTGTACAGGTGCATGCACATTTGTGTGTGTATAAGTGTGCATTTACTTATGTGCATGTGTGTGTGCATGTGTGTACGCATGCGCGTGTGTGTTCACGTTTGTGCATGTATGAGTATGTGTGTTTGAGTGACTGTGCGTGCACATTTAGTACTGTTTTGGTGCCAGTAAAACGGCTAAGATTCTTACAGCCCATTTTACAGCCATGCTAGAGACACTCAATACATGCCACATGACTGGGAGGTTACTATAAAAATAAGGATAAATTCATGTTTCCTTCAGTGATATGTGTGCCATGGCGTGTGTGTTCAGGTCAGAGGTCTTGCCTTCTCACAAGAGGGTCAGTCCTGCTGCTGCCTCTCTGCTGTGCGTGCCGGGCTGGCTGGCCTGCAAGCGTCAGGAGCGTCTTCCGTTTCTGCCTCCCATCTTGGTGTAGGAGGGCTGATAGACACGCGCTACCATGGCCAACTTTATGGGGTTTCCGGGATTCGAACTTAGGGCCCCACACTTTAACAGCAAGAATTTACCCTCTGATCTATCTTGAAGCTTCATGGTTTGGCTTTTTTAGGGGAGGAGGGTTGGAGGGACAGCCTTACTTACATAGCCCAGATTGTCCTTAAATTCATGAGCCTATATCCTGAATCTCCTGAGTGCTGAGATGCTAGGTATGTGTCATGATATCCGACTACCTGAATGAGTCTTTGTTTAATTAGATCGATCGAGATCTGTATGTAAGAGAAGAAGTAATATTTTTTCTTGCATAGGTGAGAAAACTATATTTCTCAGTGTTTTGAATCTGTACAGAATATGGCCTTGCTAGAACTGTGGGAGAAATTTTGACAAATCTGTGTGTAAGTGTTGGGACTAAGCAAGAAAGCAGAAAGGACTTACAGGTTTGTTTCAGCAATTTGTGTCTTTTTGTTGTTGTTTTGGTTTGGTTTGGTTTTGGTTTTGNTTTTTNNTTTTTTGTTTGTTTGTTTGTTTTTTAACATTCCTGCCTATAAAACTTTATTTCTAACTTCTTAGCCAGCCATTGGAGTCTGCTTACACCTCCTTCTGTTCCTGGCTTATTTGAGGTTTCATGCAAACATTTCAGGAGAAGTATTTTAAAACAAAACAAAACAAAGCAAAAACCTTGCAAAGGAAGATGGGTGTGTGTGCCCCCTTAGTGGGCTGTTTCAGAGGGCCTGAACTGGATGTTGGTAGAGTGTGTTCACAGCATGTGGTGCCCAGGCCAGGGGAAGGAGGAAAGGGTTGGAAACAAAGCGCTCTTCCTTTCCCATGTTTATGCTCTGCGTTTTAAGGACTGGTATTTGCCCAGCTGAAGGAAAGAACACTGAGAACAGGTAGCACTGAGAGCTCCAGGAGCCGGCAAAGCAGAAAAACACGAAGAGGAAAGCAGTTGCGCAGGTTACAAACCAAAAGCATCCCATCCAAGACAAACCTAGTCCTGGGATTTCGAGATTCCAGAGGAAACCTCTAGGGAACACGTTGCTGTACTTACTCTGAGCAGCATTTTCAATTCTGTTTCTTTATTTATAGAGATGCTCAGAACAGATTAAAGACGTAGAGATCTCTCCGTGATATTGTAAAAGTGCAAAGCCTTTGGATCGGACCAAACCAATTCTTAATTCCATCTCTGTAACTTACAAGCACGACCTTGTGGTGATTTTTCTCAGTTCCTCCATACCTCAGTTCCTCGTCTTTGCTACAGTCCAGGCATGGCAAAAACAACCTCAGTAGTGCTGCTCATTGTGCCTGCTCTTAGGCCACTCCCACTGCTCTTAAGTCCTTTCTGTCTGGAGCACTGTTTCAAACTCGCCCATATCTCAATGGTAGGATGGGCACCATGTGTTAGGACTTTATGGCCTCTTTATGGCCAGGGAAAAGGTCGGTTGCTCTGCCCCTTCCAGACTAGGAAAATGAAAACCACGGAAGACTCAGCAGGTCACCAAGGAAAGAACAGGGCATTTTGCATAAACCAGAATCCTTGTTTCATGAAGAGCCTCTCCACAGGAGAGTTGTTCACGCAGCTGTGAAATTTATTTCAGTCCTAGAGCCGTTCCTTTAGTTCTGTCCCTGATAAACCGGTCATCGACTTCTGTCTACACTCTGTTCTTTCAGGCTTATTTTAAGGCTTGATTTGTTGTTCATCCCTTACAGGTAGCTGGATCACTTGCTGTCTGAGTCATCCCTCTGCGGGGCCGCAGCCACTGCCTGGGTTTGGTTTTATTGTGTGCAGATCCAAACCCAAGCCTCAGTGGAGTTTGCTCCTGGTCTACCAGTCAGCTCCCACAGCCTGCCCCCTTCAAATCCTGCCTGAATCTGTAATTTCACACAGCCACCTCATATAAACTGGAAACCGGACACAGAGAAACACAAAATTTCAAAACAAGCTCCCAGCTAAGAACGATCACGGCAAGCCTTGTTTACCAGTTGGCAGACATGCTTCTGTTTACCCACGTACCTCCACCCAGTAGAATAAGTTTGCCTTTCATGGGTCTCAAGGTGTGGATTTTTGTTGGGTAGTACTGTGGTGAGAAGAGTCACTTTATTTAATCTTTTCTGCTCTTTCACCAAATGGTAAAATTAGAAAGGCCGCTGTGCCAGCCCAACATCAGGAACAGCTGTACTACATGGGTGTTGTAGCTCTATAACATATACAACATAGCGCCCCACTTGCCATCTTCCCGAGACATACAGTCTAGCCACCCACTTTGCTCATTAAGGAAAACGGTCTCCTCTTTTGTCTTTAGCATCGATTGGAGAATATTTAAGAGTTAAGAACCTGAGGGAAAATGGAGGAACTAGAGAAAGTACCCAAGTACCTGAAGGGGGCTGCAACCCTGTAGGTGGAACAACAACAGGAACTAACCAGTACCCCCTGGCTTTGTGTTTCTAGCTGCATATGTAGCAGAAGATGACCTAATCGGCCATCAGTGGGAATAGAGGCTCCTTGGTCTTCCAAACTCTATATGACCTAGCACANGGTGGGTAGGGGAACAGAGGTGGGGGGAGGGGTATGGGAAACTTTCGGGATAGCATTTGAAATGTAAATAAAGAAAATAATAATAATAAAAAATATATCTATAAAAAAAAAAAAAAAAAAGAACCTGAGGGAAAGAGAAAACGGTGTCCTGTTTGAACAGACTTCGGAAGAAAGCTGGAGGAAGACAGTCCTTAGAGGGACAAGATGGTGTCTTGGGTGTGAAGACATCCTTTTCTAGTTTTTAGTGTGTTTGGGGGTGGGATGGGGACAGGGCAAATCCTGGGTCATGGGCGTGGATGGTGTGATTACCATGTGACAGGTTGGGGGCGGGGCACAGTTTGGTCTAGTACTAGATCTCCTTTTCAATAAAATGGAAATACGTTAACTGTGACTTTGTTTGAAACTAAGAGCCTTTCAGAATGGAACATCTGACAACTCATGTTAGCACTGAACCACTGAGATCTCTGTGTGCACAGATAAGCATGCACAGCATAGACCGCCTTAAAACTTCAGGGTCAGGGGTCAGGGGTTGGGGTTTTTCTCTCTTCCTGAGCAAAAGTAACTCAGAAATCCAAAAGTCCAGTTAAGCCATCACTGAGAAAATAAAATAGTTTGAAATATGTCTGAAAATTAAACAGAAACATTTAAGCTATTAATGCCCTAAATGATTTCTTAAATTTTCAAAAAATATCTATTTCAACCTTTAAACTGTATCTGACATAAAAGTGGAAAGAAATCTGAACAGGAAATTGGGGCTTTCTTAATCTATTATTTTTAATGTTTTATTTTAATAAATCTATTGTTTATGCTAAATAATGTGCTTGATTATTCTAAATCCTTCCATATTCTAGGAACAACAATGGTGAAATGAACATTTATTAAGCTTTCACTAAGCTTAATGGATCTCTCAAATTGTTATACAAATTGTCCAAGGCTCTATATAACATACCGTAATCTTTATTGTGCCAATAACAAAACTAGTTAAAAAGCTCTGCCATCTAATACGAAAGTCAGGAATACAGGAAAATTTAAAGATTTTTGTTTTGGGTTTGATTCTTGTTTTTTGAAACTGTCTACTTGGGCCCAGGCTGACCTACAGAGAGATGTCATGTCGTTGATGGCTTGAATTCTCATCCCGGGGTTGATGAATGTTGAGCTCCTAAGTGTGTGCCTCCATTCTCCCAGTTAATGAGAGGATCCGGAGAGGGAATGCAAGTCTGTTGACTTTAACCAAATGATCTCTTATTGCCTCAGAGTTCATTGTTTGTGGGCAAACATTTGCTTACAAGTAACTTTAAGAGAGAAACTTCAACCTGCGGTGTCTAAATTTAATACTGTGGTTAGGCTCACAGTGCCTATGTCTCTTGGTGCCCTGTCTCGTGCCATGCCATCTCATGCCATGTCCTGTCATCTGCTCTTCTGATTTAATGACTGTATATGTGGTGCTGGGGATCAAACCCAGAACCTCACACATGTCTTATAAACACTCTGTCACTGAGCTACAGCTCAAGTCTCTTTCAAGTATCCGACCTAACAAGAGAAGTCAATTCCCTCCAAACCTTCCATGCATTCCACAATTAGTCCCCAGGCCCCTAATTCGCTACATTGAAATCAAGTACTTATTTACAAGACGATGTTTTTTAATTGGCTTGGGTTTTGTTGTTGTTTGTCTGCTCGTTCGTTCGTTTTTCGAGACAGGGTCTTATTAGCTGAGGCTGGCCTCCAACGGTCTATGCAGCTGCAGATGATCTTGAACTCCTTCTCTCTCCACTTGAGCTACATTCCCAGTTTCCGGGTGCAGCTCTGAGCACTGAAGATGCGGCAAGGCCCCAATTCTTTTGGAGTCTGGAGTTTAGTAATAAAAAGATGTAGCAATCAATCAGTGATTAGATAAGATGTGATGAGCAGATTAAAAACAAACAAACAAACAAACAAACAACCTACCCTGCCATGCATATTCTTGGGGCGGATACTGAGAACGGTGACCCAGAAACCACTGCATACTTTGTCAAACAGTAAATTACTCTTTTATGTTGTATGTGGCTGAATGACTAACCTTCACCCCGTGGGTATAAGCAGGAGAGATATAAACAATATTCAGACACCTTCTGAAGAAGAGGGGGTGCTCTTTTCTTTTTTCCGGGTGGATAAAATAGAGGCCTCAGCGTTCTGCATTTTAGGGGTAATGGAGCAAGAAGGAAGGCAAAGTCAGTTAGGTCAGCCCTATTCGGCGTTCCTCACTCGGGGTTGAGTTTTCTCGTGAGACAAAAGTCCACCTCATTGTCAGTTGCTTGTTTCAGTGGAGGTTGAGTCTGTCCCTCACTCACATACGATGTTCCTCTTGACTGATTTCAAGACACTAAGAAAAAATGCATAAGAGATCAGTCAGTGGTGCAGTGTAATGGAAGCAGGATGGTTGGGGCAAGGTGTCATGAGGACTTAATACGGAGCCCTCAACATGTCACACTGTGAACTCTGAACGTGGAAGAAGTGAGCCAGGTGAATTGGGAAGTGTGTTCCAGGAAATAAGGAATCGTAAAAGGGAAATACCACACAGGATAGGGCAACTATGACCTTGTGATCAAAATCCAGCCAGGAAGCCAAGGTGGCTGACTCTGAGAACTTTCCCTGTTATAATTCCTTGAGGCAGAAGTCCTTCCTTCCCTCCAGACCTTGGAGAGGCCGGGCAACTCTGCAGAGGCAACCTCTATGGGTGTCTTCCAAAGTGTGGTTCAGTTAGAAGCCTTGAGTTTCATGGCTCAACCTGCCGCGGCCGATGTTAAACTCTCTATTACCATTCAAATATTACCTGTTGTTAAAAACTGCAACAACTTTTACCTTTGCTTAAGGGCTGGCTCTGTTGACAAACTCATCACAGCCTTTGTTCTTGGTGAGGCACCATGGATATTGGCCATAATGTTCATTTTTTAAAAAGATTTCTTCTTCTCTCTCCCTACTATCCCCTTCCCTGCTCTCTCTCCCCTCCCTCACTGCTAGGTCTCCCCCCACACCCTGTGTGTGTGTGTGTGTGTGTGTGTGTGTGTGTGTGTGTGTGTGTGTGTGTGCATGCACATTTGAGCGTGTCCATGCAGATACCTGAAGAGGCCAGAAAATAGTGTCTGATCCTCTGGTGCTGGAGTTACAGGCAGTTGTGAGGAACCATGTGGGTGACTGGGTCTTGAACCCAGGTCCTCTGAAAGATAACAAGTATTCTTAACCACTGGGCCATCTCTCCAGGGCCCCTACTGTTCATTTTTATTATAAATAATTCATCATTTTGCTCTAATTAATATACATCTCTTATCCCCTCCACTAAGGTATGGAATAAGAACTACATCTTTAGAAAGTTTTAAAATCCATTTTGTCTGAGGTATTTTCCAATGGAAAGTGTTCAGTAAAAACATTCTTCGGGCCCAATGAATGAATATTTCATTCAACTATCTCAGAGGCCAGAAATACAATAGAGAGAACCTAATCTCTCCCCGTCCCTCCCTTTTGCCAGGAAGATATGAGTAGCTAAAGTATTTGGTGCTATATATAGTCAGTTGATGTCAGCTGGATGCCAGTCTCCTCAGAAAGGCTCAGTCCCCTGTTTGAGTCAGATCTAGGGACCATGCCGTTCCAGGTTCAAGGATAAAACCCATCGGGCCCAAGTGCCGTCATATTCCACCTTCAGTGCCTCCCTCCACGATTGGGATTCACCCCTGCTGAAAAGTGCAGCCCGACAGCAAGGTGAGTGGTCTGTTTCCTAAAATGTTTTATTAGTCAGTTGGCCCCAGAGGTTCAGAGTTATGTGACTCATCAAAGGATGGAAACCCCTTTGCTATAAAGGGTAGCTCTTGATGCTGACTTAAAATGTACCGAATAGACTGGCTGAATCTGGCCTCTTCCTCACTCTTAAGAGTTTGCTGGGAGTGATGTCTCCGGATCCTCACGGGATGACAGCCAGGAAGGAGAGAATCACTGACAGATGAGAAATAACGTGTAGGAAAGAGAGGGGAGAGCAAGGAGGCTGGCCCTCTCACTGCTCCTCAATGCATACTGGGTCATGTACAAAGGCTGGGTCGGATACTGTCACCCTCTGCCCTGGGACATGAGCTGCTGATAGGCATGTGCATTGCATAGGCATGTGCATTGTAGACAGTCAAGCAGTCTATGTTGGCCTTTCAGTAAAAAAAGCAGTAGCAGATTCTTTCTAATGAAGGGAGATGTTCTCTTTCAGAAAGGATGATTGTAACGAATCCTTCACACTGCCTCAATCATGTCCCTTTACTTTCAACAGGGAACAAAAAAAAACTATGCTATCACATAGCGCCATGGTGAAGCAAAGGAAACAGCAAGCAGCAGCCATCACGAAGGAAATCCATGGACATGGTACCACTAAAAGCTCTTCATCGTCTTAATGTAGCATGGCACGGATTTAGGTCCTTTCTGATGTTAATATTCTATAGTTCACTTCCTGTCTACCATAACAAACGTGAGACTCCTGGGGGCAGGGGGTGGTGGTGGTGGTCGCTATAGAAAAGCCTATGGCAGTATATCCCTTTGCAGTCATCCTTCCTCATCTGAAAGCTATTTTCAGATGAACAACTGCTGCAGAAGGAATGAAGCAAGCTGACAGCTGATGCTCACTCCCTGGGCCCGCCACTCACATTATCAGTGAACATGATGCTTATTAGTTTTGTTGGCTTATAGACAATAGCCATACAGCCCTATCTTTTTGTTTTGTTTTGTTCTACCTTGATTCCTTTTACTTTGTATTACTTAAAAAAATTCAAAATATGTTCTACCAGCCTTTGAAACTTTTCAAAACAAACATTTGATTGCACTGAAATTCATGTTCAGTGCTTAACCCTGACACCAGTATTCACAATTAGCAATTGACTTACTTACATAGATTGCATGCAAAATCAACCGTTATTAATACTTTCTGAAAAAATTAGGTTTTTAAATGTTAAAACAACTTAATTTTAATATTTGACAGATGCAAGATATTATTTATTCCAATAATAAATAATATTTTTATTATTTTAAAATCCTAGTAAATAGTTCTGGAAAACCTTATATTTTACTCATTAAAAGGGAAATTTATTTCATTCATGAATAAAGATTAGCATACTGTTAAATTTCTAGTTTATTATCCAGACCCTTTTTAGGGCTGATCTGACCCATTCCAGATATGTCTGTGGAGTTTGTAGGGTGTCTCCTTATCTTTTTGTTCTGCTGGCAGCAAATGGAGCCTTGCACCATGAAAATATTCACATCTAGAGGCATGCAACCTTGTGAGGCATCTGGAAACCAGGATGAGTGTAGGATTTCACATCATCTTTTCCATAAAGCAAGCTGTTCTACCAATCAAAGTGTCTTGCATACCGGCCACATACCACAGTCATGTTGAAAGGGAACGGCTCAGCTGTGATCTCTTCGCTATCAAATCATCACGCTGGCTTCTGCTTGCCTCGCAGGCTTTCCCTTCATGGCAACTTCATTTAGAATAAAATGAGAATAAGTCTGCCCTAGCTACCAGGCTGTATCAATCCAAAGTTTCAAACTTGTTTTTTTGTTTTGTTTTGTTTTGTTTTGTTTTTTGGTTTTTTTAAAATTTGCAAGCATCTTCGTGTATCCCACTTTGGGTAATTTACTTGAAATCATGTCTGTGGCTTTCCTAGTCAAAGTGTGCCAAAAATCAAGTAATAACTTAAGCTTGAGACTAAAGTGTTTACTGTAAAACTAGACTTTGGAAAGTCACTTTCCAATTACATCATCATCATAATTGTCTTAGGCTCTACCACCCTGAACACAAATGATCCCATATAATTATATCATAATCCTAAGTGAGGGAATCCATTTAATATACTCTCACACTAAATTAAATGTTAGATTCTACTCTGCATTTCCCTTGAGAGTAAAATTATCTCTTTAATTTTTATAAATATACCCATTGAAAGCTTTATGTCTACAAAGTATAAAAAATACAATTATATATCAACGGGGAACACTATAATCTCCCCACCAGGAAGTCTTGGCCATGTGAAAGCTTTCCTTCCAACACTGGATGAGCTCTGAGCCAGGTAGGAGTCCTAGACTTTATGATGCTGAATATTGTTGATAGTGCTGGATAATCAGACTCACCCAAGACAAAACAACTATAGTGCGTTATGAAGCAAGAAAATATGTAATCTCTTTCTCCTATCTCTGCTGGAGTCTTCCGTGGAACTTAACTATTTGTGGACTGCAAGGAATAGAAAGTTCTGCAGCAGGGAAACATCACCTTTTCTAGGGATGAAGGAATGAGATATGGTCTTCAGAAAACATTAATGGCAGAAATGAGTCTTTATATTTAAAACATCTTGCAGCTGTAAAAACACCCGGATAGTTTAATATGATATGTGATAGAGTCCCAATCTTTATGTTAAGACTAAGTGGTCTTCTTACACATAAGAACGATGTTAAGTCTTACAACTCACACGATCTTACTATCACACTTCACAACCATGGAGGGAATGCTGAATGAGCCAGGTGCCCCTCGTGAAGTGGACATTCGACCACAGCTGAGGAGACTCTGAAATGAGTAGGGAAATAGAAGCAGGGGAGTTTCACACTAGATCACTCTTGTTATCAGAAGGACAAACTGCCTTGAAGAATTACTAAAAAGGTCTATCCATATAGACGACAGTGTCAACTGTGAAGAATGGGTTTTTAAAACCATAGTTTCTATTTACTACACACATGTTCTTGCTCATTATGGTCCCATGGTTACTTGATGTCATGTTAATACACCAGAAGTGACTATATCACATGCCCAACAACGAGCTGATTAAAGTATCTAGAGCCTGCCAGATGGCTTTGGGGGCCAAACCTGGGGACCTGACTTTAACCCCTGTAATTTACATGGTGAAAGGCAAGAACAAACTCCCAGAAGTATACACACACACATACACACACGCACACACACACACACACACACACACACACAGAGAGAGAGAGAGAGAGAGAGACAGACAGACAGACAGACAGACAGAAACAGAGACAGAGACAGAGAGAGATGGAGAGACAGAGAGAGGATAAGCAGATAAATGTTAAAGAAAACAATGTGACTTATTACCTAGGTTGTCTGCCCAGATTGGCCTCACCCCTGAAAAGCACTATCATCATACTGGTACTAGAGGAACAGATGGGGAAGTGGACTTGTGTTACTATTGTAACAAAAACATTCGTGCTTCATACAACAGCATGTCAGTCGCAGCTGCAAACATCTAAAAAGTGCTATGATGCAAGACTGAAGGAATATATTGCTTTCACCTGTACATGAATGAGTTGTGAGTACAAGAGAGGACAGCCCATAATAGCCCTTGACCCATTCGCCCTGGGCAGTTTACCTGGACTCTGTACAGGTTTCCAGCATGAATTGTGATCCTTGCTCACTCAAGAACTCATTCCAAACTCGAGAACTAAACACAGAGGGATAGGAATAAGAGGCTAGGGATAGGTGACAAAGGAAGAGATGGAGCCATCAGGATGGATTAAGGACAAATACTCTATGATGTGGTTGGGAACAGAACTGAGAGTTAAAAGGACCACAAGATGAACTGGGTGTGAAATGTTCCTTAACTGTAAACACGGTTTCCCTGTAGCTCTGAATAAAATCCGCATAATAGAAAGGGGACCAAAGTGTGTCTGTCACCTGCCACCCAGTAGCTTTTCCTCCTACACTACAGGAGGGCTTTGTTGCCTTATGCTTTTTGGATTTTTGTCTTTCTCTTCATAACTGGTGAACTGCCTTCCTTGGCATGCTGAAGAGAATCTGGAAGGTTATTTTTGTAATTTCAGGGAAAGAGTTTAGCCTTGTCCTCTGAAATTGGAAGGCCCTGGCTCTGAATGGAGGGCTGTGTGGATCTGGCTTGGTGCCGGTGCCAAGAATTTTGAAATTCCATTTTTCCATCCACTGAGCTGCCTGAAGGTTGGAATGGCTGTGTCCATTTCTCCGTCAGTAACAAAAAGAATGACAGCATTGGCAGACATTGTTGCAAGGACTCTTTGGAAATCTGTAGAGCACAAGGACTAGACTTTCAGATGAACTTTTCCTGTTAACCAAAATCTCAGTATCAAAATGATGGGGAGAACAATTCAGAGTGTGGATTTTTGATATTTCTTTAACTTTTCACATTAGCACTATTTAATCTCAAGGAAAAAAAGGTAGAGTATGCTCTCTTTTGAAAAATAGTGTGTAGTCACCCACTGGGGGTTCAGAGTTTCTAAGCACCTAACCTTACCAAGGTCTTTAAGAGAACTACACTGAACTCTGCTTCACACTAACCACCATCTTGGGTTTCTACAGAACCTTTTCACTGTGATAAGCCCTTTCCCTGTACACTACAGGCAGTGCTGGACGTTTCTGTTGTGCAACTCGGAACATTGATAATAGAACTTCCTAAATATGCATAGGTCTTCACAGTTAATCACACACTAATGAAAGCTTTGTAAGGACCGTTAACACTTAAGTTTAAAGGCATGGGTGGTGGTGCACACCTTCAATCCCAGCACTGGAAAGGCAGAGGCAGGCGAGTCTCTGTGAGTTCAAAGCCAGCTGTGTCTACCTAGTAAATTCTAGGCTAGCCAGATCTGTACTGCGGAGCCTGTCTCAAAAACAAACAGAAACCTAAACAAAGCAACAAAATGCCCTGAAATTGATTCAAAGATTTATGAAATAGGAAAACAAACAATCTCATATAGATTTCAAATGCACCTTCATTTAGAAAACATTTTCAGTTAAAGTTTTATTAATTTATTAATTAGGAATTTTTCAAACATTCCTCAAGATCACAGGCCAGACTACAGTGCTTTATGTTATAGGTAATATATGGCTTATTGTATATAAGAACATAGATTTTTTTTATGAACTATCATTTGTAGATGAGGCCCTTCACAAGTGCAGAAAGGTATCTCTTTGAATCAGTAAGGCCACCCTAAGTAAATACACTTTATCTCTCTCTCTCCCACAGTTTATCCATTCTATTAAGGTCACATTTGCCTGGCAATCATGAGGAAGTGAGTTTAGATCTTTGGTCATACTACAATTGTTTGTAAGTGGATTAAATTTCTGGATCTGATTGCAGTTCTATATTGCTATAAATGACAGCTGTAGGAAAGTATGCCTAGTCATTTTATTTTCAATGGATGAGCTAATGCCTCGAAGACAACCCTCTCAGTCATGAGGATGTGAGTGTGTATCGTTTACCAGGCCCTGAGATGGAAAAACACCATTAGGACCCTGTGCTGGTGTTACACTAAGTGACGGGGGACACCTGAGCTTGTGCATAGGATCCGTGAGCGTAGAAGCAGGCAGCACGCTCTGCTGAGAGTTTTAAGCAATGGGGGTGACCACTCCTTGGAATTTCAGCTCCCACACGGTCCTGAAACTTTTGCTTGTGTGACATCGTAAACTTAACTTTAAAAGGGAGGGGAAGGAAACCTCAGGGATTCAGCTTGTCTTTTGTTGTGTATGCAAAGGATGTATCCTGACACATTGATGGATATGATGCTGTGGTTGGTACCATCAGGGAGGCTCTAATGAAGTGTGGGGAGAAACAAGCATGTATGTACTCATAAAGCAATGACAAAGCAAGCAGTACAGTATCTTAAGATTTTCCTCATGTAGCTACAATAGATAGGAATAACCTCAAGACCACAGAGATAATAGCAAACTTATCCAGCAACCATTTGAACAGTTATTCATGTTTTTACTTTGACTTGTTTATTACACGCATAGAACTTTTTGTTTTTTAACGGTGATATTGCTGTTGTAGCTCAGGCGGGCCTTCTACTTGAAATCCTCACGCCTCTGTCTGCTGAGTGCTATTCACAGCTGGAAGTTCTTCTTATTCATTGCTAGGAATGGAACATGGTCTCACATAGGCTAAGCAGGTGCTCTGACACTTAGCTTTATCCATAACCCTGTATAACGTCTCTCTCTCTCTCTCTCTCTCTCTCTCTCTCTCTCTCTCTCTCTCTCTCTCTCTCTNCTCTCTCTCTCTCTCTCTCTCTCTCTCTCTCTCTCTCTCTCTCTCTGTGTGTGTGTGTGTGTGTGTGTGTGTGTGTGTGTGTGTGTGTATGCATGAGTGAATTGTGCATGTACTTGTGTGTGTGAGTATACAGTTTTGGGGTAGGTAGTTCAAACTGGTCTTGATCTTAGGTTGACCTTGAAACCTTGATCCTTTGTCCCCCCCCCCCTTCCATCATGCTGGGATTGCAGTTGTGCACTGTTACATCTGCCTAATCACTTAACTTTAATCATGGTGTGCTCATTGTGTAGCTCCTGGCTTGTAGAATTTCTACAAATGTGTTGGTCTGGCCTGTGAACCAGTACGTGCCCTGCTGCATCACTTTGTTTCTTATGCAATGCTTCTGAGCTTAAACATCCAGATGTTCCGTCCAGATGTTCCATCACTCAAAGCCACTGTGGAGTGGGAAGGTGGAAGTTCAGGACTGAGACAATACAGATTGGGATGTAATGAATGAGTTGACTTGGTGAAGTACTTTCTTTTTGTTTCTTGTTTCAGAGTTCTTGTGGTATAAATTTACAAGCAGTGCTGGATTGTATCAGCAGATAATTTCTTTGTATGCCCTACCGTTGATGACTGATCATTTTTCGCATCTGTGGGTGCACATTTTTCCCTGGTGGCAGCTTGTAGTGAGTGGCTAAAGAGGAGTAATCATTTCTTGTGAGCCCAATGAACCTAGAGTTAAAGGCAAACACTTTCTCCAAATACCTCCCCTCTGCCTTCCTTACCATGAACCTCAGCATGGGTTTTCTAGATCAGCCTTCCTCATCCTTGGCTGTGATTCTGTGTTTAGCACAAATTTTGTTCTTCTCTTAGCAAGATTGTGTAGAGAAAATAGCTATATGAGTTAGCACATGCTTGGTTGAAAAATAACAGAAAGTAGCTAGGTAAACGATAAAGGAAATTTAGTGGTTTACATATCTGAAAACATCAGAGGTGACCTGGGAGGCCTCGTGGGACGGCCTCTACATAAAGTCAGGGCATAACCCCTTCACTGACTCCCTCGGCTTTGCCCTGTTCTGCTGTCATTCTACCGTGGACTGTTGTGTTCCAGTATACACTCCACAAAGCTTAATTATCATAGCTCATTTGTCACATCATCTATGGCTTCTGTCTTACTCAGTAAAAATATTTGTTTCCCTAACAGTCAGTTTTCCTCCTTATGTACATAACAAAAATTTCCAGTGGCAAAGAGATTCTTAGCATTCTACAGAAATACATTCCTGATTCTAAAAGTACTTGGAGGTCTTGATGAATTATACCTACAAGTTGAATTTTATCTCTCTTGATCTCTGGGAAAGCTCTTTAGCATTAGAAATAGAAAATAATGATCTTTTGTCTTGAGTTTTTGGTTGTTTGTTTTGAGACAGAATGTCAGCATGTAACACAGGTTGATATGGAACTCACTCTATAACTCAAGCTGGCCAGGAACTCATAAGTGTTCTGCATCCACTTCTAGCTTCTGGGATTATGGACAAGCATACACACTCTCAGCTAAAAATAACACTCATACACATTTTTTCTACAATTACAACATAAGGTACATAAAAATTAAAACCAAAAGAAAATACAAATATAGATAGATAGATAGATAGATAGATAGATAGATAGATAGATAGATAAAAGAATCATGATTCAGTGTTTTGGAGATACAATGGAAGTGTTAGTAATTATACATCAATCTTAGTTCAGGGATTCACAGAAATGGCCTTTGAGCTGGATGGAAAAGATCTCCACTCCATTTTCCTTTCTGCCCCCTTTATTCAGGTTGCTTGGTACTGGCTACAGAAAGAATGGTATTTATCCAAGACTAGACAGTGAGTTGGACACAGCATGTACTTCAATAATAGGCAAAACCCAAACTAATGGACACAAATGTGAGGAGAAATGCAAAGCTTATTAATGTAAGTGTGAAGCAGTTCTGTTTGAAAAGTCAGCAATTGGAAAGCCTAAACAGTACTAAGAATATCATAGCCAACTCTTATTAATTCCTTCTGTATGCCTGATAGCATGCTGAATAGCTTATATGACATATTTTACTTACTTAAATACCATTTAATAGCAACTCTTTGCAGTAGTTATTCTAATTATTATTAGCTGAATGTTAGCAAGGAGGACATGGAGGTTTAGACAAAATAAGCAACCTATGTGATCATGTAGTGTCAAAATGGCAAGCTCAGATGTCCCCCCAAGGATGACTGACTGAAGCACAAGCCAATGACTTACTGCAATACAGGGGGTGGGGGGAGACAAATCATAGAACTTAGCCAAGGGTGTGGAATTGCTTTCTTTTAGATTCTCATGAAGGAAAATGTTGTCTTGCAGATGTTGACGGCATGGACCTGGGCAAAAAAGTTAGCATCCCCAGAGACATCATGATAGAAGAATTGTCCCATTTCAGTAATCGTGGGGCCAGGCTGTTTAAGATGCGTCAAAGAAGATCTGACAAATACACCTTTGAAAATTTCCAGTACGAATCTAGAGCACAAATAAATGTAGGTACAGCCGGACCGTGAGTACGTACACGAATCGGCAGCATTCCTAAGTTGAAACGTGTTACCAGGCTCCCAAACGAGTTGTTCTGCATACCTTTGTTTGTTTTTTAGTTTAATTCTATTAGACCCTTTCAGTCAGGATGATGGATAGCTTAGGTGCCTAAATAAAGGAAGCATTATGTATGACATGAGAAGGCTTTTCTTTTCAATAGGACATTGTGAGCCATAGATTTGGCACTGGGGGGTGTGGACTGTTGTGATAGGAGGATGGGAGTGAGAAGGGAGAAGTGGTACCAAATGTTTCCACATCTTATCACCTACAGTTAAATGTTTGTGGTGGAAATACTCCCAAAGAACACAGAGGGCCACAAAGCAAGGATAAGGGTTGTGTTTGCTGGATAGACTCTGCAAATGCTGAGAACAGGGAACTACGTCAGTCTTGTCTCAAAGTATTTCTTCTACATGGAAATGGCCAAGCCAGCGCACACCTAATTCGTCAGGCCAATAAACATCAAAACCTTAACATTTTTTATTATATTTTATAGCTGGGTGTAGTGGTGCATTCTTGGAACCCCAGCACTCTGAAGGCAGAGGTTCCAGGCCATCCTGGGCAACACAGGGAGTTCCAAGTCAGCCAAGACTGCAGAGTGAGACCTTGTCTCTAACTAATAAACATTAGATTTTGACATCTGTTACCATCGTATTCATTTAAACAGTCATTGAGGGAAACGGTAGAGAGGGAAGTTAGTTAATAGAAGACAGATAGTCAATTAAGGTAAATGAGTTTATTTTTATTACTTGTATATTTCCTTGTTATACTTACTAACAGTTAAATGAAAAAAAAATTAAGATAGAGTGTTTCTGTGTAGTCCTGGCTGGCCTGAAACTCTCTGTGTAGACCAAGCTGATCTTGAACTCATAGAGATCTGCTTACCTCTTCTACCCAAGGACTGGGATTAAAGGCCTGTGCCACCAGACCAGGCTTAAATTAAGATTTTTGAAAGCCGGGGATTAAATGTACTGACTGAGTCCTTGCCTAACTTGTTCAAACTCCAGAACTATAGTCAACCAAACAACAAACATGACTTGATTCTAGTTTTAATTGTGAATTCAGTTAGACATAGAAAATCACACTTGATAACGATATTTTCATTTGTGAAGGATAAGTTGCCTTTTTTTTTTTAATGTGAAATCATGGGTAAATATATGATGTTATTTTAGCCTATTATTATCCATAATACCCTCTCCTCAGAAAATACCTGTGGCTAGTACAGTATGAACGGAAAATAATCCCTATTTACATGATAGCCTGTTACATAATTACATTCATGAGGGAATAACAACAAAGACGACATTTTATGAAGTAATATGAAATAGGTGGATTAAGGGTAGCCTTGCAAAATCACCTGCAAGTTCAGACCTCTCAGTAAATGAATAATGCCTGCTTGCATGACTTTCACAGACACTGCAAACACTAACAGTATAACTACAGCTCTGATGAAGGAAGTGGCTCTCAACCTGCCAAGTGCTGCGACCCTTTAATACAGCTCCTCATGTTGTAGTGACCCCCAACCATAAAATTATTTTGTTGATACTTTATAATTACAATTTTGCTACTGTTACAAATCATAATATATCATGATATTCGGTATTAGTCTTAGGTGACCCCTGTCACAGCCCACAGGTCGAGAACCACTGGTATGTGGGATTATATCATGAACATAACATATTATCTCATAATCTTACATATTTGTTTTCAGTTATAATAAATATATGAAGATATGACCTGAGATTGTTTACTAGTCCAAGAAAATTGTATAAGAAAATGATTAGTAGAATTCCAAACAGTCGAACCAAGAAATATAATGATGCTAAATAACTCAGAACAGTATATAGCAATAAAGATTGTAAAGGCAGGGATTACTTGGTCTTTTAATGTTGTGTGCCTTTATCATCTCTAGACAAAAAAAAAATGCATTATTTGCCTTTGAACTTCCAACATAGTGCCTACAACATAATAGGCACTATTATGTTGTAGTATTTCCCAAAGGTATAAATTAATTGACAGGAATCAGAATTCTTTTTTAAAATCCCTGTCATGTTAACGATGTTCCAAATTGCAGTGACTAAGTTGTCACACTCTTGACAAAGTGAGTATGGCTTATATATGCTATCTTTCTCATATTCCTCAGGCATATTTTAGCACTAAAATCATGTCACAAAGAGGTTGTGCAACAGGTGACACCTTAGAGAGGACTTAAGTCCCCATATTTTACAGTTAAAAAAAAAAAAAACTAAGAAAGACAAAGTAATTTGTAAATTAAGCAATCATGATGTTGATAGGAAGTTAGGATCAAACAGTTTCCTCTTAGTGCATAATCCATGTGGCCTAATTATTGATCAGTTGTTCTAGAGAATACTTTTACCTTTCCACATCCATTGCGCTACAGATACTTACCTATCTGTATGGTTCCTGTTTTATTACATTGTTTAGTATCTCATATGGATGATAACAAGGGTCAAATCCCCATTTCAGTATCTCAACTGTTAAGTAGCATCATTTATTTTCTTTGGTCGGCTGGGGTTTTTTTGTTGTTGTTGTTATTGTTTTGTTTTGTGTTGAGACAGTCTCATACTTGCCAGAGTGTCTCTCAACTGATTATGCAATCATGGTTGGCTTTGAACTCCTGCTTCTCCTGTGTATCATGAGTATAGGCACACCCTAAAATAAAAATATAAGTATAGCTTTGAGCTTAATCTACCTCTAAGGGGCACTGGCAAATTCAAGTTTCATGTACTTTGTAGGAAATAAATAATATTAAGAACAAATGGATGAATTCTTCCAAAGAATGATTGCCTGCTACATGAACTAGTTTTAAAGTCATGGTTGGTAAGGTTGCTTATGTCTTAAATAAGAAGCAAAACAAAATAAAGAAAAAAGAAAGGAAAAGAAGAAATTAGTGAAGTAAACGTTCAAGATAAAGTAAAAATGTAAGAGGAATTAATGATAATTATAATTCTCTTCTATAAATCACTGATAATGGATATTGGGCTGTTTGCAGTCTCTAAAACTTGTAGGACAAAGTGTACTATAAAAGACCATTTTCCCAGGGAAATACACACCAACTGGTTACCTAATACCAAATGACCAGTCATGAGAACACATAGACAAGCAAGATTATACATCTAAGCAGCAGCGGTTAAGAGCACTGACTGCTCTTCTAGAGGTTCTGAGTCCAATTCCCAGCAACCACATGGTGGTTCACAACCATCTGTAATGGGATCCGATGCTCTCTTCTGGTGTGTATGAAGACAGCTGCAGTGTACTCACATAAAATAGATAAATCTTTTTTAAAAAATAGAGACTAAGCAGGTTGTATTTAGGTATTGAAGAATACATATAAACATATATATGCATATATATATATGTATATATATGCACACACACATATAATATGTGTAACAATAGTTAATGAAAAAGGAAGGCATGAGTTCGAAGGAGAGAAATAAAGATATATGGGAGGTCTTGAAGGGAGGAGAGAAAAGGGGGAAATGATGTGATTATAGTATAATCTCAAAAACTAAAAAAAATATAAAAACTAAAAGACTAAAAGAAAGCACACATTTGTAAATGTTCTGAGACATTTTGTTTCCTTATAAAACAGTTCTGTTTGTCACGATTTTAGAATGCCACATTCCATTTTTGTCCAAAATACATTTGTTATTGTATCAAAATTAAAATACCTGATTTTTTAAGAAAACAATTCTTAAATAAGACTAAACAATGTATATTGAAAGTCTTAATACATATTTCTTATGTTTTGTTAAAAAAAACATTTTCTTTATATTTGGTATAAAGTTTATAACAAATCTTTTTATTGTTATTGCTACAGAAATCATGCAATTGCATATTTGTTTTGAACTTGTATGTTTCGAGCCTAGAAGACACTAGTTTCATTTTATGGTTAACCTCACTAAATTAACAACCACATTTTCGCTTGTCCTTTCAACCTACCTGATGGGAAACAGAGATGGTTTCTGGTGGGAACATGATAATTTAAGGCTTAGGCCGCCATCAGTCATCACCTGGACATCACAGGGCTTCGTTTGTACACTAAACAATGATAATAGGAGGCTTGTGGCCTTCCTGCTAATGACTAACCAAGGAGTTGATGTTCCAGTTCACTCTAAGCCGCAGGAGATGTCCTGTTTCCTAAAATGAATGTGGGTAGGATTACCTGTTCCCATAGGTGAAATTCATATTATAGACATCTAGAAGCATAACAAATGGTGATTCTTTATGCATTATGCTTTAACCCTTCCACATTTATCTTAACAGCCCTTTAATTTATAATTGAAGTTAGTAAAATATTAATATAGTAAATTCAGTAAAATACTTGAGGTAGATGATAAATTCAAAATGTAAAACATTAAATTATGTGTTTATGCAAAATGCTTTACATCTAGTAATTATTAAAAATGGCCTTTAAGAGTTTCACTGTGTGATCCTGGCTGGCCTGGAACTCCCTGTGTAGACCAGATTGGCTTCAAACTCAAAGAGATCCATCTGTGTCTGCCTCATAAGCACTGGCATTAAAGATGTGCACCACTATACCTAGCTAAAATAGTTTTTATGTACAATTTACAGAAAAAAAATGCTAACTAAATTTAAAAAGACTGTTACCCTTGGGGAAATCACAGTGCTATGAATGTAGTAACAAAATTCTCTTTGACATGAACAAATAAGAGAGGCCATAAAAGAACGATGCAGATGTAGTTGGAGTGTTGAGATTATACAAATGTGATGGCATTTCCGCTATGATACACTAGAAAGAAGAAGGAAACTGAAGTTATACATGGAGGATTTAGGATTTGGCTTGATAGTGAACAGAGGGAACTCACTGAAAGTAGATGAAGCAGCAGTCTTAAAATGATGAGCAGCAAAGAACAGGGAATATGTCAGATCAGATCTTGGAAATGTGCCGGTACGAGTAAGAGGCAAGTCCAAGATCTTAATGGCTGGACATGAGTTTGAACAGTATTCAACATGAGGTAAGGAAGAATTTCTAAAGGTTGGAGTCATGTCAGACATAGACACATTGTGTTCCAACTGACTACAAGGGAAGTGTGTGATGGGAAATGAACAGAAGGCAGATGTCTATAAGACAAAAATGAGGAAGGTTGGTGACTCGACAGTCAAGAGCACTTGGTGCTCTTGCAGATGACCTAAGTTTAGTTCCCAGCATCCATGTGGCAGCTCACAACTGCCTGTAACTCCAGCCCCAGAGGATGCAAACCCCTCTTCTGCCATCTGTAGACAACCACACTCACATGCACAGACCCATACAGGAACACATGCATGTAATTAAAAATAAAATATGGGGCTTTTAATAAGATTTATTTATTTTATGTATATGAGTACACTTCAGCTGTCAGGCACACCAGAGGAGGGCATCAGATCCCATTACAGATGGTTGTGAGCCACCATGTTGTTACTGGGAATTGAACTTCAGGACCTCTGGAAGAGTAATCAGTGCTCTTAACCTCTGAGCCATCTCTCCAGCCCATAAAATAAGTTTTGAAAGAGAAATAAGCAACAAAGATATGCACATTGAAGACTAAAGTGATAAAGAAAAATGAGGTTTAAGAAGGTTATGGCAAAAAGAAATTAGCTGGATTTGATGATTTATTTGCTAAAAATTCAACAAATACTCATAGAATAATTACATTATATAAGGCTTTGTAAAAACAAGCATTCAATTAGATTCAAAGCAAACATGTGTACAAGTGAAGATGGTCATGTGTAGAAGAGGCATACACTGTGAAAGAGGCATACAGTGCTGTTTGTGGTCCAAGGGCTTTCTAAAGCTTGGGGAACTGGTCCTCAGGAAGACTTCTGGGTCAGATTCAACTCTGTACCTCTAAGTCTTGTGTCCTAAGTGTGTGGCTCCTGAGGGTCACCTCACTCAGTATTCTAGTTCGTAATTCCATTAGTTACCTTCAAAACTCATGATTTCATTTTCCTTTATAACTAAATAATATTTCACTGTGTGGGTGCACATTGATCAACTGAGTGAGGAAGAAACCCGCAGAGTGGGAATCTTTGCCAGCTATATATCTGAAATAGGATTAAGACCTAGAATACACCAAGACTCAAAACAGGGTTTTTATTTTCATTTTTTAAAAATGGGTTATGGTTCTGAACAGAGTTCTCAGAAGAGCAAATCAAAATAGCTAAGATTGAGCTATAAAAATGTTCAACATTCTTAGAAATCAGAGAAATGCACATTAAAAATACCTTGAGATTTCACCTCAACCCAGTCAGAATGACTAAAATCAAGAAAACCACTGATAGCACATGCTGATGAAAATGTGGGAGAGGGGATGTAGAAGTTAAGCCCTGGTTCTTCCTCTCAACCCCATGCTCCCAGGAATAAGACTCAGACTCAAAATATATTGACAAATACCTTGGCCATATAGCTAGGCTCTTTTCTGACTAGATATGACTTAAAATATCCCATTTAATCTAGCCTACATTCTGCCATGTGGCCTGTTACCTGTGCTCAGGTACCATGCATCTGCCTTGTCACATCTTTTCAGTGACTCTCCCACCTTTTCTCTCCAGAATGCTTCCTCATCCTGATGTCCCACCTCTACTTCCTGCCTAAGCAATAGGCTATAAGCTTTTTAATTGACAGACAATGCACCCATACTATATACAAAATATTCTCTCTACAAGGGAACACTTATTCATTGTTAGTGGGATTGAGAATCAGTGCAGTCACCATGAACATCATTATGAAGAATTCTCACCAAGCTAAAAATAGGACTACCAGATGACCCAGCTGTACCACTCCTTGTCATGTGCCCAAAGGACTGACTCAACGAATACTTTCTTAGCTATGTTCATTTCTGATCTATTCACAATAGCTAGAAAATTGGAAACAAACTGAAAGTTTTTAAAGGTGTTATTCTGTTGCCATAGAGACAATCCTAAATTGTAAGACTACAACAAATTCACTTACAACTTAAAGGAGAAGTATCTCTTTTCAGAATTTTATTTTCTTAAAAAAAAACACATTCTTTAAGTCTATGTAGCTAAATACATGTAGCTTTTCTGTTTATAGGCATAGTAGGAACGACAGCTGTTCAGATGCTATAGAATTTGAAAAACTTCTATATTCTAATGAATCTAAAACTTAACTATAAAATACAACACTAATATAATAAAACTATCAGCCAAAGAGGGTCACACAACCTTCATTAAAACATTACAGGGTATTAGTTACCTTCTAGAACTGGACAGTAAGATCTCATGGCTGAAGATAGCATATGCTGGAGTCATATAGAACATGGGGGAATCTAGCCCGTTAGTCAACTGGAAACTTCATCCCTACTGCCTGCCTTTCATAAAGCTGAAAGCTGCTATGTAAGCTAACTGAGGAGAAAAGCCAACATAGGTCACAGCCAGCAGGGACCCTTGCAAATGAGATTAATGACTGGCCTAGCAAGACATGCCCACTGATGCCATGCAATGAAGGCAGAAATTTTTTGAGAGTAATCAACCACCTTTTCATTGGATTTAAGACTTGGTTCAAGAGATAGAACCTATATATGATACTGTCAACAGAGCCAAAAACTTGTGTCTACAAAGGTCATGGGCCCTAGGGGAAATTTTACTACTATAATCTGCTAAAAAAAAACAAAAACAAAAACAAAAAAAACCATAGAATTAAAGTGATTCCTAATGAGTTGTTGCTATAGCCATCAGTGCACTCCCCGGGCCTCATGGGAGAAGCCTCTTCTTGCTGTGGACAGCAATTACCGTAGAGATTCTAACATGAAGAGAATGAAAGACTTCAGAATGTTCAGCCCTGCAAGGGACATCTATATCACAACCCTCTTATCAAGGTTCAGGAACCATTGCTGACAAGATGGTGGAAAGACTCTCACAGTCAGAGGCAGTGGAGGCCTTAAGGAAAACAATGTCAGACACAGCAGGGCAGATACACATATGAACTCACAGTACTTGTGATAGTAATATACAACACCTGAGAAAGCGCAAGCCAGACAAAACCCCAGCATGGAAGAGGGGAGGTGGGCATGAGGTCTCAAACCTAGCTTGAGCTCCTGGTTTGCTGCAGAGAGAAGGCAAATCGGTTTTATTCAATAGTGTGACACCAAGTTAACTACACTCCAGGGCAGTCCCCACAGCCAGGAGTTGTTGGCCAACACATACTGGACTCAGTGGGGTGGTGGGAGGAGCATGAGGTCTAATGAAGGTAGAAAGGATCTTGGAGGAGTTAGGGGAGAGAGATAAATACAAGCAAAACACATTGTATAAAATTCACAAAAAAATTAATAAAAGACATTATTTTTTTAAAGAATCACTAGGTCAAATGGTTGGTCAATATGCTTTGTTTTATTATATTGATAAATATTTTTAAATTAAACATATTTCTCATGGTGATGTTATGGATAGAAATCAAATAACTTGAGGGGAATTTCTACAGTGCCTTGCACACAGTATTACTCATTAATTTTGTTTTGTTGTTGTTGCTGCTGCTGCTGTTCAGTGGAAGATAGACTGACATACACAAAAGTTCTCAAACTTGTATTACCATGTAAATTTCTGAGGTCCTGAGTGAAATGGTAGCACTATGTTACTTTCTCTATATACGAATAGGAGCTAACATTGCCATTACTGTGCCTAATAGTTTAAATTTACTTTTAAACAAATGCAGCACAATATCGCCATGCAGAATGGGAGAATTGATGGAAGCAACCTGGAAGGTGGCTCACAGCACGGTCCCTCAACTCCCCCCAACACCCCAGATCCACGAAGCCCCCCAAATCCAGAGAACATCGCACCAGGTAACTAACCACCTTCAAATGCAACAGTAAAATTTCTGTGAATTTAAAAATACTGCTCCTTTGAAGTTTCATTAAATGGTATTTTGTTCATAAGTTTAGAATAAATGTAACTAAGTTTAAAATAATCACTTAAAGTATTTACAATAGTATTCCTTTTAACTGTTTTTATTTATTTATCTGGTGTGTGTGTGTGTGTGTGTGTGTGTGTGTGTGTGTGTGTTCTGCTGAGTGCATGTGTAGGTCAGAAGACAGATTCCAGTAGTCAATTTTTTGATTGGTTTCTGTTCTCTGAAAGGACTTTATCTGAAGTCTATAAAGTATATATTTGGTCAGGTGTGGGTGGCTTATTACTTTAATCCTGGCACCCTGGAAGCTAAGGTGAGAGGTTTATGAGTCCCTTGCAAGTCTGGGCTGTTTAAACATTGTATCAGAATAAAACAATATCAATAACAAGACACACAAACAAAAGAAGAACATAGTTCTTGAGTTTGTTTTTGAAGCAAATTCTATTCAATTGATATGTATTTACAGTTTAGAAACATGATTGCATGATGAGAGATAACATCTTTGTAAAAAAATCCTATTAACTAATTACTAACTTTTCAAAATAACCTACAAGCTTCTTGTCTTCGAAAATTCAAATACTGCCTTAAGAGTAATATGCAAACTAAGTATTTAAAAATTCACAAAACTTAACTTCCAAATGAATAGTATCTGCCAGGTTCTCTAAAATGAACACACACTTTAGGAAAAGCACTTGTAGGGTTTTCCTCAGAGTGGCAATAGACTATTTTTGAATATGGGTGTACTGGCTAGTTTTGTGTCAACTTGACAGAGGCTGGAGTTATCACAGAGAAAGGAGCTTCAGTTGGGGAAATGCCTCCACAAGATCCAGCTGCAAGGCATTTTCTCAATTAGCGATCAAGAGGGGAGGTCCCCTTGTGGGTGGGACCATCTCTGGGCTGTTAGTCTTGGTTCTATAAGAGAGCAGGCTGAGCAAGCCAGGGGAAGCAAGCCAGTAAAGAACATCCCTCCATGGCTTCTGCATCAGCTCCTGCTTTCTGACCTGATTGAGTTCCAGTCCTGACTTCCTTTGGTGATGAACAGCAGTATGGAAGTGTAAGCTGAATAAACCCTTTCCTCCCCAACTTGCTCCTACATCATGATGTTTTGTCCAGGAATAGAAACCCTGACTAAGACAAATTGGTACCAGCATAGTGGGGTATTCCTGTGACAACCTGACCATGTTTTGGGAAGGACTGCGGAAGGACTTTGGAACTTTGAGCTAGAAGATCCATTTGATGTTAAGAGCTCTGTGGGATGTCGTGTGGGAGCCTGGAAGATAATGTTGAGAACAGTGCAGAAGATGGAGGCCTGGCTTGTGAAATTTCAGAGGGAAAATTAAAGATTCTAATCAGAGCCATTGCTATTTTGATTGTGAAGATTCTGTGGTTTTGACTAGCTGGAGTTGAAGAATCAGCTGTGACTAACAAGATACCAGAACTACTAAAGCGAAACCTTTTCCTTACTGGGACTATTGATGCTGGTTAGCTGGAGCTGAGAAATTAGCTATGATTAAGATGAGACCAGCATCATAGAAGTGACATCTTCTGGGAAGTGTTTTCTGAAAGCACAAAGAGGCTATGTTCCAGAGATAGCCAAAGTTGTACCTCGAGCTGCAGCAGGACTTGGTAATGTGTAAGAGTCACCCAGGTGGTACTGGCTTTGAAGGCATGAAGGGATCATGCAGAGCAGCTGAGGCTCAGCACTGTGAGAGGCCATTGGTGAAGGTGCAGCCTCAGTTGCAATTGACAGCTCAGGACTGAAGGGGTCATGCAGTGTTTCAGAGATGCCAGGACCATGAATGACCACCAAGAACAGCAGCAGCAGTGGAATAAAGGCATCTGGACCCTAGAGGAAAAGCTGTGTGCTATAAAGGACAGGGCTAGAGAAGTGACCCAAGCCCTTGGAGGAGCCCAGAAGATCGTGAGTTGCATCCCAGACATTGGACAGTTGGAGTTTAATTTTTGCTTTTGATTGTGACTGTGCCCTTATATTTTTCCCTCTTGAGGGAAGAAACTATTTTAGTGGATCCCACAGTTAAGAGACTTTTAATTGTAAAAAGACTTTGGATTTTAAAAGATATTGGATATTTTAAAAGGATTGAACTTTTAATATGTAAAGACTGTGAGACTTTTAAAGTTGTTTAGATCTGGGGATGAATAAGAAAC
>NC_034593.1:111463051-111464364 GCF_900095145.1 Mus pahari | reverse complement strand
AGATTAGGTTCACTGGTGAGCCTTCCAATTCTGGATTGTAGTTCATTTCAAATATAGTCAAGTTGACAACCAGGAATAGCCACTACAGTGTGTATATAACTCAGGGCTGATTACTTTATATTGAATAAGCACAGGAGGCTCATTCTTGGGAGGGGCTAACTCTCCCCATTTTGACAGTCAGTGGTAACCTGTACACTCATTTTTTTTCCATATTGCTAATACTTTAGTATGTTTAACTAGGTAATTAGTGTGTATAAAGAACTCCAGAACAATAAGGCTACAGTGGGTACTCAGCTCCTTTTTCAAAAATAATTACTTTTGAGTCTAATGTAAAATAATAAAAGGGCACATTTAAAGATAATAGTTTTACTTAAATAAATACAAATTATAGTCAAGAGGAAACAATATGATTTGAAAAAAGCAAATCATTAAAATAATAAAATAATAATTATTAATAAGAAGAACAGTAATAAAGTGTCTTATTTTTTGTATTCCTTAATTTTAAAATGTTTTTAAATATCTCCACTTCTGTTTACTACTTTCTGGTGACTCATAGAAAGGGTTCTTCACAAACTCACCCCAGCAAGAAACACTGAAGGCAAGAAGGTGTTAGTTGGCATTTGGTATCTGAAGGGCATTCTGTTCATTCCCTGTGCCCTGTTTCCAAAGGATATTCTGGACCACTGGAGGAAATTCCTCCTGAAAGATTTAACATGACGGCCATTCCTAAGTACTACCGGTCTCCGTGGGAGCAGGCCATTGGCAGTGATCCGGAGCTCCTGGAGGCTTTGTACCCGAAACTTTTCAAGCCTGAAGGAAAGGCAGAACTGCCCGATTACAGGAGCTTTAACAGGTAACTCATTTATCCAGGGTGAGTCGGTGGATATTGTGAACAAGACTTTCACACTACTGTACAGGGAATCAAATTGTCCGAGAAAACCATCTTTGATTCTGAGAAAAGAATCTAAGTAGAAACCTGGGCATCCGCTAAGTCTGAGTGGACACTCAGTTTTGCACTGTTACTCATACTCTAAAAGTTTAAACTAGTCAATTCGCTGGGATCTGTATGAAGAACTTCATAAAAATAATGCATTTTTAAAACGTTACCATGTACCTATATATTTCTATTTCTCCATTTTGCTTGTTTGGTGGGAGGCAGATCACTTGTCACAGTGCTCTTTTAGAGGTCGGAGGTGTGTTCTCTACAAGTAAGTCCCAGGGATCGAACTCAGGTCATCAGGCATGACAGTGAGGGCCATTACCTCATGAGCCATCTTGCTGGCACAAGAGTCCTTTAAAAAAAAAAAAAAAAA
>NC_034593.1:111451202-111462697 GCF_900095145.1 Mus pahari | reverse complement strand
AAGAAGAAGAATCTAACCCCATTATTTGATGCTATTTTTCAAAGGAAGTGTTCCCTGGTAAGATATAAAGATAAACGGTAGATAAGCTAAGCAAAACTGAGCAGTTTGCACCTTGGGAAGAGGCGGAACAGACTGAGATATTCCATGTAGAAGCCCTGGTGGCTACTCCAGGCTGACAGCTAGGAATTGCAAGCATATCCGACAGGAGTAAAGGCAAACAAGAGTCCAGCCTTCAACAGCCTCCATGTGGCTTCTGTCAGCACGGTCAAGCTGAGCAAACGCCATGACCTCTTAGTCACATGACCACAAATGTCAGTCCTTCCGCATGGCCCGAGTTTAGATTCGAATCATCTCTACCATGGTTCTGTTTCTGTCAATTTTTAATTATGATAAAACATAGTATAAACTTGACAACTTTGAGCATTTTTTAAAAGATGAGTTTCTTGGGCGGTGCTTGGTGGCACATGCCTTTGATCCCAGCACTTAGAAGGCAGAGGCAGGTGGATCTCTGGGAGTTCCAAGACAGCCCAGGCTACACAGAGAAACCCTGTCTCAAAACAAAAACAAACACCCCCCCCCCAAAGAAACCCAAGATACATTTCTTTTACTTTATATGGTTGAGTGTTTTGCCTGAAGGTGTGTGTGTGCACCACGTGTATACGTGGTGCCCTCAGAGGGCAGGAGAGGGCATACCGCCCCCTGGATCTGGAGTTGTTATGAATGGTTGTGTTCCACCATGTAAACGCTGGAAACCTAGTCACCTGCAAGAGCAGTGGGTCCCCTTAACTTCTAAGCCATCTTTCCAACACCTTACTTTGAATCATGTTAAGGTTCAACTGGCCATAGTGTTTCCTACCCTCACAATGCATGTAACCATCACCACAGTCTCCAAGACATTTTCTTGTAAGACCAAAAGTCCTGCATCTGTTCTGGCTTTCTCTATATAGTCCTGGCTGTCCTGGAACTCACTTTGTAGACCAGGCTGGCCTCGAACTCAGAAATCTTCCTGCCTCTGCCTCCCGAGTGCTGGAATTAAAAGCGTTCGCCACCATGCCCGGCTCTGGACAGTGAGTCTTATGCTCCTCTTCCCTAATCAACCTACTCTCCATGTTTATGATTTTCACTACTCTATATGTTTCCTGTATGTAAAGTCATAGTATTTTCCTTTCGTTTTGTTTTGTTTTCATTTTTTATTGGATATGTACTCTATTTACATTTCACATGTTTCCCCCTTTCCAGGTCTCCCCTTCGAAAACCCCCTATCCCATCCCCCATCCTCCTGCCTCTATGAGGGTGCTCTCCCACCTACCCACCCACCCACCCACTCCCGTCTTCCCTCCCTGGCATTCCCCTGTATTTGTCTTTTTAGACTTATTTAGTGCAATGTCCTCTAGTTTAAATTTTACTTTGTGTTTATATTACAATAAAATTCAAAATATCAACTCCTTCCAGGGGCAAGACGGTTTAAGATTTGGCAGGAATACATAGTGCTCCACAGTCATTCCTAATATATACAGCTATTCCATGACCATTTGTTGTATATGTTATGGAAATTAAATAAGTTTTCCTGTATGTGTATCATATTGAGAAACAGAGAGGCTTTCAGCTTAACAAATGAACTTAGTGACATTAGACACGCCTGAAGAGAGAACTGTAATACGACACAGGACAATGTTCCCACTGAAATACAGAAGAACAAGAAACCAGAGAGCCAAAAAAAAAAAAAAAAAAAAGAAAAGAAACCAGAGAGCCAGGAAAGCAGAGGACGCATGCGCAGCCATGATTGTCTGTGGGAGCAGGAGCCCGGGGAGGAGTTAGAAGCAACACGGACGGACTAACAGCCAAGACCTTTCCACACTTGAGAGAAGCCTCAAAAGCACCGCGCAAGCCAAGGAGAGTGAGCAAGACAGGAAAGAGGTTTGAAGTCCTGGGATTAACGTTTCTCTTCAAAGAAACAAAAGCAAGTTAATTTCCTAACTGAAATGATGGAAATCACAATCGAGCAACTAATATGATGTACCTACCACTCTATGATCCCACACCCACTAAAAGTATTCTTTCAAGATCAAAGTTACATTTAAGAGTTACATACACATTTTCTGACATAGACATTTATTGACCCCTTTTAGACAATAAGCAAGAATAATAAACAAAGTTGTTACTATTCACGGAGGGCATATTGTGCTCACACTCATTCAAAAGGAGCTTCCGCAAATCACCAGAATTAGTTAAGTAAATGTGTCAGGAGTAGAAACTACAAAGTCAGCATAAAATACACCAGGAACAAATAACTAGAAAACAAATAATGTTTTTGATATTCATGTCCTGCAATCTCTGATTCTGGTGTGGGTTTGGTGTATGTTTTATTTTAATTTTTAAAAATTTTCATTTAAAAGTCCTCACATGGACAAAATGATTCCAGTCATTATCTCTACCTGTATAAGTTCAACATGACAAAGGCCCTTCATTGTATTAGTCAGAATATAATCCAGTCATTTAAAAGAAGTTCAAATACTTTTCCAGTATAAAATAGGCTCTTTTCCCATTGTAGGTCAACTCAATTTTATTTCTTTAAACTATTAATGATTTTGAGAACATAAGTTAACCAAGAATTTAGTTCAACTCTTATACATACATATTTCAAAAGAAAAATGCAATTAGTATTGTTTCACTCTTATATTATTTAATTATTCAACATGTTACTACATTGAGACTTTATTCTGATATAACTTTTTCATTTTTGTAAAAGAAATGGCAAAGACTCACAGAGGAGAGGGAAGGAGAGAGGGAGGGAGGAGCGGGGGGCGGGGGGGAAGAGAGAGAGAGCTACTGCAGTTTAATGCCCCAATGTTCTTAGGCATAATCATTAGATATTAACAAAGGCTGATAACTCTCAGTGGTGATAATGGACTCCCAAGGATAATTACAGTCTCAAAATGACAAAGATCTGAATATAACTTTTGGTTCTGTATTCCTTTTGTATGTATTCAAACTCCATCCTACATTCAAGCCCATGGACTATGTGGACAATAAACAGAGAGCAAGAAATGTTCTGTTTTTGCTTCAAATTGCTGTATGATCTTATGTACAACATTGAACTTAATTTTCTTATCTGTAGAACATATTCTATGATTAAAGTGCCTTTGAATATACCACATTGATTTGCTAGTTGGTAAAATGGTTTATTTTTAATTTCTATGCAAGCATTTTACCTTGTAGGAAAAAAATAACAATTATTACAAGTATATTATGTATCCAGCACTATTCATACATTTTTACAACATAATCCTATCAAAATAGACAAGAAACCATCAATCTGTGAATCTGAAAGATACAGGCTTATTACTCACTACATAGGTGACATAATATGAAAACTCAACTATTTCTGAAAAGTTACTATTATGGAAATTATGAATTTTTTTATAATTATGGGTTGCTTTTTCAAATTTTTTTCAAGTCTTTCCACTGGAAATTTCTGCTCTACCAACTTTTACTAAAGTTTGAAAGTATTCCCATGGACCTAAACTGCCTTACAGGAGGTCTCCTACTCTGGATGCTAATGCACGGTCCTTCAGTGCTGCAGAGAAGGCGAGAGAGCCCAAATCAACAGGATGTAGTTTCCTCAGACTTGCCAAAGAAAAGAAAACTTCCTTTTCCAAACAGCAGCCTCCACAGGCCCTGCGGTGAGAGCTAAGAGATGGACGATGGAACCGAAGGGATGTGGTCCTTTACAAGGCAAGAAGAGTGCTCATGGTACCGTAGGAAAAAACAAAACGCAAGTGGTTAAAAGGAAAGAAAGCAGCACACTGAATGCTAAAGCTACGCCCTGCCCTGCGGGGCTGAGAAGCTCTCCCTCTGAGATTCGGGAAAACACGGTCAGGGTCAGGTTTCATTTCTGGAACAATTGTGAAATCACTTGAGCAAATTCAGCTTACTTCAGAGACGTTCAACTCCAGCCTCCTTAATCTAATGGTGTAGCCATTCTTAAAATCCCATGTAAAATAGCCATGCTTGGTTCAGTGGCTCTATTGTTCCTATCTTTCTTTCTTTACTTTTATTTCATTTATTTATTTTTTATTAATTGGTTATTTTATTTATTTACATTTCAAATGTTGTCCCTGTTCCTGGTCTCCCCTCCCAAAACCCACTATCCCACCCCACCCCACCCCTGTCCCCTTTCCCTCTAATAGGGTGCCCCTCCACCCACCAACCTGCTCCTGCCTCACCCCTATAGCACCTCCCCTCAACCTGGGGCCAAAAGCCTCCACAGGACCAAGGACCTCCCCTCACCCTTGATTCCAGATAAGGCAGTGCTCTGCTACACATGCGGCTGGAGCCATGGGTCCCTCCATGTATACTCTTGGGTTAGTAGTTTAGTCTCTGGGAGCTCCCGGGGGTCTAATTTGGTGGATATTGTTGTTCTTCCTATGGGGTTGCAACCCTCTTCAGCTCCTTCAGGTCTTCCCACAACTCTTCCACTGGGGACCCTGGGCTCAGTCCAACGGTTGGTTGTATCTGCATCTGTATTAGGTGCTGGCAGAGCCTCTCAGAAGATAACCATACCACTCCTGTCTTTAAGTCCTTCTTGGCATCAGCAATAGTGTTGGGGTTTGGTGTCTGCAGATGGGATGGACCCCAAGGTGGGGCAGTCTCTGGATGGCCTTTCCTTCAGCCTCTGCTCCACTCTTTGTCCCTGCAATTCCTTTAGACAGGAACGATTCTGAATTAAACATTTTTTGATGGGTGAGTGGCCCTATCCCTCAACTAGGGACCGTGCCTATCTACTGGAGGTGGTCTCTTCAGGTTCTCCCCCCCCCCCCGTTGGGTATTTCGGCTAATGTCACTCCCACTGGGTCCTGGGAGCCTCTCACTCCCTGGTGTCCTGGACTTTCTAGTGGTTCCCCCAGCCCCCCTTCCCACCACTGCTACGCATTTCTATTCATTCTCCTGACCCTCTGGGCTTCTCTCCTGTCTATTCCCACACCTGATCCTGCCCCTCCCCTTTTTTCCTTCCTGCTCCTCTCTCCCTCTCAGGCCACTCCCTTTACCTCCCATGAGTATGTTGTTCCCCCTTCTAAGTAGGATTGGAGCATTGACACTTTGGTCTTCCTTCTTGTTAAACTTCATATGGTCTGTGAGTTGTATTGTGGGTATTCTGTCTGATATTATTCCTATCTTGAAATCTCTCTCTCTCTCTCTCTCTCTCTCTCTCTCTCTCTCTCTCTCTCTCTCTCTCTCTCTCTCTCTCTCTCTCTCTCTCTCTCTCTCTCTCTCTCTCATTCCCTCTTCCCCTCCCACCTTTTCCGTGTTCTCACGTGGGACACTGACCCCAGGCCCTTGCCCCTTGCACAGGCTAGGCGTGGACTCCACTACTGAGCTCCAGGTGAAAATCCTTAATAAATTGGGATGGGGGCTCTGTTTTATCTTGCCAAGACTCGCTGAGGAGTGGATTTAAATGGTGCTCTTCCTCCTGGGCTATGAGGTCCGAAATTCTAAGTATTTTGCTTTACTTTTCTTCATGGCTCCATATTTCTTCCCTAGACAAAATCCCCACAAATGGCCTATAGCCTCTCTGGCCTCCATCTGTGAGTCCTTTCCCTGAGCTTCCCAGAATTTTATCTGCCTTTGACTCATCTCTCCAGTGGACGTGCTGTTATGCATTAGCCAAATCCTAACGGCTAAGCTCTTGCCTTCAGAAGTAGTTTAAATGTGTGTGTGTGTGTGTGTGTGTGTGTGTGTGTGTGTGTTTGTGTGTGTGTGTGTGTTTTCTAGAGAAATATTTGTGATGATTCAAACTAAAGTCACTGAACACTAGGCTGTTCCCAGTCTCCTCCTCTTCTGCAGCATAGCTCACCACTGTTAGATGTTTTATTTTTTATGCCTCCTTCACTTCACGAGATCCGAATTTTCACTGCATTGTTCATTTAGAACTGTGCCTGGCATTGAATGAGTGAAGCACGCCTAACAGAAAAACAAGCTAGAAATGCAGGAGGGATCTTGTATTCGGTAGCAGAGGTTAGATTTTTATTCAGAGATACATACGAAAAGTTTGAAATTTTTGTTTGTTTTGGGATTGCATTGTAATTATGACATCTCTCCCTTCCCTTTTCTCCCTCCAGACTCCCCCCACCCCACCCCCATATATCCCTCCCTGCTCTCCTTCAAATTCATGGCCTCTTTTTGCAAATTTTGAAATCTTTAAGGTGAAGATAGAAACACGCACAAGACACGTTTCTTACCTTCAAAGAGTTGGGGATTTGTAGATGACCCCAAGTAAGTGATAATCTGAAAGACAGATACAAACAATACAAATAACCACACCTCAAGTACAAATGGTTGATAGAAACAACCTGTGCCACAGGAATTTGACTCAGCAGTGTGAGCTGGGATGGTTGGAGGGAAGACAGAGCTGAAACGTCACAGGCATTAACAAACCACCAAAAGCATAGTGGCACGGATTGATGCAGTGATTCGGGGGTCAGATTTGTCCAAAGAAGAGCACATAAAAAGAGGCCTCGTAGTAATTTGGCGTCTATCTCCTTCACTGTCAACTCATGGACCTTTGATGAAGATGCATGGTTCTGTAGCCCCAAACTGAAAAACATCAGTTGGAGACTATAATAACAGGCCCATAAAGTTATGAGATTACTTGCATTTTATGTCAAATAGAATTGAGTACTAAGTATTATTTGCCTTTCTTTTGATTCCCACAGGGTTGCCACTCCATTTGGAGGTTTTGAAAAAGCATCAAAAATGGTCAAATTCAAAGTTCCAGATTTTGAACTACTGCTGCTGACAGATCCCAGGTTCTTGGCCTTTGCCAATCCTCTTTCGGGCAGACGATGCTTTAATAGGACACCGAAGGGGTGGATCTCTGAGAATATCCCTGTCGTGATAACAACTGAGCCTTCAGAAGATGCCACTGTACCGGAATCAGATGACCTGTGAGGGGGAAGCTGGGCACGCCACAGGGAGTTCTGCACATAAAAGCTGCAGTTGGTCTGCTTAGTGCAAAGCCATTGGAGTTCCTCATTTCTAAAGTCACTCAATAGCAGTTAAGCCATTGGAGTTCCTCATTACTAAAGTCACTCAATAGCAGTTAAGTACGTTTCATTTTATGGCATTTAATGTGAACTGAACAATTAAATTCTTATTTTAAAAACCTTTAAGTCCCTTGTATTCATTCAGAACCTTATTTTCATTATTTAATTTCCTGTTTTAAATAAGCTAGCCGTTTCATTGAGAGCTTCAGATGGAAAAGAGTTAGCTAACAGGAGTTCTCTTCGTCTCAATAAGTTATCCCAGAAAATTTACACCAACTCTAGAATCAAAGTATACAGGAAGATATGTAGGGTTGTTCAGGATTTTATTTGAGGGTGAGAGTCAAGTGAGATGATCTACAGATGTTACTGCTGAAGAGGAGGGTGACACAGCACAGCTGGGTGTGCCTCCTCTTCAGCAGTTAGTAGACTTACAAAGGCATATATATATATATATATATATATATATATATATATATATATATATTTAACATTCTTGAGTTGAGTTATTAAATTTATTTAGAAGTAAGAGGACTGAGAAGTAGTGACCCAGAGAACAGAACCAAATTCTACAGCACTTCTATTGACAAGTATGTTCTTAGAATCCAGGTTCCCCAAATCTCAATACAATGTATTGATTAGGTGTATCTTTACATATAAATTTTAGAAGAGAATGAACACACAGAAGCAAATGTATAAAATTTGAATCGGCAGCTTCTTTTGAATTGGTTAACTATTTAATTTCTAGTCAAATCCAAATCAAGTACCAGCAAATTACGTACAATAAAATAAAATGAGGTTAAAGAGCACAAAAGGTTCTCAAAGCAAAGCAGCACACATCTGCCATGAGATACGTGAATACTCTGCTTAAAAAGACTCAGATGGATATGTTAAAGGTATATCTTAAAATATACATGACAAATATGCAACATGGAACTTGTCGATCCCAATTTCTTCACATTTTAATTTGGTTAAGAAGTCTCTGAGAGGGCTGGGGAGATGGCCCAGATATAAAGAGCACTGGCTGCTCTTCCAGAGGACCCTTGTTCAACTCCCAGCACCTATTTGGCAGCTCACAACTGTCTGTAACTCCAGTTCCAGGGGACCCAATACCAGACACAGACCTTTGTACAGACAAAACACCAACGCATATAAAATAAAGTGAAAAATGTCTGTGAGAGATGGCGATACAGAAAACTTGACTATCATGCATGAGGCCCTACGTTTAAACCTAAGCACTGAAAAATAGTAGTAATTTATATAGAATAATAATATTCAGCCTGGTGGTGGTGGCGGCGGCGGCGCACGCCTTTAATCCCAGCACTTGGGAGGCAGAGGCAGGCAGATTTCTGAGTTCGAGGCCAGCCTGGTCTACAGAGTGAGTTCCAGGACAGCCAGGGCTACATAAAGAAACCCTGTCGATCTTTGCTCCAGTGCACTGCCAGGGAGCGGGCAGACTGGAGAAGTGTCACAGCTTCTGGGAAAGATCCTGTTTCTGGCTCCAATCACCCGGCACCTTCCCCACCCAAGGAGGGGTGTCCGCCTGGGAGCAGTCTCAAGGCCTGAGTTGGAAGGAGAGCCATCTTTGCTCCGGTTCGCTTAGGCTCCAGTCTGCGCTAGCAGGAGTGTGGACTGCAGAAGCTACACAGCTTCGGGACAGACAGAAGCAACCTAACTTCTGGGACAGACCCTGTTTCAGGCTCCAGAAATTTGGGCACCTTCCTCGCCAGAGGAAAGGTGGCCACCTGTGAGGGCTCTGTCTACCAGAGCAGGTGAGAGAGTCATATTGTGTCCAGGGTCCCTCAGTGGCTGGTCTGTGCAGGTGAGTGAATAAACTGCAGAGGCAACACATCTTCTGGGACAGGCCCTGTTTTGGGCCTACATCTTCAGCAAGGAGGCAGATCTGAACATCAGGCCTCTGTGCACCTTCCCTGCTAGAGGAGAGCTTCCCTGCAGAGAGTAATCTGACCACTGAGACCCAGGAGAGAGCTGGACTCCCAGGACTGCTGACAGAGGCTAGCAGAATCACAGGAGGAACAAGCTCCAACCAGAGACAACTATAACAACTAACTCCAGGGATCACCAGATGGCGAAAGGCAAATGTAGGAATCTTACTAACAGAAACCAAGACCACTCACCATCATCAGAACCTAGCACTCCCACCTCAGTCAGTCCTGAATACCCCAACACACCTGAAAAGCAAGAACCGGATTTAAAAGCATACCTCATGACGCTGGTAGAGGACTTAAAGAAGGGCATTATTAAAGAAATGCAGGAGAACGCCNCTAAAGAGATACAAGTCCTTAAAGAAAAACAGGAGAATACTTCTAAAGAGGTAGAAGTCCTTAAAGAGAGAGAGGAGAACAGTAACAAACAGGTGATGGAAATGAACAAAACCATCCAAGACCTAAAAAGGGAAATAGAAGCAATAAAGAAAACCCAAAATGTGACAACTCTGGAGATAGAAACCCTAGGAGAGAAACCCTGTCTTTGACTTGAGGGAAATTGCAGGGGTGGAAGTTCACATCTGTAATTCCAGGGTGAGGAAACATAGCAAAACACTCTATCAAAAGAAAGAGAGTGAATAGAAGAAATTCTGGGGTAGGTATTCACAGCAAAGAGCATCTCATCTGTTGAAAATTCTGCCATATTAAATTTAGCTAGGAAAATAGAGAAATAATAACAAAAACATCAAGAAGCAGTATTATTACACATATTTACAAAGGCATGTGTAGATAGTGCAGGAATTGGTGATTTAATTATCTTTTACACTGACAGAAAAAAAAAATCTGTCTCACTGTGTGTTGGGGCCTCCCAGCTCTCTGCTGCCACTAAACCACCTGCGGTGGTAATCTTCACATCTGCCAAGGCTGCTCTACTGTTTAGTTGCTGTCCTTCAAAGTGTCTCCATCTGCTGAGAGGACTTTTAGGTGTTCCAGAGACAACATCCTTTGGACCCTCCTACAGACTCTCACCTGTGCTTTCAAAGACTGGGGCTGGGGGCTGCGGTTTATCCCATGCTATATAAACTGAGTTTTTTTCATTAAACCTTGGGCTTCAATCAGAAAACCTTTTGTCCTAGTCTGGTTTCTCTCAAAGTCTATTATTCTCTTTCAGCCTCAGTCCGCCCTCCAGGACGAAACCGGTTTGAGTGTGGCTGTGGGCGGTCCCACTCATCAACTATGTAGACCAAGCTGGCCTCAAACTCAAGAGATCAACCTGCCTCTGCCTCCCAGGTGCTGGGATTAAAGGTGTGAACCACCATCACGCCCCATGAAAAATAGTTTAGTTAATAAAAATATACTCCTTAGAAGTAATGTCAAGATATTGTGTTTATACATATAATCATTGTAGAGACTGAATAATTGAAAATGTATTTTAAGTTATATTTTATATTTATTAATTTTACTTACAAGTTCTAAGTAACAACACAATGTTGGCATCTGTGATAAGTTATTAGGCTTCTACCACACCAAATTTTTGTTCATCTTAACCTTAAAAGTCAAATCATATTCTCTTCTGCATTCTGTGTTTTATTACCATTTGTGAGTCACTATTTTAATGAAATTGAAATTTATCAGATTATTCTAATTATGTCCTGATTCCTAATTTAAATACTCATAGATATTTTTTTCAGTCCCTAAAAACACAGCAATTAACTGTGTCAATTATAAAGCATTACTCCCTAATCTCATAAACACTTTTCATTTAAGAGTCTCTTAAGTGACTTTTCTTAAGATTATGTAGGACATGAAGAAACAACCCTCCATTCAATATTAGGTTTCTTCCATTCCTGGAAATGTCTATGAACTCATACTCAGCTGACATCTCAGAAATGCCAAAATTTCACTCTGGTTGCTACGCAATTTAAAATTCAAAAGGCATTTTGAATGGGGTTTTTCATTGACCTGAAAAGCAGCTAGAGATTTTCCGAGTCCAGAGAAAAAGAAGAATCTCTTAAGAAGAGCAGAAAAAACTGTGGTATTTTTCCATGGTATTTACAAATGTGAAATGTAGAGAAAATAAGGGAGAAAAATCAAAAGAAAAAGCAAAATAATAAAAATAGCATTTGTTGATGAACTGTCAGACTCATACATTACTTCATAAATGCAATTATATGTTTTAGCAATTATCCTGTGTTCCAGGTATTATAAATGATCTCAACTTTATGAGAGAAACATCCTCAGATAGCTAATATGACCTCCTAGTCAGCCTTACCTATAAGGGATAGAATTGGGTGTCTCTAGCCCTAAAACATATACGCTAAGATCACATGCTTGTTAATTCTTTCAAATAAAAGATGGAAACCATTTTATTATATTTAGGTAAATATGGCTTGTTAAAGTTAAGCAATTAGCCGGGTGTGGTGGCGCACGCCTTTAATCCCAGCACTCAGGAGGCAGAGGCAGGCGGATTTCTGAGTTCGAGGCCAGCCTGGTCTACAAAGTGAGTTCC
>NC_034593.1:111446656-111450121 GCF_900095145.1 Mus pahari | reverse complement strand
TCTCTGTCTCTGTCTCTGTCTCTCTCTCTCTCTCTCTCTCTCTCACACACACACACACACACACACACACACACACACACACTCCTTAGCTAGGAGTGGAACCTCATGCTCCCCTCCCCTCTCCCATGCTGGGGTTCTGTCTAGCAAAAGCTTGCTCTGGTCTTGTAAAAGCTGTCACAATTGCCAGGTTCATAAGTCCATCTCCCTTGCTATGCCTGGCAAACATTGTTTCCTTGAAGCCATCCACTATCTTTGGCTGTTAACAATCCTTTCACCACCTCATCCATAATGATTTCTGAGCCTTGAGAGAAGGGTTGTGATAGAGATGTCTCATGTAGGGATGAGCACTTTGAAGTCTTTTACTCTCTGCTCGTTGATCAATTGCAGTCTTTCTGTTCATTGCCGTCTACTAAGAAGCAGCTTCTCTGACGAGGTTTGGTGAGTGCACTGATCTATGGCTATAGCAATAAGTCATTAGGGGTCATTGTAATGCTATGTCTTCTAGAAGAATAATAGTAGTAGGTTTTTTCCCCTATGCCCTAACTAGCCACAGGGTCTTGGTTCCATTGGCAGTGTCAGATTCAATCTCTTTGAAAGAGCCTCAAATCCAGTAGAAAAGTGGTTGGTTACGCTCATAACACATGTGCCTACATTGTAGCAGTGGGTACATCTCACCAGGAAGGTTAGTTTTGTAGCTTGCAAGCTTGACAGGTGGGTGAGATCGCTGATTTCTTTTCCCTAGCGGCGTGCATAGGAACTCTCAGCCTTGAGAAAGCTAGCCAGTACAATCGAAGCTTCCAGTTGAGTGCCAGCTAGATTTCCCCATGTTCTATAACTCACATACGTGCTGTCTTCAGCCATAGGGTCTTACCGCCAAGTTCTGGAGGGTAACTAAGAGCATTGGCAATAGCCTGTAATGTTGGGGAGACTTATGGGAGTCCATTGGTCAAAAATTCAGAAAGAGGCAACGTACTTTGGAATAGAGCATTTCATTTGGAAGTGTGTGGTGTCCAACCCCCATTATAAGGTAACTCCATTTAAACCGCACATATATACAGTAGATTTCCATATGGCCTTTTAAAAATATCTTTAGTATTAGTTATCCCTTCCCATACTTCCTCTTCTGGCCTGCTCTCTATCACCTACCCTATTTTATACATTCTCCCCCGTCTTATTTTACTGTATTCCATGTCCCCTTCCTTGGAATATTTCCTCCTCCCCTCTGGTCACTTACTAGTTTCCTAACCTTTGTATGTATTAGAAATGAAAAGTACTTGTTTAAAGTTTAAAAGCTATCATCCTTGTATGAGGGAAAACGTTTGATATTTGTCTTTCCAAGCCACCGTACCGGGGGTGACTGTTTCCAGTTATATATCCATTTGCCTAAAAATTTCACTTTTCCTAATAGCTGAATGATAATCTATTGTATGAAAATACTACATTTTTCACTGGCCACTCTTCAGTTGGTGGACATCTAAGCTGTTTCCATGTCCTGGCTATTGTGAATAGATTAGCTCAGAACAGGAATGGACAAGTACCTCTGTAGTAAGGTCTTTGGGGGTATCTACCCAAGAGTGGTACCGCTGGCATTTGCAGATCTATTTCCAGCTCTTTGAGAAACCTGCACACTGATTTCCATAATGGCTGCTGCTGTTTGTGCCCCCTCCAGCACTTACACAGTTAATAATTTCTATCTCTGAAATCAACATGTGCACGGACTTGGTGATTAATATGTTAGTCAAAATGACCACATACTGCATCCAGTTAAGATTCAACATTTTCTATGTAGATCCATCTATAAATATTTTAGTAGCCTGGAAACAGAGGCAACCAATTCAAAGTCTAATGAAGAGCACAATGTCCAGGCTTGAGAATGCAAAGAACTTCTTGAACTTTTCAGTGCAGGGCACAGCTGGACCAGCAGACTTACTAATTCTGGAATTCCCTCCCTCTGCTGCTTATGTAAGACAAAAACTACATGACATCATTGTGGCTCTTTAGCTGGGACTCCTTGCTCTTAAGCTTGGGAAAATGTGGCTTTGAGTAACCCTTCTCTTCTGAAAAATGCTTTTGTTGGTATCTGTTCTTCTGCAGGACAAAAGGCAGTTTGCTTTCCTTGAGAGGTGGGGTGAACGTAGGCTTCTGGCCATAGAGCCAGCAAAGGGAATCTAGTCCAAGCTCAGTGTCCAAAACACTTTGCAAGTATTCAAAAATAATTGTTTTAAAAGTACAAAACTTCATCAAAGCCTAAGAAACAAAATTAAAACCTAAAATTGTGTAAAGTTTTCAATGACTAAAATGAAATGTTCCTGGATTTTAAAAGAATGTATTCCTATTTGGATTCTTATGTTAAGGGAAATATAAATTTATCCTGACTTCTCAATGCAATATGATTTTAAGAGGAAAATTCAGTACATGGGGACAAAGGGTGATGAGAATACTATTGTTGAGAGTTTATGAAACTTCATGGTGGCTCACACCTGCAATCCTAGCTGTAGAGGTGGAGGCAAGAAGATCTGAAGTTCAGGATCATCTCTGGCAACAGTAAATTTGAGGCCAGCCTCAGCTACAGGAGACTCCCCCCCCTTCAGTAAACAAACAGACAAACAAATGATTTCATAGCTCAGACGCAAATAAGATTAATGGCCATTCCGTAGTTTGAACTTTAAGACCATTTCATTAGTGACTTAGCAAATGTTCTAGGAAACAGCACTGGAAAAGTCAGGAGAAGAAAGATAAACTCAAGGTCATTTTATATTTTTAAATTTTGTGTGTGGGGAGGGCAACTTTGGGGAATCAGTTCTCTCCTTCCATTACATGAGATCTGAGGTGTAACTCGAGTCCCTGATGAGCCATCTCAATAACCCGCCTAATTTAATATTTTTAAAACTACTGATTGAAGAATTAGCATAGAAACCACTGTCTTACTAGCAAATCAAACATGAAAGAAGTAGAAGTTCCAGCCACAGTGAAGCGTGATGGATAGAAATGTAATTTCATGGGCAGACAGCAATTCCTGCAGTCTTAGAGTATATGGAGTATCCTCACTCATCCTTTATAACTGTATTCCATGTATGCATTCGCTTGATGTGGACTGCTACATAATTAGTCACTCTCATTATATTCTCCTTATACTCACAAATAACAATATAAGCAGTTGTACCTAAAATTGTCACATTTGGGGTAAGAAGTTTACGTACCGATCTATTATGGATTGGTGAAGCAATACACTTTACTGTATAAATCACCATTTTTTCAAACCATTCAAATGATATGTCCTCTTAAGCCTGTTCCTGACCTTGCTTGTTGAAAGACACCTATTACCCTCTAGCTCTTCCCTGTGCTTCCGTTCTTTTTTTTTTTTTTTTGGTTTTTGGTTTTTGGTTTTTGGTTTTTGGTTTTTTGAGACAGGGTTTCTCTGTATAGCCCTGGCTGTCCTGGAACTCACTCTGTAGACCAGGCTGG
>NC_034593.1:111434765-111446171 GCF_900095145.1 Mus pahari | reverse complement strand
TTTCTTTCTTTCTTTCTTTCTTTCTTTCTTTCTTTCTTTCTTTCTTTCTTTCTTTCTTTCTTTCTTTCTTTCTTTCTTTCTTTCTTGACAGGGTTTCTTTGCGTAGCCCTGGCTGTCCTGGAACTCACTTTGTAGAGCAGGCTGTCTTCGAACTCAAAAATCAGCCTGCCTCTGCCTCCCAAGTGCGGGGATTAAAGGCGTGCGCCACCACTGCCTGGCATGTGTTGGGATTCTTTGGCAATAGTTGCTGCTGCCTTTTTTGTTGCTTTTTATTTGTTTGTTGCTGTAACAAAGTAACTGACAGAAACAACTCTAGGAGGGAGAATTTTGTCTCACAGTTTCCAATGTGCTACTCTTTAGTCCTTGACTGTCCACTCTGGGCTCTCAGCAGAACATCCAGAACATCATCATTTCAGGAACATGAAGCAGACAGCTGTCTACTCACCTTGTGTTGCAGAGGAGGCAGCCGGAAAGGGCAGTGAACGAGGTCTAACCCACAAATCAAGCCTGGAGTGTTGTACTTCCCCCAGCTAAAAGTTTCCACTACCTCCCCAAAGAGCATCCAGTATCAGTTAACTTTCCTTGGGGCTGATACAAAATATCTAACAAAAGTGACTTAAGAAAGGGCTTTTTGTTCCCTCAGAGTTAGAGAGGGTGTCCAGCACTGCAGGCAAGGCAGGCATGCAGGAGCCTGATGAGGCAACTGGTCTCACGGCATCTCTAGTCAGGAAGCAGATGAAAGTGGACTCTGGTGTGCAGCATTCTCTTGCCTTCCCACCTCAATTAACCTAGTCCAGACAATCCTCCACAAACAAGCCCAGCTGTTACTGTAACCTAGATAATTGCTCACAGATATTCCCAGAGACCTGTTTCCTAGGCGATTCTAGACCCTGTCAAGTTGACAATCACTATTAACCATCACACATACCCCACCCCCAAGCTGGAGACTAAGCATTCAACACATGAACTTCCCCGGGGACATTTCATTTTCAAACTGCAATATCTTGGGGTTGCATTATAGAACACGTTAAATTTTTTGGCACAAAGAAAAATGATCATGTTTTAAAATGTATATTTAGATATCAAAGATGGTGAATAATCACAATTGTCAGACTCTATTGGACTATATTATATACACAAAGTCATAGCCTGATGTTTAAGTGTTATCTTGTTAACAAAGATAAAAGATGTTTTATATACAGAAATAAGCAAAGACTACTCTGATGGTTAATATTGTCAATTTGACAAGATCTAGAATCACCTAGGAGACAAGCCCATGGACATGTCTGACGAATTTTCTACACTGGGTTAATTGGTTGAGAAAACTTACCCAAATGAGAGCCTAGACTTACCTAAGGGATAAGGGGATAGCTAGTTGAGTACCAACATTCACCTTTTTGCTTCCTGATTGTGGATACAATGTGACTATCCACCTTATGCTACCACCATCATGCCTTCCTCACTGTGATGAACTGTATCTCCAACTGAGCAAAAATAAATGCTTCCTTTTTTTCATTGCTAATTTATTATTATTGTTGTTTTTTAACTTATTCACTTTACATCCCTCTCACTGGCCCCCTCCCCGTCACTTCCTCCCACAATCCTTTTCCCTACTCCCCCCTTCTCCTCTGAGCAGGTAGGGGGCCCCATGGGTATCCCTCTGACCCTAGCACATCAAGTCTCTGTGAGGCTAGGCACATCCTCTCCCACTGAGGCCAGCTAGAAGAACATATCCCATGTACAGGCAACAGCCTTTGGGACAGCCCTGTTCCAGTTGTTTGAGACCCATATGAAGACCAAGCTGCACATCTGCTATATGTGTGCGGAGGCCTAGGTCCAGCCTTTGTATGTTCTTTAGTTGGTGGTTCTGAGAGGCTCCACCCAGAATTTGACTCAGATAGATGCAGATACCCACAGACAGTGGATGGAGCTTGGGGACTCTCATGGAAGAACAGGAGGAAGGATTGTGGTCTTTCAGGGGATAGGAACTTTATAGGAAGACCAACAGAGTCAACTAAACTTGACCCTTAGGACTTTCAGAGACTGAATCACAAACCTTTCATTTCTTAAATCACTTTTATGAGGTTCCAGGGGCCTGTCTGGCCTTATGTGAACTGGTCTGAAGCAGGGTGGGTGAGGGGTATTTAGTAGAGGATTTTTTGCTAAGGCTCCTCTTTCTCTTGCCCAGAAACCTTGCCTCTCGATGTCTAGGCAAACAGGAGGCTTGGAGCAATTAACTTTTAGTGAACCAGGAAAAGAAAGTCATGCCACAGAAAGAAAAACTTTTGCACCGTTAATATGTACAGAAGCACACACACTCATACAGACATTAGGCCCAACCACATGTCTCATCAAATTTCATACTTACATGCACACACCTATACTTACAAATATATATATATATATAATTGGTGGATGGAGCAAAATCCCATAAGAAAGTCCCATTGAGCAAGGGCCAGTGCAGGAAAAAACTCACTCATTCCGGATGAAAAATAAGCTCCAACATTTATAACTCAGAGAAAGAAAAAGCTTCTACTTTTCTGTTTCTGTTAGTGGAAAAACCCCTAGAGGAAAAGCTCCCAAGTAAAAAGTCTCATGGTAAGAAAAAACCTGCTCTCTGTGCCTTGCTTGCTCTCCTACCGTCATCGTTCTTGTTCTTGTATTACTCAGGATACATGATCACATGGTATTCCAAACATCTTTTATCAAAAGTTCACAAGTTTAAAACATAAATCATAAATTGAATAATAAGTGACAACAGAAATGTTTACGTGAGTTTCCATTAAGATTAGTTATCTAATTAAACACTCTATCACCAACTTCACAGGTTCATTAAAAGTTTAAAACAATAATTCTTACATCATTATGTTAGCAATGTTTTCTCAAGAGGGAAATCATCTGCTCAGTGTCTCATTAGTTTTGAAATTTTGTATAGATAGATCCAGTCAATATTTTATCTTCTGTCCTTGCACCTACAATAAATTGTTCATTCCCAGTTTATGACCCCAGTTATCAGATAATGGTTTTACAGCCAGCCAAAAAGGAATGTTTTCTCTGATGGTAAATATGTTTCCAACTGGCTTTTTATCCTTGTAGAGTTAGTCTGTGACACAGAAAGGTTAACAGAGTTCTAATTGTAGCCCTTTCTATAGGGAACTCAAAATTACTAGTATAAATTTAGGAATTCTATAGAATCATTATTAGGAATGAAGAAATCATCTATATGCCTTCTGCAGACCATGCAATACAATAGGCCATCTTCAGAAAGTCATCTGTTACTTTTTATCTCCTAGATGGCTTCTGACAATCAGGTATTTTGTCACAGCAGTGAGAAAGGTGACTAATAAAATCAGGCTATTATTGTGCCAAGTATAACCATAATATTGAAACATTCCTTCTGTTTAATAGCTATTAGCTTTAAAAAAAATAGAGCCATAAAATTAGATGTTTCCTTGAAATAGTTTAAAACAATATCACTTCTAGAATGGATACAAGATTAGTTCAGAAACTACTAAGTAAGGACTGAAGCCTCTAGCTTCTGTAGTAATATTCTACCCACTGTCTTATTCTCTTTCCTGTCTCTTCAGTGGACACAATTATCACATGTTTACAAGCTATGTCTTCTGTCGACATCCATCAAATGGCTCTGTATGAGTACTGACACATGTATCAGCTTATCCAATTTGTACATCAAATTAATGTAGCATAAAAAAATAAAACTGAAAGTTTAATGTTAGTAAAATATGGAGCCAGAGGGTTAAGTCTGTTTTTTGTAATATAAGGAAGTTACAGTTTTCTCAGTAAAATCAGTAACATGATGACATCAAACTGCCATGGTTTGCATATGTTTTTGGTATGCCCCACATAGGCTCCAGTGCTAAGATCTGGCAGAATCAAGAGATGGGGCTAAGCAGCAGGGTGATTAGGATTTTAAGAGTTCCACCCTGAAATGCTGTGGTGGTTTGAATATGCTTGGTCCAGGGAGTAGCACTATTGGGAGGTGTGGCCTTGTTGGAGTGGGTGTGACCTTATTGGAGGAAGTGTGTCAATATGGGGTTGGGCAATGAGACCCTCTTCCTAACCACATGGGAGCCAGACTTCTCCTAGCAGCCTTCAGATGAAGATGTGGAAATCTCAGCTCCTCCTGGACCATGCCTGCCTGGACACTGCCATGTTCCCACCTTGATGATAATGGACTGAACCTCTGAACCTGTAAGCCAGACCCAATTAAATGTTGTCCTTATAAGAGTTGCCTTGGTCATGGTGTCTCTTCACAGAAAGGTAAACCCTAACTAAGACAAACGAGATTAGTGTAGTTTTCGTAAGATGTCAGTTAGTTTCAGAGAAATCAGACTATACAAAAGGAGCAGGCCTGGGGCCTGAGTCTCTAGTGCTTCTGGTCATGTGATCTCCTCTAGGCTGCTACCACAGTTGTTATTCCATCAACCCAGGACATGAATAGACAAGGCTGCCTGACGTTTACTCTTAGCTTCCAAGACTGTAAGATAAACAAACATTTTCCCCTATAAAATACCTAACCTCAAATATTCTGTTATATAAATAGAAAATGGATTAATACTTGAACCACAGTGAGTATTTTCCTAACTGGGTAGGAATAAATTTCTATTCTGTATTATAAAAAAGAGGAACCTTGCTTTACTTAATAAAAAAATCTGTTGATCCATGTCTATTATGTTTTACAAAGGAGTCTAGATCTAAATTTGGTTATGATCACAGATTTATCTTAGAATATCAAAATAAATATCTAATAGTCAAAATAGTAGTCCATGAAATTCTGGGTTCACTTTTAAGCATATTTGTGTGTAATGAGTGACAAAGTTATCTATGTATTCTAGGCTGTAGTGTAAAATATCTGAAATCTGCTAGTAGTTCTTCGAATTTTAGATGCCTACTTTGTTTTTAGCAACTCAAATAGTGTCTATTTCATTAAAATTATTCTAGTTTGATAGTAACATAACAAATTTGACTCAGAACTGCTAAATAAAAAAAAAAGTAATTTGAAACACGAGCAGAACACAAACCTACAGAATGCTATTTAATCAGAAAACTGGCTAGTGCTTCTCCCCAGGTTTAAAAGTATTCAGTTTTAGGGTTTGTTTCACAGGAAGATGAGCAATTCAATAACACAAGCAGTTAAGAATTACAGATAGCTAAGTACGGTGGTGCACACCTTTAATCCCAGCACTAGGAAGCAGTAGATCTGTGAGATTGAAGCCATCTTAGCCTACATAGTGAGTTCCAGAAGAGAGACCCAACTCAAAAAGCAAAATCAAAAACAAGCTAGACATAATAAATAAATAATTCATGATGAATTCAGCCCACTTGTAAATAATCTCTGCCATTAGAAATATTTATAATTCTCTGAAATATTACTGATTATTTTCCAATGATTTTATTACTTTACTAAAATTTAAGATTTCTCTTCTTTTCTTTTTTCCTGTGAAGTAAATTTCAACAAGGAATTTCAACTTGGAAACAGTTGTGCCCTGAATATTTTTGTCATCCTTACAAAGAACTACACTCTCCAGGGCAACTTCCTTTGTATTTGGTATTCTAGCCAATGTGCTCTGAGCAAAATACACTGTGTTCCTTTCCTATTGTATTTCTTAAGAAACTGCTTTACCTTCAGCAAAGTGGCTGAATACAAAATCAGTTCAAAGAAATCAGTAGCCCTTCTTTATACAAATGATAAACGGGCTGAGAAAGAAGTTAGCGAGACAATTTCCATTACAATAGCTTCAAACAATATAAAATATCTTGGTGTAACTCTAACCAAGCATGTGAAAGACCTGTACAACAAGAACTTCAAGTCTCTGGAGAAAGAAATTGAGGAAGCTATCAGAAGACAGAAAGATTTCCCATGCTAATGGATTGGTAGGATTAATATAGTGAAACTGTCTATCTTATCAAAAGCAATCTACAGATTCAATGCAATTCCCATCAAAATTCCAACACAATTCTTTACAGATATTGAGAGAATAATTCTCAACTTCATATGGAAAAAAAAATCCAGGATAGCTCAAATGATCCTGAACAATAAAAGAACTTCTGGGGGAAATAACCATCCCTGACCTCAAGCTATACTACAGATCAATAGTAATAAAAACTAATTGGTATTGGTACAGAAACAGGCAGGTATACCAATGGAATAGAACTAAAGACCCAGAAATGAACCCATACACCTACAGATACTTGATTCTTGACAAAGAACCCAAAACCATACAATGAGAAAGGGAAGAGCATCTTCAACAAATGGTGCTGGTCTAACTGGATGTCTGCATGTAGAAGAATGCAAATAGAGCCATATTTATCACCCTGCATAAAACACAAATTTATTTTAGAAATAAAAAAAATCTAAAATGTAGTTACATCATTTCCCCTTCTCTTACTACTCTCCAACCCTTCCCATATCCCCTTCACTCGGCCTCAAATTGATGGCCTCCTTCCTTTATTATTGTTGTACATGTACATGCACCCACGCATGCACATACGCATGCACAGTCTGCCAAATCTGTTTGGTATTGCTTGTGTGTATATGATTTTAGTTCTGACCACTCTGTAAAGGATAACCAAATACAGAGTTCATCCTTGGAAAAAATGGATTCTCCATCTCTCCTCTCAGCAGCCATTAGTAGCCTGTAGTTCTTAGTCTAGCAGTAAGGTCCTGTGAGAGTTCCCCAACCCATGCTATCTTTCAGCCCCCTCTTTCTTGATGTTCCCTGGCCCATGGTGACAGAGTTGTGATGTAGATATATCATGGACTGATGATCAATTGATATCTATGTTTTGTCAAATTGTGATTTTTTTCTGTAATGGTCTCTATTTGCTATAAAGGGAAGCATCTTTGATGAGGGGTGAGAGCTACACTTATCTATGGGTATAAGGACAAGTACTTAAAATGTAGTTGGGAGCTATTCTAATTTAGTAAACTGGCTCTCCTCTACCATTCATGAAGGACAGCACTAGCTCCATGTAGCTAGGTTTCCAGAACCAGGCCTGAGTCTCTTGTTAAGTGGGACTTGAGTTCCATTAGGTCACTGTTAGTTATTGCCAAAATATGAATGTCTCTACTGTACCTTTAGGGATATCTTGGCACCAGTTTGGCAAAATTGGGGTTCACAGGAGTCAGGTAGGATTCCTGATTGCTCCCCTCCCCTCTCAGCACACATAGCATCTTTGGTACTAGGAAAACTTGACCTCGGGAAGGAGGTTTTTCAAGTCAGATCCAGCTAGAATCTTCTATGTCCTAAGTGTGTGCTGTCTTCGGGAATAGAGACTTACCTTCAACCTTTGGGAAACAACCAGGAGCAACAGAAATAATCTATATCGTTTGGGAGTCTTTTGGAACTACACTGAGTAGTTTTATTTGTAAGTTTTGAAAACGTTTATTTATTTTAGGGGTGTTTTGCCTTCATGTGTGTATGTATATGATGTGCATGCCTGGTGTCCCCAGAGCGCAGAAGAGTGTGTCAACTCCTCTGGAACTGAAGTTATGAATGGTTGTGGAGCAACATCTGGTATGGGCAAACCAAATCCAGGTCCTCTACAAGAGCAACAAAGAGGGCTTTGGAGCTCTGGGAACTGGAGTTACACGTGGTTGTAAATTTTCTGAGGGTCCTCTGTAAGGACAACCAGGTGTTCGTCACTGCTGAGCCGCCTCTTAGGCCCCATGGTCATTTTTATAGTCAGGATACTACCTCAGCTATCATAATTCGGAAAAAGAAAATACTGACTTCTGAAAAGTGCTTGACGTCCATCTTGTGCTCTTCCCTGACTTTCCAAAGCGGCACAAAAGTACCAAGTATGTTTGTCATCAACATTTGGACACAAAAGGGATACTGCTTCACTTTAAGGAACAAGAGACCCAGCTCTTCGGAGACTTGAGAGTATTTCAGGGAACAAATGTCATCGCAGGCAAACTGCAAGCGTTTAGTCCTAGCAGTACGTGAGAGGAGCCTGGAGAATTTTATTCCCTGAGTCTAATCTTCCTTATCTGAACAGTGAGGGATTTTAACAGATTAGCATCTGAGTTCTTCCCATTTCCACCCCAGAGAGCCTCAGCCCTTGCTCCTGGGTCTGTTAGTACTGGACAGTGTCTTCTCTCACATCTATCCACTCTGTTACCATAGCTATAAACAGAACCACACTTAACTGACACTTTCTTTTATTTGTTTAAATTTATTCAACTTATGTTTATTGGGTGGTTCCATGCTGAATACTGTATACACATACTACTTAAATATATTAGTATTTAGGGTCATTCAATAAGTTTAATAATCTGCATAAAGCACTCCAATTTTTTTCAAAACCACACAGACAAAATCCCACAAACCACTGGTAATCTACTAATCTTATAAACAGTATCCCAAAGTAAGGGTTAATAGTAGGCTGCTACACACAGATGAGGGAAACTGAGCCTTAGAGAAATTCATAAAGGTCAAAATCAGACAAATAGATGGTAATGGTCAGGATTTAAAATCAAGTCTATCTGTGAATAAAGCTGGGTTTTCTAACTTGTTTCAAAACTGCCACTGGGAGTTAATGCAGACAACTCATGGAGTGGAATGTCAGGAATCCAGCCCTCTGCCTTTTCCTCCGTGACACCGCTGAAGATAAAGAAGGTATCTAGGCAATAAACATTTAGGAAGAAGCCGGCCATGGGCTGAGGTGGAGGCTGTGGAGTCTAAGCCTATCCGCAGCTACAGAGCTTGGAGGACAGTAAACTACACAAAATGGTCTCAAAACAAACAGCAAACACCTAAAATTAAATAGGCCAGTGAATCCTTTTTGTCAGTTCTGGAATACCTAATAGGTTGAAAACCTAATAGGATCTTGTATGCAAGGCGACATAAACATTCACGCTCTATGAAGAACCTAAGGGTATAATGGTCTGAGAAACCTAGTTTCATATAAATTCATTAAAAATCAAGTCAAATTAATTATTCTAAACACAAACTTACACTGGCTAGCGAAGCGCAGGTACAAACCATTCTAAAACAGCCTTGGTAGAGCTGTTCTGATTAAGAACCAGTTGTGTGAAACAACGGAAGAAATAATTTCTCTAAATTGCAATCAGATTCACTACAAAAGTGTAGTTTTATTTTGGGGTGGCACATTTTTTTTTTCCAGAGGCTGACAATATGAGTACATTATGAACCAGTCACACGGGGCACACTGCGTTTACCAGGGACATGCCAATAAGGTGACCATCAGGAAATCTAGGTAAACACAGTAAATAATGCCCAAGGCTCTTCAGAGGAAGACCCACTTGGGAGTGACACATTTGAGATAAAGACAGAAAAATGTTTCCTATTACTGATCACTTAAATGTCTAACTCATTTTTGTTTTCCAAGTTTAAGGGACCAGGTAGTGAATACTTCTGTGTTATTGTTTGTTCTTATGCTTAACATGCTATCCTTACAGGGTCTTTCTGTCCTTTGCTTATCTCTGACCACTATTCTTTATGCTACACTAGAGTCTAGAATTCAAGTCTAGAATTCACTTCAAGTATTTTTAGAATAAGGTAAAATATGAATTAAAATGAATTGGTTTGGTACTCACTAGGCCTTCAAAAATTGAGATTATTTTTAGCTTAAGAACACAAGTGGTATTTTCAACATGAAGTAGTGTCTTAAGAGAAATTGAAGATAAACTTCCATTGCTGTAAAGGACAAAAATAAGAACACTAAGTGCACATTCCTGGGAGGTGGATTTCAGCTCACTGTGACAGTGTCAGTTAGAAAGTCATAAAAAGGAAAGAATGGGTTCCTTTCTCTCAGTTAGGAGGGGACAGGTCCCTACACAAATGAGAGTCTGGACCACGGGTATTCTGCCGAGAAACAGCACATAGCTTAGTATAGCATCACACTATCAAGGTGACACAGTATTGATAATCAAACTAGCACCACAATGGCCATAATAATACAACGTAGTTGCTTTTATCTGAAGCATTATCAAATGACATGTATTATTATTCATCCTAGTTTTTACAAATAAGAAAATTAGAATGCTTCAAAGTAAAATAACACAAGAGTATGAAATTGGCTATCAGCAAAACTTAAGGAGGGAGGCCACAGTTTAAGTCACTTGGTATCTTGCCAGCAAATGTTCTTGGAATAGCAGAATCTTAGGAGGAATGGGATGGAGAACCAATAAGGTTTAAGCCAAAGAAGGCTGTGTAAGATGCCAGGGATAATGAACTTGACCTTCTTGTGTTTATCAAAACGTCTCAGAGGCTGGGGCATCCAGTGAATATTCAACCCTTAGATAACTCTCAGGGACTCTTTCTCACCTTATTCTTTTGGACTAGTAACACCAGATACCAAAGGACACTGCTGCATAGCTTCCAGCACACTTTTATACTGCTTTGCAATCAGAGAGGAAAGGGCCCTTTTCTGTAAACTATGAAAACTGCTGGAAGGGGGTCAGAATCATCACCCCACACTAATTGCCTTACATAAAGGGGTAAAAAAAATCCCACCTAGGATTATCCACAGGCTGTGATGAGTGGGAAGGGCCTGTTACTGAGGCAGGGCTATTTGATGTGGGGTTGAATGATTCTTTGTTGTGGGAGTCTATCTGGTTCTATGTGGTTTAGTAGCATCCTTACCCCAAAATGTCCCAACCAAAACTGTTCTAACCATCGCCACGTCCCACAGGAGAGAAATACACAGAAAATATGGTCAAATGTCCTAGTTGAGATGTACACAGGAATAAAGAATGTAAAATCCAGGCTGGTAGGAGATAACAAGATATTGTTAGACAAGTAAAGGGATCATTCAGGGGTCTGTAGGCATTGTCAAGAATTTTGGATTTTATTTCATATAAATGACTAACCATTGAACAATTTTAAGTTGGGAACTAACATGAATATACTCTAAATAATTTAATATCATTGGAATAAATGAGACCTTATAATTTACAGTAAGGCATATTACAGTTTAAACTAGGTTGAGGGAGGGTAGCAGGAGAGCTCAGGCGGTAAAGGCACTTGCTGCCAAGCCCGACAGCCCAAGTTCCATCCCTGGGACCCACATGGAAGGAGAAAAGCCGACTTCTACAAGTTCCCCTCTCACCTCCACACACGTGGTATACAGCACGTGCGCACAATACACAGATAAACAACTGGAAGTAATCGTTTTAAATCCCAGTAAACTGAGAGGAAACGCTGATGAGTAGGAGGAGCGTCATGGGAAGGATTATGTCACAGAAACTGAGATGTACATGGAGGAACTGGTTTTGACCAGATTTTTCTAAGGCTCACCACTGTCATGGTCTGAAAAATCTCTCTTCTTCTTCTTCTTCTTCTTCTTCTTCTTCTTCTTCTTCTTCTTCTTCTTCTTCTTCTTCTTCTTCTTCTTCTTCTTCTTCTTCTTCTTCTTCTT
>NC_034593.1:111418390-111434713 GCF_900095145.1 Mus pahari | reverse complement strand
TCCTCTTCTTCTTCTTCTTCTTCCTCCTCTTCCTCTTCCTCTTCCTCCTCCTCCTCCTCCTCCTCCTCCTCCTCCTTCTTCTTCTTCTTTTTGAGAAGTTTCTCTGTGTAGCCCTGGCTGTCCTGGAACTCAGGCTGGCCTCAAACTCAGAAATCTGCCTGCCTCTGCCTCCTGAGTGCTGGGATTAAAGGTGTGTGCTACCACACCCAGCTGAAAAAAAAAATTCTTTTTACTTAGCTTTGGTTTCCCCTATACCGCTTGGTCATACCCCAAACTAATCATATCATTCAAGAACTCACGAGGGCTCCCATTACACCAACCCCACGCCAGCCTTATTTTATTTTGAACGGGCACATTTCTTCCTTCACACATCCCCAGTAGCTCTAATTTTTGCCTAAACAGTTTTCTCAATCCTAACAAAATCAACTAAAACTTTCCACCCCATTCATTAAACATGTATTTGTTAAACACTGGTGCCAGCTACTTAATGGTTGGGAGCCTCTTGCCGCTTCTCTGAAGCAGAGAAAAGGAGAGAAAAATCTGCCTTTTAGGCAGGGTCAAGGCAGGTCAGGTCTGTCGGCAGATTTCCTGGCCTGCTGAGGCATGGAAAGATAAGAGGAGATATACTTGAGGTTCAAGGCGAGGGGCTGAAGGTCCTATTGACCTAGGTGGGAGAAATAGGGAGGTTTTTGGATGGGAACAGCAAATTGTTAGCTTGTGGCTTTGCTTCCCAAGGTACTGGTATAAAAAGGCTATGAGACATACACTCCCTGCTGGTGTGATAATAACCAGCAGCCCTCCCATATCTGTCTCTTGTATCTTTTCCCTATCTTTCCTATAATTCGCCTCACTCCCCAGAGGACTGTTTTGACTTCATAGCGGCCAGACTGGTACACTCAACTATGCCCTAGAACTTCAGTGAAAAAAAAAAGTAAAGTTCCTGCTCTCTAGGGCTTAGTTAATGTGCAATTACTTGTCAAACCTCCCCATGAATGTTTTTATAGGTAAAAGACTTCGCCTAGCATCTAATTTTGCCTCAATCTTTTAGCTGCCTTTTCTCCATGTTGCATTTCACCTTACCCCACGCCATCAGCCATGACTTACCACACCTATAGCTATTAATGACTTCCAGGAACTATTGGATCCCAGCTCCTCTGGACAGAATGTTGCTACTCCTACCAGTCATCGGAGGCAGGAATTAAGCCACAGGGCAGTACATTCCTCAGTCTGAGTTATAATCAATCCCTAATAGAAAGAGGTATGCTGGTACCAGGAAGTGCACCTGGACTTCACCTAGATGATCTAGTGTATTCTCTGAAACACCGATGCTACTCCCTTTTACGATCCCCTAACCAATGAGGTGAAGATTGTTCCTTCATAATTTAGGTCTGTTCACCCAGGGACTGTTTGAATCTAACCCCAACCAACATACACCTCACAGCAAGGAACAGTAATTCTAAGAGTTAATACAACCACATTGTAACTTCCTAACTACCATTTTTCTGGGGGAACGAGGCGTTCAGATCTTGTTATGTCAAGAGTAGGATATTAACATAACTAGACCTGGACTGCTTGTTCCTAGGACTATTTTAGGACATATTTAAGGCCCTTGTGTAAAATACATCTGAGAATACACAATATAGCTGAAGGGTTATGTCCATGGTGGGGAAGATGTGACAGAGGATATATTAAACAACACCTCAAAACAGTGCTTCAGAGAGGTAGCTGCAGAACCAGGAGGAAATAGTATGGAGCCAATTCTTTAAATTCCTAAGAGCTGGTTTCTCCGGTTCCTTCCCCTTGAGGTTTTAATGTTGAGGACAGCGTCTATAGCTTCATGTTACTTCTTTTATGCGGTACATAATTCTCACTGATCCAGTCTCAAGCACAATAACCTCACTGCATATCACCCATCAGCTTGTAGGGTCTCCCTCATGCGATTTCCTCAGGTAAACTGGAGAGTCCCCTTTGAGTTTCTCTAACTTTTTTTGTTTGTTTGTTTTGTTTTTCTCGAGACAGGGTTTCTCTGCATAGCTCTGGCTGTCCTGGGATTCACTCTGTAGACCAGGCTGGCCTCGAACTCAGAAATCTGCCTGCCTCTGCCTCCCGAGTGCTGGGATTTCAACTTTTATGACTATGTTCTACTCATGCCAGCTGTGGAAATGTCTTCCAAACCTACATCTACCTTTTTGAGTCATCTTAATCGTCAGCCAGTTTTTTTTTTTCTTTGTTTTGTTTTTCCTTTTCATTATCACCCCAAAGGCTAGCCTGGTTCGCAGCAGGAGCCTGCAACTCAAAACCTGCTCCAAATCGCGGAGACGATGCTGCCAAAATTTCTGACATACTAAGTGGGTCAGCACGGTGATGAAGACGTTCGTTTTATTAGTGGTCAAGAAAGCCCCACTTAGGGAAAATACATTCGCGCCAAAGGTCACCATCCAACTGCCAAATGGCTGAACCACAGATCCCCGGTCAGATCCCCGCGTATCCGCACTCAGACTGCAAAGCCGCCGACCAAGGCGGAGGGCATCAGGACGACCGCGTCTGCCGTGGAAACCCGCCGCAGTCCCCAACCCACCACGCAGCAGCTCGCCGACCCGCCACGTCCCGACTCACAGCCCGCCCCGCGCGCCACCCCCGCGTCGGGGGAGAAGCCCGAGCCCTGCTCTCGCGGGATCTTGCGCCTCGCACAAGCCCGCGGAAAGGGAGCAGAGCATCACCCGCGGGAAAGCCGGGAACTCACGTGCGGGGGCGGGGCGGGGCGGGGCAAAACGAGGAGGCGGGCCCGGCGCAAGGGGGCGGAGCGTCCTGACGCGAGAGAGGGCGGGATCCAGAGACCTGTTGATTGCAGGTGTCACTGCCCAGACCGGCCCCTGGATCTTGGGCGTGCGCGCATGCTCTGCGCGGGGCTGGAGGCTGCGAGCCGCGGTGTGGCCGTCTGTCCCTGTGGCGTGTCGGTTCGGCTGTCACGACGTTGTGGGTGTCGGCGCGAGGCGGAGCCGGGCCAGTGGGACTGGAAGGGCTACGGCGCCGCGCCGGGAGGTAGTGCTTGGGGTGAGTCTCGGGAACCCCCGCTGGGCAGAGGACGGAGGACTCTTGGTCCCCACGGCCTGGCCCCGCTCGGGCGTGCTAACCCGGGTGGCCGTAGGCTGAGGGCGGGATCGGGCCGGGTCGGGATGCGCTGGCCAGGCTCCTGCGGCTCCCGGTGCAGCCCCACAGCCGGGCGCCCGAGCACTCAGCCTTCACCAGGGCTCCAGGCTGATTGGCGTCCCTCTTTGGCGGAGCAGACTGGATTGGATGTGATAGAATCTTGGCTTGGTTGGGTTCTCAGTAGCTGGACAGACGGACTGAGTTAATGTTTAGCTTCTAAACGACGGTTTACGGTACAATTACCAAACTACTCGCCGGCGGCGCGGGGGAACAGGAAGTGCCTGCGCAGGTGTCACCGGGAGGATGGAAAGCCCTGGCATCAGAGCCTGTTTTGAGGTTTTGTTATTCTCCCGGGGTTTGCTTTCTCCGTGCAGAGCCCGATAATGCTTGCAAAAACGTACTGCACGTCCTTATCTGCTTGCTGTCTTCCATAGCTGGAAACATATTCTTTCCTCCAAAGATATTTTCAAGGCTACTTTTAAGGAACATGGGCTGTAAACTTGAGTTCTTTGTGATGAGCCCTGGAGCGTTTAAGACAAGGCACGCTGATTTTCACCTTTAAAAGGTGGAGCCAGTGCTGACACGAAGTTATGATAGAATGGATTGGTGACAATGATAACTTGTCGGTTTTATTTTCTGTTGTTTTCAATTCTGGGTCGGTGATGGTCGAGGCAGAGAGCCTTCATCCTATTCTGTTAAAGAGAAAAGGAAAAAAATAGTGAAGAAAGTAATGTGTGATTTATCTGCTATTGTCAGAAGAATTCCTAATAGATTTTCTACAGGTGAGAGCTGTATGGAAAATAAGGTTTTTGACTTATCTTTTAGAGACTTTTAAAATGAGCTCCTTTGGACAACTTGCTATAAACTTACAGAAGTGTTTTATTTAGTTTGTAAATCGAATCAATGTATTAAGTATTTTTCCCAAAGGATAAAAAAACAAGAGCCCCCCCCAACAAGCCTTTTCCTTAGGATTTTTTTATTCATAAAGTTGTCTGTCGAACTCATGATACTTGACACTAACAGTTCATTACTTTAAAGACATCACTTTTTTTTTCTTTTTTTCCCCCACCCCCCATCACTTTTTTTTTTTAAATAAAACGTTTCCATTTTAGTGGTAGGACACATTTTCTACTTATTCTTTAGTAAGATAGCAACCCCCCCACACACACACAATGCCCTTACAGTTTCACTATGAACTCTGATTCAAGATATTTTTTATAGTTTACTTTCAAAAGTTTATTTTCACTGTGTAGTGTCGTGAAATGGCAGTTTTTGGTGTACAATGGCTTGGAAGTTTGTTTTAATAGGATAAAGTTTAAAAATGAAAAGAAATTTGATCTATTTTAAGGGGTGATGTGCACTTTTAGACGCTAACTTCAGTTGCTCCATTATGTTGGAAGTCTGTAGTTGTAGAAGGAATGAATCAAGGATGTTGCTTGACTCTACAACTTTCTGAAAATACGTCTTATCTCCATACAGTGATCGTTGAAGTTAGCTGGCAACGGTGAGTTACTAAGATACTAAGCTGACTTGTTATTTCACAGCTTTAACTATAAGGTATGACCTAATTACAGACCCTAACGACACTCTACAGAAAGCTTGGTAGCTTATATATTGCACATGCCAACATTTTGAACATAGTGCACTATGGTATGAAACTCTTCCTGAGATTTTGTGTTACGGATAGATGTGTGCTGTTTTGTGGCGTCCTGGAAAAGCAGGGTAGACGTTAGTGATGATACACATGTAGTATTGGTATGGTAGATTATTAACTTTGTGTTGCAATGATTATTCAAATGCTCGTTTACAATGTATGTGTATTATAGAAACAAGAAACAGGTGTAACTACTCTACCATACATAAAAAAAAAAAAAAACTTTGCAAGTTCTTGGAATTTTAAATAACTTTATATACCACTCTAATCTTGGCAAGTCATTGAGTTCTTTTTTTTTTTTTTTTTTTATAAGAATCACACACACACACACACACACACACACAGGTATTTGTATACCAATTTCTTAGTGGTCCATGATCAAAACTGTAGTGTTTGCCTATAATTTTATTTATGTTCTTGGTTGTCTTCCTGTGTAGCCTCGGCTAACCTCCAGTTTGTAATCCTCCTCCTTCAGTCTCCCAAGCACCGAGTTTATAGGTGTGCTATAGAAGGCTTAGAATTACATCTTAATATAATTGCTTTTCTGTGTGGCTGATTTTTTTTTTTGTAACATTTTTCTTTTTAAAAAATGCTGTCAGAGGAGTCTATATTAGGCCACAGGAAGAGTCCATGGGGCTCAAATTGCCTCATGTATTCATATTTGTAATCTGGAAAGTAAAATGTTATATAAACCTTCACTGTCCTACCTTTCAAAGCTTTGCATGTGCCAGTGTGTGTGTGTGTGTGTGTGTGTGTGTGTTTTGATGCTGGTCATTGAACTAGGTCATGGGCCTTGCCCATAGTAGGCCAGTGCTATGACCACAGAGCTATAAGAACCTCAGCCCTATCTTTAATTAGTAAATACTTACCTGAGATAACATGACATCTTTGTGGTAGTATGAAGTTTATCATATTGAATACTAAAGAAAGAATTAAAGGTGGGGAAAGTTTTTTTTTTTTTTAAAGATTTATTTATTTATTATATGTAAGTACACTGTAGCTGTCTTCAGACACTCCAGAAGAGGGCGTCAGATCTTGTTATGGATGGTTATGAGCCACCATGTGGTTGCTGGGATTTGAACTCCAGACCTTTGGAAGAGCAGTTGGGTGTTCTTACCCACTGAGCCATCTCACCAGCCCAAGGTGGGGAAAGTTTTATGGAACATTGTTGGATTTTTGTTGTTTTTTTCTTGTTGGATGGGTAGTTTGCCTATATGTCTGTACCATCTGTATGCCTGCTATCCACAGAGGCCAGAAGCAGATCAGCTGAGACTGGAGTTCCAGACAGTTCTGCACCGCCCTGCAGGTGCTGGGAATCAAATGTAGATCCTCGGGGAAAGTAACAACCATTCTTAACTCCTCAGCCATCTCTAGTCCCAAGAATACTGTTCCTAACTTAGCATTTGAGTTTTTCTGGGTTAGTAGGTTTTTCTTAGTAAACCTTTTCTAACATATTCTGTGTACTAGATACTGGAGATTCAAATATTAGTAAAGTGTTGATCATATCAGAAAAATTTCTTTTTTTTGGGGGGGGGTCACGTTTTGAGACAAAATTTTTGTATAATTCAGTATGCTCTGGAATTCGCTGTGTAGCCAAAGCTGGCCTCAAACCCAATGCTTTAGCCTTCTTAGTGCTGAGTTAGGAATGAGCAACCACTTCCAGCTGTGAATTCTTCCTCCTCTAAGCTTCACTTCTGGCTAATCTGAACCATGACCACCACCCCTACATTGAGTTTCCAAAGGTGAAAGGGTGGTAGACTGTTTCTTTCTCTTACACTCTGCCTTTTGTAAGATTCTACTTCTCTTCCCTTTCTCCTATCAATTTCCATCCACACCATACTGATGAAGTCGCTTCTGATTTGACAGAGGATGGTGGGTTACTTCATCCTGATACATCTCGAGAGCTGCACTGTGTTGCTATAGACTACAGACAGTATAACTAAGGAATCTGAAAATAGATAAGCCATCACCTTAAGATTAAGATGACTGCTGAGAAGACCGGAGATGCTAAGGCAAACTGGGAGCATTTCAGGAACTAAAGACATGAGCAATAGCAAGATCCCCCTTCTATGACTTTCTCTGGATAGTTCCAGGCTAGCTGTGAGTTCAACTGGACATGTTTGTAGAGGTCAGCGTCATATTTCAATGTCAAAAGGATGAACTCTTATAGGTAGTCTTTGTTAGGAACACTTGTTATTTAGAATTTCACCTTTCCCTCTCAGATTCATCCATAAATATAGAAGATGCTTGGGATTTGCTTTACATTTCCAGAGAATTGAGTGGAGGAGATAGTAAACAAGACATCCAATAGGTCAATTACATAGTGGTTTAGAAGGTAAAAAGTGCCAAGGGGAGTTGGGAAGGTAAGGTGGAGGTCATGATGGCTTGCAACTTTAATTTTAGGCTACATTTAGAAGGTGAGGCTTTGGAGAGAACAGAAGTCAAAGACAGGAGGATCAGGGGAAACGTTAGGGAATCCAGGACGGGGTGCCACTGCTAAGGCTCTCAAGAGTAGGGATTCGCTTGATATATGTTTGAGAATGGTAAGGAATCAGTATGCTGGAATGTGAAAAGGCAAAGATCAGGTGGCTAGTAGTGAGGTTAGTGGGTAGGTATAGTTAGAGAGTTGCTGAAGTGTGAATGTTTGTGAACCCTTAAAATGGCTAAGTTGATACATAATCCCCAGTGCAGTAGTGTTAACAGGTGAGGTTTGGGGGAGGTCGTTAGGTTGTGACAGCAAAACCTTCATGAATGAAAAGGCTACAGTAATCATGCTCATCTCTCTCCCATGCATGGATACCAGAAGGCACCATTTTTGAAAAAAGTAAGCTCTCGCCAGCCACTGTTACCTTAGTGTTCCCAGCCTTCAGAACTGTGAGAGATGGGTTTTTTTAATTACTTATAATATCTAAACATGGGCATTTGTGTAATAGATAAAGCAAACAAAAAATAGATAGAAAATCTAAAAACTTGATAAGTTAGATTTCATCAGAACTTAATTCTTCAAAATTAAAGAATTCTTAAAGGTCAGTAAGGCATACAGTAAGATTGTGACCAGAAGACTGAACCTAATTTCTTTTTCTTTCTTTCTTTCTTTTTTTTTAAGATTTATTTATTTTATGTGAGTATGCTGTTGCTTTCTTCAGAAAGCACCAGAAGAGGGCATCTAATCCCATGATAGATGCTGTGAATTCTCAGCATCCCATGTGGTTGCTGGGAATTGAACTAAAGACCTTTGGAAGAGCAGTCAGTGCTCTTAACCACTGAGCCATCTGTCCAGCCCCTTGAATGTAACTTCTTTTCTGAGAGGTATAAAGGCATGTGAAAAGCAGCTGAGCATCACTAGTTCTAGAAATGTGTGTTTCAGCCGCATACCAACAGTACAGACCACAGCATCTCTAAATAGAAGAGATTGAGGCAACAATTGTTGGTGAAGACCTGGTGCACCTGAAGCTATTGCTCTCAAATGCAAGTGTTTGAAAGCTTACAATGCACTTGGTGGGGTTTTTTGTTGTTGTTGTTGTTGTTGTTGTTGTTGTTGTTTTTTTAATGAAGTGAAACATAAGCAATCATACATCCCAGTAATCCACTCAATATATTCCCAAGAGAAATGGGGGGAAAACCTAGACTACAGAAAGAGGTGTACTCAAATGTTCATGCTTATTTACAATAACCATAAGTTGGAAACACTACAGAAATATAAATTTGGGTGTGTTACTTTACAACAACACAACTTGCTGAGTTGTGTAGTAAGTTGATGAAACTTAAAAGCATTCTTCCAAGAGAAATAAACATTATATGATTTCATTTGTGTGAAATTCTAGAAAATTGAAATTCTGGGAACAAAAGCAGAAACATGTTTGTTTTAGTTGGGTATTCTAGTTCTCTGTTACAGTGTAACAAGTTACCACAAGTTTAGCAACTTAAAATAATTCCTGTTAATTGTTTTATAGTTTCATAATTTTAGTGAGCCAATCCAGATGGGCTCAACAAGGTCTCTGTCATTGGTTTCCCAAGGCCGAGGTCAGAGTGTCAAATGGTGGGTAGGTTAAATGGTGGGTAAGTTTCTGGCTGGCAGAGTCCTCAGCGAAGAATCTGCTAACAGGCAGATTCTTTTCCTTGTAGGACTAAAATCTCAATTCTCTGGTCCTAAAAACTGCCCACACTCCTCATGTGGACTCCATCCTTGTTACCCTGCTGGGGTGAAATCTGTCCACCTTCTCCCTATGAGCTGAAGAAAGCTTTCCTTGCTTTTAAAGACTTCTGTCGTTAGGTTGCACCCCCCCCCCAAAAAAAAAATCTGTCACCATCTGTGTCAGAAAACATAGATGCCATCAGTGGATTGTATCTTGCCTATCTTCAGGTTTTGGACAGTGGGGTGTAAAGTATGTGTATGTGTAGGCGTGCATATTATTCTACTTCTTTCTATACTGAAAAGAAAAGGTGATGACTGTAAAAAGGCTCTAGAGAACTTTCGGGAGATCGGAGACAGTTGGCTGTGGTAGTAATTACAAGTCAAAACTCATTCAGCTGTACATTAGAGGAATGAATTTTGTTGAATAACCATGACTCTGAAAAGCAGGCTAGTTTTTAAATCCTTGATGTAAAAATACAGATAGTGAAAATAAATTGATGCTAGTATCTCCTAAACTGTTTAATTTTTTTCTTATTGAATATTGACTAACCACAATATAAGCAGAAGAGAAAACTAGAGTAAGAAATCCATAGTAGTGTGTATAATGACATTAAGATTAATAACATGAAGAGTTAATGGCCAGTCCAGCCTAGGCCTTTGAGGTTTGGAGTCCCTATAGTTTGCCTTGTTTTTTTGCTGCTCAGCGGTTGGAACTGGAGATAGAAAAGCAGGACAGTGTGAGCCTTCATCCTTGGTTTTACATCTGACTTCCTCTATTCGTCCCCTCATCAGTGAGACATCTCCCCTTCCCTAGGACCATTGGGTTTTTCCACACATTCCTGGACCAGCCTTCTGATCTACTGCTCTCATGCACTGAGCTCACTTACCCACCCAGCATTAGTCTATCACTGAACGTGCATCTATTATAAAGAGCCACTTACCTCAGGCTGCAGCACAGTCTGCTGTGAACTTTGCCAGTCTAATGGGTATATACTATTAGGTTTTAGCTGCGTATTTCAAGGTTGAAGTGTTTGAGAGCCATTTAGTCTTCTCTGTCTGTTGATTTGCCATCTTAGCGTATTTTTTGCTTGTGTAACTTGTCTTGGTTTTAGCCTTTGTGTGCCAGTCATTCCCTGTTAGTTTTAGTTCTTGCAACTTTGTCTCATTTCTATTTGAAGAAAATTGTTTTTTAATTTTTAAGACCTTTGAATCCTCCTGATTTTATTCAGTCTTGTTTTCTGTTGCACCCAGACCTTTGCATTTTAGCAGTTTCTTTAAAGCTGGATGTGTATTGCTTTGTCACTGAGTTCTATATCTTAACCTCACTTTTTTTTTTTTTTAATTTTAAGTTTTGGTTTGTTGTTTGCTTCTAATTCCTACAACAGTTTGGTATTCCTATGACAGTTTGATACTGAATTTAGAGATACCCTTTACTCTTACATGATCCTAACAGTACTGCATTAAATTTCTTTAGGTTAAGTTTCCTTGCTTATCCTTTTGCATTGTGAACACATGTACATAGATAACTTTATAAGTTATATAAATGTGACTAGTACAATTCACAGTTACTTTTGGCACAGTTTTTCCCTCCTTGTCGGCAGGTTGGTTGAGTGGCCTTGTTTCAAATACAAAGGAAATTGCTTGGATGTATAAATCATACATGTTCCCATAGTTCATTGCTTTACACCAAATGGGATCATTGTTACATAAAAACACTGTTGCTTTTTTCCCTTTAATTTGATTCCAAGGTGTCTCTGGAGAGTGGCTGTAAACAAGCCCTGCCCTGACAGGGCTTTAAGTGATTTGGGTCATGGGTTCTTATGCATTTTTCATGATGTTTTTATTCTGCCATACAACCCAGTGCCTAAGCACCCAGGACCTGTGTGTGATTAAATGTCCTTTCTCTTGGAAGTTACGTACAGTGATGCACACTTGTGGTCCTTACTCAAATTGTGTTCAGTTTGAGATAGCAGTTTTCTCCTAGAGCTCTTAACAGGGAAACAAGTCAGGTTTGAGTATGTTTAGCCAGGGAGACAAAGGAGACATCTCACCACAGACTCAGAGAGAGGGCTGGGCCAGCAGGAGGGAAAGATACCCCTCATGAGTGAGGAACAAGAAGGGGAGGACCAGTGTATTCAAACCTTGAGTGGAGTTCAGGATGCTATCTAGTGGTGTGTCCAACAGAGTTCCTCCAGGGTTTTGGGAGCAGCCTGCCACAAGTTCCATAGAGTCACATAGCTGAGAAGTGGGTGCTCGACTTAGCTGCTCCGTCCTTTCAGAATGTGAGGCGTGAGCAAGTCAAATGCATTAGATCTACCCTCACCATAAGAAAGTGGTCAGCAGGAGGCAGTGTATAGGACAGTCAAGGACTTGTATTTACTATACTGACAATGTGGGAGAAGGTTAGAGAACTGGAGCTGTGGAGTGTAAACAAGCCACACCTCTCATAATGAAAGAGCCTCTGCAAATACCTTGTTAGGCCAGTGTGTCTCTGCTAATGGTGCATGCTTTGTTTCCTTCATGATTTACTGCTGGAACCCAATACACATAGACAAAGTAATGCTTTTATTCTGCAGTGTTCAGCTCTCAGTGTTGGGTTTGAAGTGTGTGTGTGTGTGTGTGTGTGTGTGTGTGTGTGTGTGTGTGTGTGTGTTTAACCTATCAACAATAAAAGAAAGTACCACTTCTCTTTTAAATCTACCAACAATACTACTTTTAAATTTTCTGTACTGCTGCATCATTGGGAACACTCTCTAAAGTTTCAGAGTAGGTCTCAGGACTCATGAGTAGTCTTATTCATTGTAGTCTTGTGGCAGTGAAAACCAGAAAGCAAAGTAAGCACGGTTGAGCTGAGGTTTCAGGGCCTCCTGCCCGTGAGCTTACGCAGGACTCTGCTTCCTCCAGTAGAGACTTAACGGTGGTGTGAAGATGTTGTCTGCCAGGACGCACACTGAAGACTGTGGCGTACATTTTTTGTTGGAGGATGGTTACATAGTCGTTCTCTACAGAGAATGCACCAAAATTCCAGAAGGCAATAAACATACAAGTCACATTGTCGGCAGCTTAGTGCATTCTCGCTCCAGTAAGCAAGAGGGGAAGAAGCCCCCGAGCTCTTGAAGGCCAGCCTTCCAAACAGACCAGAGAAAGCCAGACTGCCAGTGTAGGTTCTCCTTTTGAAGTGTAAGACATGTATGGTCGAATTCCATATATAAAGTACATGCCAGTAGTTCTTAGTTACTCACACAAGTGTATATCCATCACTGTGATTTTGGAGTATTTTATCACCAAGAAAAAAGAAAAACAACCTTGTACCCCTTAGCTGCCACCCCTTTCCAAACCCCACCCGCACCCCCAGACCTTACCTTCTCCAGTCCTAAGCAACCCCTGTTGTACTGTGTGAACAGAATCACAGTATGCAGCCTTCCCTGTAGCATGTAACCATTTCTTCTTGTGGTGACTGATGTTCCATTGTATGGCCACACACATTTTGTTTATCCATCTATCCATCAGTCTGTGGAATTTGGATTATTTCCACTTCTTGGCTATTATGAACAGTGTTACTTCTTTTCAACATAGCCTCCCCAATGCTTTCTAAAGCATCAATATAGACTCCCATTGACATAAGCTCCACTTTTCGTTCTTTTGACACACTTTTGCTTATTAAGTTTTAGAAGCTGAAGTCTTATGTTATATTGGTCTGAGGCTTAAAATACTTGGACATGAAGATTATGTTTCCTTCATTTGGGGGCTATTTTGTAGTTTATTTTCCTGTGGCCTGTGGAAATAATGGTTCTTTGAAGATTGGGCAATATTTGACTTTCCGTCCAGTTCTGGTGCCACTGTCAGTGGGAGAATGCTTATCTCTTTTCTGTCTTCCCCTCACCTACTGAGTAGTCTTCTTGTTTATACTTTTGCTTGAATTACGTTTAGGACTGTATTTTCCTGTGTCTGGACCTTTAGATTTTTAGAATTTTTTTTTTAAACAATGTTTTCACTGCCTCCATATGGTCTTTTCTCCTATATCAGTTCAATCGGTTTTATATGTCCCTTTTCTTTAATCAGCCCTGTGAAGATTTGTCTGACGTGGTAGCTTTTGCAGAAACTGTTTTATTCATCCTTTCACCTGACAGCTTCTGTTCTACTCGCTTTGTCCTCGTGTTATAGTCGTGTTATATTTGGACTTTACATCATCCATTTTGCTTGTTTTACCTCTCAAGTTGAGCTCTGAAATTCTTACCTCTTTCTAGAGGTATTTACTTTTTCTTTCTAAGAATCATTGATAGAATTTGAGTGCATTCATACCTCTTTTAAATAGTATTTATGGATGTTGTGTGTGTGTGTATTGCTTTTTTAGTACTTTGTTCAAGAACTTAAGAATATTTTAGTAGTACTATGAAAGTTTTGTACAGTACCCTTCCCCCTCAGTTCTTTGTAGATCAATGCCTTCTCTATCCATCTAACATTGTGTTGCTTTTAAGCCCATCAAGACAGATTTGTGTTACCAGATATTCTTGGGTGTGTGGCCTTCCTTCAGTGTGGTCTACTCACCAGGGGCTACATTCTTAGAAGACACTGACTCTCCTAGAAGCCATCAGTTGTCTCAGCTAGGGCTCCTCAGCTAGGGCTGGGACTTCCTGTCCAGCTCTAATCTCCATTTCAGATTTGGTATGGCTTGAGCTTGTAGAGGTCTTGTGTGGGCTGTCTCAAGTACTGTGAGTTCCTATGTGTACCTTCCCTGCGGTGTCCAGACACATTGTTTCCTTAGGTCATAGACTGCCTCTGGTTTTTACACTTTTTTCTACCTCTTCTGCATTGATCCCTAAGCCTCTGGAAGATGGGGTACAATATATCTGTTCCATTTAGGCCTGAGCATTTGGTCTCTGATTTTCTGTACCTTGGCCAGTTGTGGGCCTCTGTGTTAATCCTATCTACTGCAAATTGAAGCTGATAGGTCTTGAGAGATGAATCAATCTGTGGATATAACCTCAATTTTTTTTCCTTTTTTTTTTTGTTTTTTTTTTGTTTTCATTTTATACATTATTGTCAACTAGATAATGCTATGTTATTTGTCTTTCCTCTGCTCTTTCATTTCCTATGATATGGAGGGTTCGACTCATTACCTCTTTTTGGTTCTTTGTTATTTATCTTGCTTGCTTGTTTGCTTGCTTATTTATTTATTTATTTTTATAGCAAGTGGGCATGAGATAGATTGCTTATATATGAACATCTCAGCACACAGTTGTCTGGCAGACGACAACTAGCACGGGAATTGTTGTCTTTATTCCAAGGATCAACCTTGGACTGTCAGGCTTGTTGGCAAGCACCTTTAACCAGTGAGCCATCTCAGTGGCCTGCAGTCTCTCTGTGTTCACTCTTTCCAAGACTCCGGTTATATTCATAAATGAGTCCCAGTTGTGGGAAAGTGAAGCAAGGTGACAGCTCTAATATGTGTGAGAGCTGATTTCAGAGAATAGAGGGGAGGTGGGGGGCTTCAGTAATGAAGTCTGAGAATTTATTCCTGTAAGGAACTTTTTAAAAAAAATAATTCTGGAGCTGGTGAGATGGCTCAGTGGTTAAGAGCACCGACTGCTCTTCCAAAGGTCCTGAGTTCAAATCCCAGTCAACCATATGGTGGCTCACAACCATCCGTAACGAAATCTGATGCCCTCTTCTGGAGTGTCTGGAGACAGCCACAGTGTACTTACATATAATAAATAAATAAATCTTTAAAAAAAATTCTTATCAATGATTCTACTTATCTTTATTTTATGTGCATTGGTGTTTGCTGCATGTGTTAGGTTGTCCCACTCCTGGAACTGTAGTTAAAGACAACCATGAGCTGCCATGTGGGTGCTAGGAATTGAGCCCCGGTCCTCTGGCAGAGAGCTCACTGCTGAACCATTTCTCCCTTAAAAGGAGAAATGGTTACAGGAACAGTGATGTAAAGTAGGCTAGGTAATGGAGGTGAGGGCAGGGACAGAGGTCATGCCTGTTCTCACGTCCACTTCCAGATTTGATGGAAAATCTCCTCTACACCCCAGATGGAACTGGGTAGCTGTTCTTTCCTGTCTTTGTATTGTGTGGATTTAGAGTTCTCTGGAATGGAAAGGTTACAACTATAAATGTCTTTCTTGGGCCGTAATATTTGGCTCTCCATCTCCTAGCTGCTGTCTCCGACCTCCTGTAAGAGCCAGTCACTTTTGGCATCCCCAGGCTTTCTCCATTGTTCATGAGACTAACTTTTTAATCTGTGTTTTCTGTTGGTCTCAGGCAATCCCTGTGAAAGGGTCATTTGACGCCCCCCCTCCCCAAAAGGGGTCATGACCCACATGTGGAGAAACACTGGGCTAGAGGAAAGCAGTCAAGGGCACATACTTGTCTGACATCCTATGTAGGAATGGAAGGCATAGTATTTTAAAGTATCTGTCATTGCCCCTCACAAACCTGAGTTCTTAAAAGGAAATAATTGTTTCACATATTTTATTTCATGGTGTAGAATTGGTGACAATTAAGTTTCGTTGAAAGAATATAATTGTAAAAGGATATTCCATTAAAAAAAAAATAGGGATTTATGGACTGGGGGGGGGGGTGGTGGCTTAGTGATTAAAGGACTTTCTGTGCAAGTGTGAAGACCTAAGTTTGACTCTCCAAAACCCTCATAAAAGTTGAACGTAGAGCACAGGTGTTTGTTTAATCCTAACATTTATACAGAGAGCCGAGAAGCAGAGACAGGGGATTCCCAGGAGCTCCCAGGCCAGCTAGTCTGGTCTGTGTAACAGGAAAACAATGAAGAGGCTTTGTCTTGAACAAGGTAGAAAGCAGAGACCAAGACCAGAGGTTGTCCTCTCCCCACTATGCTGGTGTGGTAGGTGAATGCCCACATTCACACACAAATAAAAATTTAAAATAAAAATTGAACTTTGCTATTGTATTAGTTACTTTCCTATTACTGAGATAAAACACCATGACTCATGCAGCTTTTAGAAGGAAAGATTTATTTGGGGCTTACAGTTCTAGAGGGATAGGCGTTCATCAGCATCATGGCAATGAGCAGCAGCTGAGAGAGATCAAATCTTGATCCATTAGCAGGAGGCAGAGAAAGCTAATTGCGGATAGTATGTGTTGCAGGAATTAAAAAAAGTGTGCCAGCACATTTCCATGCTAGTTCCGGCACTGTTCTCTCAGAGTCACTCTCTCCAGCTTGCCCCTGCTATGCCTGCTGTGTTCCCAGCTCTTGTCGCTTGTCCCTGGAGCCACTAGTTCCCTCTCTGCTAAAATCCCCTGTAATGGGTGCTCCCACATTCCAGTAACTAAATTGAACTGCCAACCTCTCAGTTAAAAAAATCACAGTACCGGGCTGGTGAGATGGCTCAGTGGGTAAGAG
>NC_034593.1:111378469-111417925 GCF_900095145.1 Mus pahari | reverse complement strand
TTTTGAAACCTCAAAGCCCATCCCCTGTGATACATCTCTTTCAACAAATCCACACCTCCTCCTTCTTCCCAACTTGTACCAACTGGTGACCAAGTATTCAAACACGCGAGCCTATGGGAACCATTCTTTCAGTCACCACATAAAGAGCTACTAATAAAGAGCTCCCTTAATGTTGTACAAACATGGATGAATTTATATAAACAGTGTATATGATGCATTTCAGGATTATTTATATCTCTTTAAGAGAAGGTTGCAAATTATAGAGTTAAATAGAAGAAACAGCTAACATACTTTATAATTTTAAAAATATTTTATGTCATTAAGCAGGTCAGTTACAGTTATCTCATGTATGAGGTGAGCAGTCCTTGACTCTGGGATGGGAAGAATTTATCTAGACCAGGCAGCTGATAAGCTGGCCTGGAAACAAGGTCTGTTGGCTGCTTCTTTAGAGACTGATGGCTTTCCTCTTGGCTTTCTTCTTTCTTCTTTAGTGCTTTGTTTCCAAAGGCTATTTGATCAGTGGTGGTAGGCTGACCTAATGTCTCATCTTTTATGTTCTGTGAAGATAGAATGCAGTGACTTTCACCTAAGTGGACCAAGGCATTTGTTAAGACCCTATGCGCTCTCTCTTGCCTGGCATCCCTTTGCACATGCTTTCTTCCTTAGCTTTTCTCCTGCCACACTGGGCTTCTTTGTGTTCCTCCATCATACCAGATATGGTCCGGATTTAGTATCTGAAGTTGCTGTCCACACTAATTGGGATTCTTTCCCTCTGGTTGCTTTACCTCTTTTAAATCTTGATGTGGATATAAGCTTCTTAGTGAGTCCTTCTCAGCTGTCTTGCCATCCTGCTTCCTCCCCCCTCCCTCATTGACATAACAGGTAACTTCTAGTTATTTATTATGTTGTCTAAGTATGAAGCATTGTCTGAACATTCTTCATTGTGCAAGTTCAGTGTTTGGTATTTGTAAGTATTTGTTAAATGAAAGAGTGCAAGAAGGAAATTTAGTTGATAATGTTGATAGTGAGTGAGTCCTTGTTTTTAGTTCAGCAGTTGAACATTTAAAGTCCATTAAAACAGGAGCACACATTTGCAAAAGGAGTGGAATACCTCACTAGGGATTTTTTATTTAGTCTAGTTCCTTTAGGAACTAGTTCAATTCATATAAAATCTGTCTTGAAAAAAGACAGTCTGTTTATAGACCATAAATTTATTTAATATAACAGAATACTACCTCAGATTTAATGTATTTTTTCAGACAATTTTTTTTATATCTTTCTCTGAACATTGATTGCTGTGTTGGCATAGGTAGTGATTAATATCCTAACAACTTCAAAAAATCTAAATGTTTTTATTTTCATATTTCAGAATGCTGTTCTAATCCTTTTGATGATGAATTGTGATTTATTCAATGATTGTGTGAAATAATAAGTTTGAAACTCTTGATCGGCTTTTACTTAATTTTTTTCCTTTTTTTTTTTTTTTTTTTTTTTTTTTTTTTTTTTTTTTTTTTTTTTTTGTAGATTTTCTTTGAGGTCATGCTGATGAAATATGGAGTCCTCTTTGCTAATTTCACCTGGATCGGAGAAGAGCTGCTTCACTAAAGAAACAAAGGAAATAAGTGGCCAGAGGAACTCTGCAGATGCCAACTCCATACCTTGAATCTTCTCTCTTTTCAGCCCGACAGGACTAATGACTCACACATTAACGAAAATGATCTATTCATCATATAGTTTTAGCAGTTAAAGTTATTTTTATTAGTGTGTCCAACTTACAAATTTTAAGAATTATTAAACCTGGAAGGCCTTGTTTAGAATAGGTTGCTTTTTAGCTCTCAGAACTTCAACGTTTACTTTGTTTTACACATGAGAGTCCTCAGTACTGTAGCACATCAGGAACAATATGGGCTTGGAAGCATGCAGCTTTATTGTGGGCTGCAGTGGGATTAAGTGGACAGCTCGACATCACCCATTTTCTTGTCCAGAATACCACATAAGCTAAGCATATTACTTAAGTTTAATGCAAAAGGAGTGACTTGAAAATGGCCTGGGTAAAATTTTTACGGAAACCTAGTGGTAATCTTGGCAAAGCTTATCAAGCTGGAAGTTTGCTGTCCCTAGCCCCTACTGTGGGCTTGTTAAATGAACCAGGACAGAACAGCTGCTTTCTTAACAGTGCTGTACAGGTGAGACCATTCATTACTTGTTTCAGCTTTTAATGTGTTTTTTTTTTTCACCCTTTAAATTATTTTTTTTATTTATTATTATTTTCTTTATTTACATTTCAAATGCTATCCCGAAAGTTCCTTCTTCTGAACACTAATGTTAGATAGAGCTGTATCATTGGTTTAATGACTCTACATATCTGTGACATGCCACATGCCCCAGCATCTGAACGCATGTTCTCAGTTGTTCTCTACCTGGAACAGATTTCCTCCTGAAAGGTCTTTAGCTCCCCCAGGAAAGGGAGCATTAGGAAAACTACTGACTCTAGTCCACTTTGGACCTTAAACAAGTGTTCCACCTAGCTCAGAGAGTCTACTGGTATTAAGAGAAAAGAGAGTCCTTAGGGAATGGCAGTGGATATCAGGAAATCCAAGCACCAGGTAGTTGAAGTTAAATGCTTTGATTGGATCCAACTGTCAATTTAGGTCTTTTCTTGTTTTTCTACTTTTACATTTTCCCTTTCCTTTAGTTCTTACAATGTGTGTGTGTGTGTGTGTTGGGGGGGTTGGGGAGACAAAACATGTTATAACATCAAATTGCAAGTATGGAAATGTTCACAGTCAAGAAAGTAGAAATATTCTTTTGGTAACTTTTTTTTAGATGGACTTTCCAGTTTTAAATGGATATGCCATAAAGAATATTTTTCTATATAACATTTGTTTATGGTTCTTCCTGCAATGTTAAATAGAACCACCTTCAATTTCAATGTAACATTATTTTCTTCTGTTTGAAGGACCTTTACTAACTTTTTAATAGTGCTGGCCTATTAGTAATATATTATTCTAGTTTTTGTGTGTTTGGAAAAAAAAATCCATTTCACTCATATGTTTGAAAGATCAAAGAATTAAAGGTGTAGAGGTGCATCACAAATGGGGAGACGGGACCTCCCAGGCCTCCTGATGGTCTTCCTTCTGTACTCTCATTGTTGCTAATGAAAATGTGTGTGGTCTTCACTTTTCTGTTTGCCATACATCCTTTCCTTTGGCCACTCTTAAGGTTTTTTTTCTTAGTGTTGTTCATGGTTGAGTTTGTTAAGTCTTTTGAAGCTGTCAATTTGACATTTTTCCTGTCTGTCCCTCCTTTGGAGAACTCCAGTTACATTCATGGTTGTTCCAAGTAGCATGTGGTCTTCACTTTCATTCTTAGTCTTTTTTCCTGTGTCATTCTCTGGATTCTGTTTCTGTGTCTTGAAGTTAGTTCTTTACTTTCTCAATGTCTAATCTGCTATTTGTGATATTAAATTTTTCATACTGGGTGTGGTAGTACACGCCTTGAATCCCAGTACTTGGGAGGCAGAGGCAGGTGGATCCCTGAGTTCAAGGCCAGCCTGGTCTACTCACAGAGTTCCAGGACAGCCAGGGCAACAACAAAAATAGACATTCTGATTCTCATTAGTAAATATTTGATATGTGTCTTTATGTGTTCAATCTTAACCTTTAGTCTATGGATTGTTTTCCTGTGCTTATCTACTAATTTTACCCATTATACAGAATTTTAGTGTTCCATTTTTTTCTCCCCTGCCACCCCTCTCCCCCTTTTTTTTGCTTTAATGGCTACTAATATTTACTGGCTGTCAGAAGTTTTACCTTGTGAGGTTATAGATATTTTCAGAATTCCTAAAGATAAACTTAGTTCTGGACCAAGATTAATTTAGTTGGAAACAGTCTGGTTATTTTGGTGTTCTGGTTTCTTGGGCAGGGATAGTTTTATTTACTCTTAGGGTTAGTTTTTTTAGGCACTTCTTTTCTACCACCAGTGCTCTTGTGAACCTAAGTTTTCCACCCTGACTATTGAGAGCAGGTCTCCTGGTCCTCCAGGAGCTCTGAGCATGAGCTCTTCAGTTCATTTGAGTGTTTCATTGCCAGACCCACGCTGTCGTCCTGCCTGTGCTCACTGGCATGCTTGGAGGGAGCCTGTTCGATCCCTGGTGAAGACTCTGCAGTGCTCTACCCTGCATGTTCCAGCATCCTCCAGTGTGCAGATGTTGCTACAGGCTAATTTATAAAGCTGGTTCTCATCGGGGGAAAACTACTATTCAAGTAGACTTCCTGTCAGAAAACCTCTTGTTGTTAATCAGTTTCATGATTATTTTTAAAGATAGCTCAGAAATAAATTGAGGAATCCATTTTGTAAGGTCATACCAATTTCAGATGCAGCTATGGAAAGGTATGAATCCAGTGAAAGGCAGTGATTGAATTTGTACACTGTTTCTCTTATTTCTTATCATTTCATTTTTATAGTGTTTTAAGGTGAGGAAGAGGATCAAAGTTTATATTCCCCTGGGAAACATGATTATATGCACTGATTTTGGAGGCACTTAAGCTCTATGTAGAAATGCAAAAAACCTGCATAATATCTTTTAGGATTTATATTAAATAACTACATGCAAGAAATTTAAAAGGAGTATTGCTAAAAACTAGTTCAGCAATTAGCTGAGACTTTGTAACAGGTTATAGAATATAATTTTATGAAATAGCATAAGGGTGGATTATAATTAGCATAATTTTGTGATAAGGATTTGTTTGATGTTTTTATGCTACTGTATTGAATAATGTACAGAAAAAATATTATTTTGAAATTTTCATATATGTATACAATATATTCTTCTTATACCCATCCCCCACTACCTCCCTCCAGTTTCTCTGGGACTCCCCCAGCTTGTCTCCATTCCTGTTTCATGGCTTGGTGGTGGTGGTGGTAGTCCAAATAGTACTAACATATGCACATGGACCCCATGCCACAGAGAGGCCATACCCCACACACACAAAGTGACTCAGCAGCTGTTAGTCATCAGTAGCTCCTTTGCTGGGGTTACGGCTTCTATAGTCCCTTTCCTATTCATGCTAGAATTTTTACTTAATCTTGTACAGGTTCTTTGCAGCTAACAATAGAGACTATGAGATAACATTTGCATAAACCATTACAACCAAAAGTTTGCATTTCAGAGTTCTCTTATTCATCTGGTAGCTTAGTACTGGCTATTGTTTACACTTGGTACATATGTCAGATAGTCTCTGCATTAACTTTAACCCATAACAAAAAGAAACTTCTCTGACCAGAGTTGAGAGCAACACAAATCCAAAGGTATAAACTTAGATATTAGCTTGACAACATGACTGTTTAATATGCTCTACCCCTCGATCCTAATACATCCTAAGTCATGGCCTTTTGACAAGTTTACAAACCTAGGCACGAAATGGAGCAGACCTTGTACCCAATCAGGAAGCAGTTGGTTACTCCCTTAGCTGTCATGCCATGGCTGCATGAATACAGTAAAGTGTGGCAGGCAGGTCAGTATTGTAATTCTCAGGGTCCAGTAAGCCCGCTGAGGATGTGTGTCTTCTCTCCGCCATCAGCTTGCATAACACCTTCCAGCCTGGCACTGAGGTTACCCTTGTTGAGGAAACCCTCTAGCCCGTCCATGGATGCACTTCTGTTCAGTCTCCTTTTTAAAATAAATCCTAAAATTGAAAGACATTACTGACTTTATGAACAGATTCTTGAGGGTTTCTTATTTACTGAATATCTTAAAATTTCAGGTGCCAAGAAAGTATTATGTTTGACATGTTAGGTGTTGATAAATTCTTTGAGCTAGAAGTAGAGTTCTATTTAATAGCTAACATTTGCTGAGTAGTTACTATATATTAGGTCCTGTCTGATTATTATACATACCATTTCGTTTAATCTTTACAACTCTGGCTATAGATGCTATAGTAATCATTTGGCTGTCAGTTCAAGGACTGCTCAACAGAAGAGCTAGAGGTGGAACCCAAGCCATCTGCCTTCAGAGCTGTGTTAGACATTTTGCTATCATTAATCCTCATCATCTTTGTTGAGTCCTTTGAAACGGATTTCAATCTTGTATTTTTATGATATGCTGAGATAATATATAAGAAGTTAGTATTACCAAGTACTTTACAAAACACTCATTTTGTTTTTATTATTTTTGGTTGAGAGAATTTAGATGTTTTAAGTAGGTTCTTCCAAGTTATAGTATTTTAAGAAATTACTAAGAAGATACAGGGAATCCTGATAAACTTGCTTGTATATCAGCTATTTTTCAAGTCCTGCGGTATGTGCTGTGCATTTTGTATATTAATCTTCCCCAAAATTGAGACATGTAATAATATTATTCTATTGTGTAGAATTTGGGTTTTATAAAATAGGTTTTAGGTACTGGACTGATTTTTTTTTTTCAACTGTTAATACTTTTTTATAGTTTGACTTTGTCTCTTAGTAGCAAATATTTAAGGAGTAATTGCTGCGAATATATTCAGGTCATTGCTTGGCTATTGCCACACTGTGACTCCTATCATCACAGGAGTCTTTCATTTAGTGTGTGTGATCACACACATACTGGTCAGACATTCTTCTTTCTAAGACACACTGATTACTATTTAGTGCATCCTAGCTTTAAAGTCTAATTATATTTCCTTCCTAGGTTTCTGGTGTTTCCAAGTGTTATAATCTCGTCCTCTTTCGTGTCTCTGCCAAATTCTGTCTAGTATATCCTATATTTCCTGTCTGTGTGCAGATACTTAACTGAAAGATTTGGGGATGTTTAGGGGTTTTTTTTTGTGCTCTACTCCCATCATGACTTTTCATGTGAATGAATAGGAATTTCCTCTATGTAGAGTTGTGCTTCCCGTTTCTAGTGATCATGCAAGTCCAGTTATATACAGGAGATTAAAGAAGTTACTTACTATTTTACTGCTTTTAAAATGTCCAAATATACTTTTTTTTTTTCATAGAACAATCTCAATTCTGTTTTTCATTCAAATGTTTTTTAGGTTTTATGGCAGTTAGATATATTCCGAAGAAGCTTGAGAGTTCTGACCGGACATATATGTCAGGGAGATGCCTGTATATTTTGTGCATTGAAGGTAACTATTTAGTAATTACTATTGATTCTCCAAAATTTTAATTTTGATGGTGGTTTAATTTGGTTGTGATTGAAGTTCATTGTCAAATAACATAGTTTTGAAGATGAATGCTTAAAACCTGGCAAGTATCTCCTTTTATGTTAGACAATTAAAATTTAATTTTTTAAGTAATATGAAATTGTTGAGAATATTCTTCATTGTTTTGTAGTTCTTATTTATTCTATTGACTGTTCTTAGCGACTACTGAGCTCTAGGTCCTGTTCTCATTATTTGGTTAATGCAGTGAGCATAATTTGTAACGATCTCTGTTCTTCCTACCATTGGGATGTGGAAGCAGGTAAATTTCAAGTTCAGGGCTGTCCTGAGCTACATAGTGAGATCCTGTTAACATAAACAAAACCAGCAACAAAGCCCCATTCTCATGGAGCTTATATCCTTTTGTAGCATAGGAGACAATGTGTAAGCTGCATGTAGCATATGTTAGGTGGTAAAAATGATATGAAAGGAAATATTAGCCAGGGAAAACCAGGAAGTAGTAAGGAGCGAGGAAAACCCTCACCAAATGGTTGACAATTGACTCAAAAAAGTCTGGGTACCAGAAGCATTGTGAGCAAGAGAGTGGTAAGAGCTAGGCCTCAGAGGTAAGGGGAGTTCTGGTGGCTTCAAAGTAGGTCTGTCACAGAGGAGTGACAGTGTTTGAGCTCTGGGAGTTAGAGGTGGGAAGGGTACCTTTGGCAGTAGGGTGTTTGCCTCAGTCATTCTCCATGTTGTGTTTTGAGTAGGACTCTAGCTGAACGAGGAGCTCAGTGAGGAGTCAGGCCAGCCAGCTTGTTCCAGAGCCTCCCTGTCTCTGCCTTCTGATGGTGGGATTGCAGTCAGGCTCTGTGCCCACCTGGGTTTTCCATTGTTTCTGGGGGTTCAGACTCCAGTCTTCAAGCCAGTGCCTTGCCTTCTGAGCCATCTCCCCAGTTCTTAAATAATTAACTTTATATGGAATTTCAGGACCAGACTGTTCTTTATTCATTTCTAGGTATGGGTATGCTTTTTTTATATTGTAGTGAAATTATTAAAGTGTCTGTAAAGTTGCCTGCTTTCGACCTACTGATATACTTTTGATTTCTAGACAATATTTGCACAATTTCAACACAGTCGAGAAAAAGCACTTCCCTCAGATAACATAAGGCATGCTCTTGCAGAAAGCTTCAAAGATGAGCAGAGATTTCAACTTGGCCTCATGGACGATGCTGCCGAGTGCTTTGTAAGTATTTCTGACAGCCCTTAAACACTTAGAAGAGTAGTTCTAATTCCTCGTATGATGCAAGTTTGAAAAATAAAAAATATAAAACTGAAAAATGTCAGGACTGGTCAGTGTCTTTATATCTTATTCATCCTTCAAGATTGAACTTGAATCATTCTGTATTTTATGTTGTATATCTGATGATTTATGCTCTGATTTTTACTATATGTTAGTTTACAAAAATATACATATAGTTGTTTTACAATACATTTTATATAATGTATATAGTGACTCCACAACTTTGTGTCCTATTTGGTTTTTAATCTTTGAACACCAGTCTGTGCTGCCCAAATACTTGTGGATGTGTCGCTCCACTGGAGAGTGGCTGACCTACCAGGACTCTGTCTCTTCCTCTCCCAGCAGCTGACTGTTGCCAAAAACTGTGTGGCTAAGGGTGGAATTTTATGCACATCTCCCCTCTCTGTGCTGAGATTTGATCTGGCTTCAGTTTGCACAGGTTTAGAGTACACTGTCAAAATCTCTGACTCCACATGTGCAGCTGCTCTGCTGTGTCCAAAGGACAGGGTTTTTGTGTAGTTATCCACTGCTTGTCTTGACACCCTATCAGTGATCCATGAGCCTCCGAGGTGGGTGTGTGATATATATGTATGGAGATATAACATCAAATATATATAGCATATATATTCATTAGCTTAGTTGGAAAGCTCCAGGCCAGAGAGAGACATTGTCTCAAATGATGTTGCCGGTGTTCCTAAGTTTGACACTTGAGGTTGTCTTCTGGCCTCTCTGTTATATGCATCTGCATACACAAGTGCACACTTTTTAAAAAACGTTAACCTGATTTTACTTAATATAAGAATGCTGGGAATGTAAGAAATTCAGTTTCTGATACTGAATTCTACATATTAATTAGTATTTAAAATAAGGCTTTAAAGTTCTTTCCTTGTTTTGTTTTGTTTTTGTTTTTTAAAAAGCTAGCATTATGCCGGGCGTGGTGGCACACGCCTTTAATCCCAGTGCTTGGGAGGCAGAGGTAGGCGGTTTTCTGAGTTCGAGGCCAGCCTGGTCTACAAAGTGAGTTCCAGGACAGCCAGGGCTATACAGAGAAACCCTGTCTCAAAAACCAAAAAAAAAAAATAAAAAATAAAAAAAAAAAAGTTAGCATTGCAAAAGGTGAATACTTGAACATTTGCAGTGATTAAAGAGGAAAATTGAAAAGCTAGCAGTTTACGGCATTCCTGCATTTACACTTTGGGAAATATTCAGTTCAAGGTAATTATATATTAAGGTGTTCTCTGCAAGATCAGGAACTTACTTCACTTGTGTTTCTTTAATTTTTTAATTAGGAAAATATATTGGCAAGAATTCATTTTCACCTGGTGCCAAACAGGGATGCAGACATGTGCACCTCTAAGTCTTGTGTGACTCATCAGAAGTTTGCCATGACCCTGTATGAGCAGGTGAGGTGTCTTAGTTATCTGGGTAGAAACTGGACTGCTGTCTCGGGGAATAATAGACTCAGCATGTGTTCTTCCCTGCAGTGTGTGTGCCGGAGCTGTGGGGCTTCCTCAGACCCTCTGCCCTTTACCGAACTCGTGAGGTACATTTCTACAACAGCCCTGTGGTAAGCCTCTCAAAGAGTTGTTGGCACAGAGGCTAGGAGCACACTTAAGCACATTAAGCATTTATTCTGAAAAATTAGAACATAGTATAGATTTTCCTTTCTGACATTATCAAATGTGCTTTAATAAGAGAGCCCAGGAGGTAGCTCGGCTGAAGGCTTAGAATTTAGCTTAATATAGGTTACCTGTAGTGCTCGACTAAAGTTTCAGATTTCGGTTTGGAATACATATAAGTAATATAGTATGTGTCTTGAGGAAGCTAAGGCTATATATGGAATTCATTTGTTTATGTAACATATATAACCTGACAGAAATTTTATATAACATTTATAGTGAGCCTGCATCTAAAGTGGAGCCCATCACATAAAGGTTTAGAATTTACCATTCAAAACATAATATTAGCTCTCAAATTTCAGATTTTGGAGCATTTCATACTAAATGCATATTATATAATAAAATGTGCAGGATTTATATCTTTTATATTTATAGCAGACCTTTGAACTGGGACAATGACCTTAAAATGAGAAACTCATTGGTAATGAACTGCACAAGATGTCTTCATGGTTACTTAGATGCTCCCTTTGTGTTGGCCTTGTTTCTACCATTGTCTCCTTTACAGTGATAAAAACTGAGATAAAGGGAAAAGAAAGGACAACATGAATATAACCTTAGGTTATTGTATTTTAGACCTCAATAGTTAACTGTAAGAGTTTGCCTTGCTTACCGCCTGCCTTTCTGCCAGCTCCTTCCCTCTCCCTCTCAGGAAGAGCTAGATAAGATGCAGACTCTAGCCTGACCTTATGCAGCATTTGTCATCAAAGTTCCTTCGAGTCCTTTATCAATTTAATGAGCTTAATCTACCTCCTAGGTGGATGGATAAAGATCGAAACCCAAGTCTGATTACAAAATGTATCATTACTCTGATACTGGCAGTTTTGTTCTTTCAGTGTGTATCAGACTGAGCACTTTCTAGTGTACTTGTGCAGTGTTAGAGGAGTACTCTTGGTTACTGAATATTAGTGGCTCATGCCAACCATGCACCTATGACGCATATAGTAGAATTAAAGCATCTGGAATGGAAAGTAGTGATGGTGTGTGACCTGTAACAGTTTCCGTTGAAAATGCTTAAATAGTTGTTTTAAGGTATCACATGCCTTGATATTTTACAGTGTGAGGGGTAGTTCCCAGCAATGTCTATCCCAGCTCTAACAATGCTATTAGTATTCACAATGCAAGCAAAAGGCACAAGTCTAGTACTTACGTAGCTTTGCTGGTAGAGTCTGCCATCTCCTAACTGAAATGCATAACTTGACCTCTGGCAACTTTAGGCCAAAGAAAGAAACTTCTACAATTTGTGCTTGTTAGGGTAGAATTTAAATTCAAACTTCTTACTAATTAGTAGAATAAAAAAGAAATATTGGAAGTACTTCCACATAGAACCTTTACCCTCATCCAGGGAAACAAAACCAAAGTATAGCTGGACAAGGTGACACTGACCTGTAGGCTTAAGCATTTGGGGCCTGGGGGGGAGAACTTCAATAAGTTGAGGCCATCCTGGGCTAGATGATATCTCAAAAGGTAAATAAATAATTATAAAGGATACTCCAGCTCTTGCCTTCCTGTTCCCTTTCTGTCCTCTCACCTCCCCACCCCGCACCTCCTGTTCCTTCTCCCCTCTCTCTCCACATGCTCATGGCCGGCCTCTACTCCTCTACTCTCTCTCTCTCTCNNNTACCCTCTTAACTCCCCTCCCCATGCCCTGGATAAACTCTAGTCTATACTTTAAAAAAAAAAATACTCTAATATGATTTTATATTTGTCTTAATTCTTCCAAATTTAGTAATTTGTCACTGTATGATTAAGTTGAAAGTAATGCATACCTCTCAGTATATATTCATATTCAGTTTTTCTCAAGTGAAATTGATACACCTGTTGTAAGTTCATAGGCGAGGCTAGATTAAGATTCCTACTTTTTTTTTTTAGCAATGAAGTTGAAAGAATGATGGAAAGGCATGAGCGCATTAAACCAGAGATGTTTGCGGAACTGCTTCAAGCTGCAAACACAGCAGATGACTATCGGAAGTGTCCTGTAAGTAGAGTTGGAGAGCATCAGTGTTCTTCTACGTTTATAAACTTGAAAATAGGCACTCAGAAATTATCATGTAAACATTAATTGGACATGTATAAAATTTATCTTTATTAAATGATATTGGAGATGACTTTACATCACATAAGCTATTTATTTATCTTAGTGCTGTTATCGTGAAAACTCTTTCACCTACACTCACATCTGTAGCCCTTGCTGCTTGGGAGATTAAGGCAGGATCATTTGAGGCCACAGAACTGTGACAAACTTGGGCAACATAGAAGAACCACCATAAAGAACAAACAGAAACTCCTTAGCTTTGCAAACGTGCTTTTTTCTTTAAAAAAAAAAAATTGTTTTTTATTTATGTATTTTTAAGTATAGCCCGAGTGTACATGGTGCCCACAAGGTTAAAAGAGGGCATTCAGTCCTTGGGGGTTGGAGTTATAGATAGTTGTAAACCACTATGTGGGTGTGAGGAATTTAACCTGGGTCCTCTAAGAGCAGCAAGTGCTCTTAACTGCTGAGCTACCTCTCCAGGCCACCCCACCCCCTTTGTTATGAGACAGTCTTATTCCTGGATGGCCTGGAACTCACTCAGTAGACCAGGCTGGCTCAAACTCACAGAGCTCTGCCTACCTCACTTGATTAAAAAATGTAAAGTATCATGTGTTGATTGAAGCCTTTCAGAGGTCTGAAATGTGTCCCATGACTGCAGAGGAGTCATGTTGTTTTTCTTCTTTGAGTAAATGTGACAAATGATTTTTGTTGTTGTTGTTGTTGTCCCATAATACTATAAATGACTTCAGTGATTTTTTTTTTGGACAGAGTCTAATACCAAGCTGGCTCAGCCTCCCAAATACCACAACTAGCTATTAACAATCTTAAGGGGTTTTGGTTTTTTTCTTTCTTTTTTTTTTTTCTTTTGGGGTTTTGGTTTTTATTTTCTGCTTTTTGTTGTTGTTTTCAGGATGAATATTTGTTTTAACACATCTAAAAGTACAAAATGAATTAAAATTAAGATCTTGCTTAATCAATAAAGACAAATAGCTGATCAGAAATCAATTTCTAATAAACTGAAAAAACAAATTTCAGATATACTTTTTCATTGTATAATATAAGGTATATATAGTAACCAATAGTTTAAAAACTTGCCTTTTTTGTTTGTTCTTCTGTAGAGTAACTGTGGCCAAAAAATAAAAATACGCCGTGTTTTAATGAATTGCCCAGAGATTGTTACAATTGGATTAGTGTGGGACTCCGAGCACTCAGACTTGACTGAAGATGTTGTTCGAAGTCTAGCCACGCATCTCTACCTTCCTGGGGTATCACAATTGCTTTCATTCAATGTTAATATCATGATGGTCTTAGTTTGTTCATCTGAACCTAAATCTCTTAAGGAAAATATTGATATCCAGATGTGCTTAGATGAAAATAATTTTGCCTAAATCAGACTAAGTGGAATACCTTTTTCCATAGACTAGAAATGACTTTGAATCACAAACTAACCCATCTCGTGCCCTTTGACCCTGGAGTGATGATTGGTGATAATGGTTACCACTTGATGGTTCTCACATAAATGTGATAAATAATAACCTAGAAAGGGTTTAAGGTTTAAACTTAATCAGTGTATTGATTTCTCTGATACGAGTGCTTTTGAAAGTTGATTGTTAGTATGTTATCTAATCAAGAATATATAATTCATCTTACATTTGGAGTATAAATAAAGTGTCAATTGTATGTTGCTAGAGAAACTTACTGCGCTAATGCATGGTGAATTCAGTGTGTGCAACTTAGAGGTTCTGAGGACTAAAAGTTGTCTGTTGACAGTTCCATATCAATGGCACCTTCAGTAATAATGCTGGATCAAGGCCAATCTGTAGGTGAAATATTTTCATATAATTTAGATGCCTGATTCATAGTTTCTCATTCTCAAAAAACAATAATAAATTACATTAGTATTTTTAAATAGCTTTTTTATAGGGTTACTGATGAGAATGCCACAGACAGTGAGCTGCAGCTTGTTGGTATGATCTGTTACACCAGCCGACACTACTGTGCCTTTGCTTTTCACACCAAGAGCTCCAAGTGGGTGTTTTTTGATGATGCACATGTGAAGGAGGTAAGACCTGCACTAACTGCAATAATCATTGGGACTTTTCACACTGTAGAAGTACATAACAATATATACGGTACTAGCATAATTATTAGAATAATTAATTAAAAGGTAAACTACCTATTATAATTTTTTAAATTTTAGTTTATTTTAAAACTTAAGTTTTAATCTAACACTGTTTTGTGTATATGATAAGGAATTGGATATATGTTCTTTTGATAAATGATTTGTTTGCTTTTTGAAACAGTGTCTCACCATTCTAACCTAGAATTAATATGTATCCCAAAATAACCTTAAACTCATAGCAGTCCTCCTATCTCAACTCCTTATGTGTTGGAATTGGAGGTGTAACACATTGTACCTGGCTTTTTAAAAATTACGTGTTATTTGTTTGGTATGTGTGCTGCAGTATGTGGGTGCACATGTGTGTGTGTGTGTGTGTGTGTGTGTGTGTGCACGCGCACGCCCTGCAGGGACGGTCAGGTCGGTTTACATGAACTGATGCTCTCTTCCTACCATGAAGGTTCCCTGATGAAGACTGGGCTGTCCTCTCGTCACAGGCGCCTTTACCCACCAGTTCATCGCTGACTTGATGCTTGCCTTTGAAAAAACTGTGGCTGGATTCTAGAATTCTTCCTTAGTTAGCAGACGAGCAAGGATACGAGTTTTTAAAAAAGTTGTAAAAGAGATTTGGACCTGACAAAGTTGAAAACTTTGTAAACACTTCTCAAAGTTCACTAGCTTTGAAAATTCTACTAGTAAACTGATTGTAAAATTAGAAGTTCTAAGAATTAGAAGAGGTTACAAGCACATGGTGGGGAATTTTCTGTACTTTCATCATAACATATAACAAAGGGCCATTTGTCAACACTGATTATTTTCATAGACATTTCTTAGATACCATTCACTGAACGTATTTTAGGCCATAAAAATAAACACTGATAAATTGGGATCATCAAAACTTAATAAAACTTTTGCCCTTTAATAAGACATTCAGGAGTATTTTTTATGGTTTTACTTGTTTTTAGTATAGGGGATTGAATCTTTTTTGGGGGGGGGGCAGGGACAGGGTTTCTCTGTATAGCCCTGGCTGTCCTGGAACTCACTTTGTAGACCAGGCTGACCTTGAACTCAGAAATCCACCTGCCTCTGCCTCCCGAGTGCTGGGATTAAAGGCGTGCGCCACCACGCCCAGCTACATTTGGTATTTGTGAAAAAAAAAAAAAATCACTGCATTTGGATTCCTAGTGCTTTGTTATAGAAAATTATGAAGATATTCCACTTTGACATTTTAGAGTTCATAACACAAATTGTCAAAATTTGGAGGAGTATCAGTATTAATCATTTGAAGCTTTCCTTTCAGATTGGTTCATGTTTATGAGGTTGCCAAGTAAGGAGGTAACCAGAAGTCATGGAAAAGCTTGGCATTCCAGTTACTAGAAAGCCTGGAGGGGAGGGGTTGTTTGTGTAATTTATAAACATTAAAATGTTCTGAAATAAGCACTTTGAGTTTTGAGGGAAAAGCACACTTGAAATCAACTATGATCAGATACCTGTTTTTTAACATTGCTGGGCTTGAACGAAGGAGCCTCTTAGGTGTTGGGCAGGTGCTCTGTCACTGTGCCGTCCTTGCTGTCCGTATAGAGAACATTTCATCACCCTGTAAAGGTCTGCCATGCCTCTTGCTCTCAGTCTCCCCACCCCATCTCAGGCCCATGACGTGGCATCACTGACCTCCTTCCTCTAGATTAGCTTTGCCCTTTTTCTCATTTACATAAAGGGTTCTTACAGCAGTTACTAGTCTGTCTCACTCCTTTCCCTCAGCAAAATGTTATTAAAATCCATCCATGCTGTTCGCATCTGTCCTTCATTCTTACCATGTTTCATTTAATAGCTGTACTACAAGTTTTTCCCTAACCTGTGATGGTTTAAATAATCATTATGTGGATAGTTTTCCATTGCTCTTAGATAATACCCAGAGTGGGATTTTTGAGTTACATGATAAATGTGTGCTAAATTTTACCAAGAATTGCCAATTGCTGTTTATCACAGATGTACTGATTTTGTCCTACTAGCAGTGTATGAAAATCCATCTTCCACACCCTATCCAGCATTCCACATAGGTAGTGTTAGTAATTCTAGCTCTTGTAATGCTGTATAAAATACCTTACTGTGATGCTTAAACATTTTCCTGGTTATAGTAGTTTGCACATTCTTTTGACAGTGCACTGTGTTGTGTGTGTGTGTGATACCTATTTAAATATGAGGGGGAAGTGGAGCGGGGAGAGGTCTTTTCAAATGTCCTACCAATTTCAAATTGGAACATCTTACTAAGTTCTAGGACCTTTTTATGTTGCACACAAGTCCTTTATTATTTATATGTTTACTTTCGGTTGCTTCTTGAGACAGAGTCTTGTGTAGCACTGACTGGCCTGGAACTTACAATGTAGATCATGTGGCCTTAAGCCCTGAGAGAGCCCCTGTGCTGGCCTCCTGAGTGCTGGGATTAAAGGTGTGTGCCACCACACCTGGCTGGCCACTTTCAATCTTAATAACATAGCTTCCCAAGAGCAAATGTTATTACTTAATTTGATGAAGTCAGATTTATAACTTGTTTTCTTCTCCGAGCTTGTTTAGTGAAGATTTTCTCTTTGCATTTTCTGCAAAGACGCTTTGATGATGCTTCCTTCTGGGGGCTACGGCAGGAGTTGTTTTCTCTTTAGCTATCCAGCTTCCCAGCACCATTTGTTGAACAAATTCCTTTATATTCCTCTATTGAATTGTCTTGGACGCTTTGTCAAAAGTCAGCCAACCATGTATATGAAAGGCTGTTTAAAATTTAGTGATTATTCCAGGCATGGTGGCTTAACATCTATATTTGACAAGCTGAAATAGGGGGATTCCATGAGTTCAATAGGTTGATATGTGTATACAAATAAAATAAATAATTAAGTCTTAGTACAGGAAGTATCATTTTACCTGTTGATTTTTTTTTTTTTTACATTTGTGTATTGTGTGTATGTGGGAAGAGGGAATACACATCTAAAGCATGTGTATGAGGTCAGCGCATAGTCAGTGATGTCAGGTCTCCCTTCTACCACGTGGGTCCTGGGGATCAAACTCAGGCCGTCGGGAGCACCAAGAGAGTGTACCCACTGAACGGTCGCATCAGGCCTTTCCTGTCAGGGTTGGTTTTTAAATGAGAATCTCAAATTTGTATTTGACTTAGTTATTAAAATTATTCATGATAAGACTGCTAGCCCCTGAAAGTCTTTGAAGTACTTTGAAATGTAAATTAATCCAGTTTCTGCCTATTAATATTACACATTTCTGGAATTGGTTTATATTTATTTATTGTGATTTTTTTTTTTTTTTTAAAGATGGGAACCAGATGGAAAGATGTGGTCTCCAAGTGCATACGATGCCACTTACAGCCCCTTTTGCTGTTTTATGCAAACCCAGATGGTACAGCGGTCTCTACTGAGGACGCACTCAGACAGGTTGTCCACTGGTCACATTACAGATCAGTTGAAGAAAACATGGGTAATTGCTTTTAAAAAGTTTCTTTTGGTATTTTTCATTTATTATAATTTACTGAATGTAAGAGGAATGTTGAGAAAATTTTAAAATTCATTTTCAGTCAAATGAAATTTAGGATAATTCTACTATATTTTGTTCATCTTTTCAAAGAAACCTTTCCCTGCCAGTAGCCTCAGAAGTACTATTAGGAATCCCCCAGTATGGTCAGTGTGGTGCCCCCAGAACACAGAGGAGGCTACGGGGAGCTCTTTCTGTTAGTGAGTTTTGAGATTGTAAATTTTTAGTAACCAGAAAAGTCGGAAGCAGCAAAGCAGTGTTGGATGCATTGCAAAGCCAATGAAGCCCCGAGTGACGTCAGCCCCGCAAGGATTAACTTACTTTGTCTAGGGTGTTCAAAATGTCTGAAAAATGACTTAAGTATCTTTTCTTCCAATGAGAGAGAAGGAAATGATGTGTTTTTAACTGTCTTTTGAAGGATGTGGAAAGCCTATCATTTATAAACCAGATAATTCAAAGGAAAATGGATTTGGTGGTCAGACGAAACAGAAAGAAAATCACAAATTTCAAACTGATATTTCCTCACTTAATCGAAGCCAACTGCAGACAAGTGGAAGGAGAGCACCAGGTATGCGTTTCCGCTCTCCAGTGGGCAGTGTTTGTAAACAGTTGAGCAGTCTGTCTGTCTTGGTTACTGGGCCTGCGGTGCCTGGGGAGAACTGAACAGAAAGGCTAAACTACCTCGCCTTGCCCACAGAGAGACAAGGCTAGGTAGATTGTGTCTTTTTTGTGATGCATTTCTCAGTTATGATTCTACTGACCTACTTGAGGTGGTCTGTGCAGTGGAACAAGACAACATGAATTCACACAAGTTTTGTAAACTTTGACCAGCTTTTAATTGCTGTAGGCTTTATATCTACTACACGAGTTGGAGATAGCTACAGTCCTCACCTCAGAGTCGTCAGTAAATAAGAATACTTAGAGCATGGCAGCTTCCATCCTTTTTTTACACGTGCTTTAGGGGCTGTAGAAAATGTATTTAAAGAAAGTAAGGGTCTCCAATGTCAAGAAAAATCCTGCTGAGCATTAGGTAAACATAAAAATGAGTTAATTATGTTCTTTTTAAAGTTACATTTGTGTGTGTGTGTGTGTGTGTGTGTGTGTGTGTGTGTGTGTGTGTGTGTGAAAGTGAGAGGACGACTTTGGGAGCTGGTTTTTTTCTATTAGATGAGTCCCCAGGATTGGATTCAGGTTGGCAGGCTTGCAACAATGCCCCCCTCACTGAGCCATTTCAGTGGTCCATGGCTTTTTTTTTTTTAAGTATAGAATTTTTTTTTTTTTTAGTTTAAAGTTTACTTTTGTTGAACAACTTGAAAAATAATGTATATCATTAAAAGAATGTTTTTTTTTATAGTTAAGTTAAGCCATGATCAAAGAGAAAAGATAAAAGACATTTCCAGAGAATGTGCTCTGAAAGCAATTGAACAGAAAAATGCACTTTCTTCTCAACGGAAAGATTTAGAAAAAGGACAGAGGAAAGATACAGGCCGACACAGGGGTAAGTTAAGTACTTAGAGCATTAACTTTAAAAAAAACGGTAAGAATTCTATTTTAAAATGGAGTTTTCTAGTGTACTGTGTATATTTACATACTACATTTTAGATATTCATGTGTTTCTAGTATGATTTCTTGAATGCCTCTATATTAAATGTAAACATGAAATTTTTTCCCGTTCTTATTTAATTGTAATTTTGAGATGTAGCTCAGTTACTATTCTGTTGCTGTGAAGAGACACCGTTACGAGGCTTCTCTTGTCAAATAAAGCACCAGAATTTGCTTGCAGTTTTAATGAGTAAATCCATGATTATCATAGCAGGAAGCATACAGGCATGGTGCTGGAGCAGTAGATGAGAGCTTTATGTCTTGATCCATAGACAGCAGAGAGACAGAAATTGCCCCCATTCATAGTGACACATGTCCTCCAACGAGACCACCATACCTACTCCAACAAGGCCACACCTCCTAATCCTTCTCAGACTGTTCCACTGACTGGGGACCAAGTGTCCAAACATAGTAGCCTATGGGAGCCGTTCTCACAGAAACAAACACAAGATACTAGAGGTTATGTTTTCATGTTTTTATTTCTATTTATGTTACCTAATAATGCAGCTCCCTCATACAGTACAATAACCTAAGAAGGAAGGCCATGGGGAATAACTTATTGGTAGAACACCTGTCCACAAGCATGGTCAAGGCTTTTGATTTTATGGTGTTTTCATGGATATAACAACTTTGCTGCTGTATTTTAAATGCTGTGTTCAGAGGTTTGCTACAGTGATATCCTGTCACATACACCATTGTATATGTTTTGGTGTGTAGGTGTGACATGACATTCCTAAGATGGGCAGTGCTTCAGGGTATATTTGTATCTGGTTTGAACAGATGCCCTCTGCTGACCTTCTGGAAGACTGACAGTACCTTACCAAGTGACAGTGTGCCTCATTCTTGAACTTAGTTTGAAAATCTTTACCAACATGGGAAATATATTTATGATTTTGTTAATTATAAGTGAGCCAAATGCTTAATTATTTTACAAAAGAAACCCCTTTTATGATCTACTTTATAGGTCTTTTTAAAGCCCAGTTAATTTTATATCTCTTATTTGTAAGTAAACAATAAAGCATTGTTTTTGTGTAGTTGGTTGGGTTTTTGATACAAGATCTTACTATATAGCCCAGGCTGGCTTCAATCTCATGATCTTCTTGCTTCATTGTTTTAGCGTCCCAAGCACTACCACACCTAACTTCAGATAATATACTTTTTAATCCTAAATCAGTTTGTAATGTATTTTAATTATTATTTTCATGTGTGTTTTATGTACTGTTATTATTTTTTTTAAGATTTGGTTGATGAAGACTTGACATCTTTCAAGTCTGGATCACCTCCTGCCTTGGATGGCTTTAGACAAGGGAATCCCCATCTCTACCACAGCCAAGGCAAAGGACCTTGTAAACATGACCGAGCTACCCATGAGAGCTACACTTCTGGAAAAGTGATAAGTTCAAGCAAATCCCAGAATCTTCTTGTTCCTGGAGAGAAAACAGCAGGCAAAGCTAAGAGTGACAGTGGCACTGGATATGATACAGACAGCAGCCAAGATTCAAGGGACAAAGGAGGCAGCTGCAGCAGTAAGACTAAAAGCCGCCACCGAGGCTGGAAACCCATGAGAGAAACATTAAACGTCGATAGTGTTTTTAGTGAAAGTGAGAAAAGGCAGCACAGTCCAAGGCGGAAATCGGATATCGGTAGCAGGCCTAAGTGCAGCAAGGATCAGAGTTTTAATAACTGGCCCAAAGCAAACCCAAAGCAAAAAGGCTTAATGACCATATATGAAGATGAAATGAAGCAAGAGGCAGGAAGCAGAAGTTCCCTTGAAACTAGTGGAAAAGGAGCAGAGAAAAATCTCAGTGCTGCAGAGAGCAGAGGTCCTGGTACCAGCTGGCAGATGCAAAGGACAGAGTCTGGGTATGAGAGCAGCGACCATGTCAGTAACGGATCTGCCAGCTTGGACTCTCCTGGTGTGGAGGGAAGTGGGGCAGTCATGGATGTCGGCAGTGGTAAAGCCTTCAGGTAATACACAATCAACAGTTTCTCCCTCGTTATTCATATCTCTGTGTGTGTTTGTGGGGTGTTAACCATGATTGTGGGGGTGCCTGTGGAGGCCCGAATCAGTCAGTGGGTCCCTCGGAGCTGGAGTTACCGACCGGGAACTGTGGGTGCTGGGAAGAGCAAGAAGTGTGCTTTTAACTGCTGTGCCATCTCTCCAGACCCTTCTTTTTCTTTTCCAAAATATGTTTTTCTGCTTTGAAGCTGTTATGTAAAAATTGGACTGAACTTAGGCAAATGAGACTTCCGCTTTCTTAAACAGCACACGTTGGCTTACGCTAGGTGAGCAGTCGGCCTCCTCCTCGTGTCCTCTGCTCACCACCCATTCTCCCTAGTTATTTGAAGTAACTACAGGTGTGGGTTCAATGAATTGTTAGGGAGACAGCATGAAATTAGAGTGAAGAGAAAGACCTAGTATATTACAGCTTACTTGAGATTTCTTATTTTCAACTTACATAGTTATTTCCTAACTCTAAAATAATGACTGTCTGGTTTTAGGAAACTTGAAAAACACTAAAGTACAGCCGTTATTTTCATTATCATCGATTTGATTTTTTAAAGATAAATTTGTTTTTTGTGTATGGGTGTTTGGCTTGTATCTCTGGCACCACATTTGTGCCTGGTGCCGACTGGGGCCAGAAGGGTATTGATCCTCGTGAGTGGCAGACAGTTGTGAGCTGCTGTGCGCTTGCTGGGAATTGAACTCAGGTCCTCCAAAAGAGCAGCCAGTGCTCTTCGCTACCGAGCCGCCTCTCCAGTCCTCAGCTGTTCATTGTTTGCAACAGGCTTTAAAGTGCTGACTTCAATTGGTATCTTAGTTTTAAGCTGATTGTTAAATTCTTCCATTTATACATATATAAGTTATCATCTCTGACATTTGTATCTCAAAACTGGAGTTGTTTCTGTTGCTACAAATCAGTTCCATAGAAAGAAATAAAAAATTTAACCAAATAAGTTTGTGATCAGGTAATTAATTCTGAATACATATTTTTATTACTGATGTTAGCAACGTGCATTTGAATTTCTCTGTCATCTCTCAAAGATGCTTGATCTCCGGGTAATGGCTGATTTCTTGACTCTTACTACTTTTTTTCTGTTTTTAATTTTTCAAAAGCATACATAATTTTACTTAGTACTTGACAACATTGATTCACTTTTAAAAATCAGGCTTACAAGATCAGCTGCTTATGCTCTATAAAGATACATTAAAGGAACCTTTTTCCTAGAAATTTCATGATACTTTTTGAAACGTAGCACACATAATAAGAAGAACAGGACTTTGTAAAGACGTAAACTTGCATTTTAGTTATTGGGCAAATTAATTTGACTTACAATGCAATTTCTGGTCATATGAAGAGTAACTACATTCAAGTGTTGTAAGCTAGAAATTAAGTAGCATATATTAAGGCATGTCACTAACTGCAGCACTTTGGAGGTAAAGGATTGTGGATTGTAGGTCACCTAGAACTATATAAAAAAGCAAAACAACAAAGTGTATGCAGTCCTTGCAGCAGCATGTAAGAACATTTTAACGAGTGTATTTCCTTCTCCTTAGAATAAACTAACATAATCCACAATAACTGACATGCTTGGTTTGTGTTTTATTTTTCAGTGAACATATTAAGATAAACAGCCAAAATACGGACAGTATGGAGTATATATCTCATCAGAGCAAAGACCACCCAGAAGGTAGAAATTGCACTTAAATATGCTTTGATGGTTGCCGCAAGAGTGAATTACTGTAATTTATTGTTTGCTGTTATGATATACCTTCAGTCTTGGTCAGTGTTTCTGTTGTTATGATGAAACACTGTGACCAAAGCAACTTGGGGAGAAAAAGGTTTATTTGGCTTACACTTCTGTATCACTGTTCATCATCAAAAGACGTCAGAACAGAAACCCAAAGGTGTCAGGAACCTGGGGGCCTGAGCTGATGCAGAGGTCAAGGAGGGGTGCTGCTTGCCCCCTCCCTGTGGCTGCTCAGACAGCTTTATTACAGATCCAAGGACCACCAGCCCAACAATGGCATCGCCCACAATGTGCTGGGCCCTCCCCCATCAATCACTAATTAAGAAAATGCTGTCCAGCCCTGCCTACAACCTGATTTTATGGAGGCCTCCTCTTAATGGAGGCTCCTCCTTCTCAGATGACTTTAGCTTGTGCCAAGTTAGCATAAGACTAACCAGAACACCTGAGAAGATCCTATATGGCCAAAATAATTATTTTGACTTGAGTCAGGTGATTTATGCCTGTAATCCCAGCACTGAGGAATTTAAGTAAGACACAAGGATTGTATGTCAACGGCCATCCAATAGAGTAAGACAAAACAAATGGAGAAATGCAAATAACATTTTAAATAACTTTGTAATATCAAATGCATTTTCTCTTGGTATGCATGAATCATAATAACAGGATAAAGAAATCCAACTTTTATGTCTACAGTCTAGTCATGTGTGCTTTTCACATTTGCTTCACAATAGTGATTCATCGCTCTGAGGAGCTGAATAGCCCTTTAAAATACACTCTAAAATTGACTTGGTGTGTATGTATGTGCACGCATAGAGTTCATAATGGCAGCAGCTGTATCATATTCAAAAGATGTCTAAAGGTATATAGTTAGGTTGTTTATTTGAGATATTTCTGACTTTTTTTAACTATCAGTACTTAGAGCTATAAACTTTCCAATTAGGACTATCATGTATCCCATGGGTTTTAGTATATTGTGTCTTCATTTTTCATTCAATTCTAGAAATTTTTCAGTTTCCTTCTTGATTTCTTTAATGTTCCATTCATTCAATATTGTGCTGTTTATTTTACATGAATTTGTGTATTTTCTATAATTTCTCTTGCTATTTATAGTCTTACTACCTTGTGATCTCAGATAAAATATAAAAGAAACTACTTTACTTTTCCTGTATTTGTTAAGGCTTGCTTTGTGTCCTAGTTGTAATTCCGTTTTGGAGAAAGTGTCATGGATGTCTGAGAAGAATTTGTGTTCTGTAGAATTTTGGTGGGATATTCTGAAGTGTCTCTTCGTTCCATTTGATATGTGCTGTGGCTTTATTATCTGATGACTGTAATGGTGAAAGTCTGAGATAGTGAAGTCACCAACTATTACTGCGATATGATAAATTTGTGTTTTTATTAAAGAAGTATATGTTTAATGAAATTTGGTGAGCCTGTGTTTGGTGCATATATTTAGAATTGTAATATCCTTGTTGGGTTGTTTCCTTAGAGATTTTGAACTATCTATCTTTATCTCTTCTGACTAGATTTAACTCTAAAGTCTGTTTTTGTAGGTATTAGAATAGGGATGTCTGCTTTTTTTCAGTCCTATTTGTTCCTAAAATCTCCCACCCTTTCACCTTAAGACAGTGTCTATCTTTGATGGCAAAGTATGTTTCTTGGAAGCAGCAAAAGGAAGGATCCTGTTTTCTAATCCTATCTGCTAGATTCTCTCTTTGCCTAGGACATAAAAGTGTATGTTGATTCTTTCTGTTGATTTTGAAGGGTTTTTTTGTTTGTTGGGTTGGTTGCTTGGTTTTTTTGTTTGTTTTGGTTTGGTTTTGGTTTTTCTCCTCTTGTATAACTGTTGTCTTTCTTTGACTATGTTTCTTTCTGTAAGATTTTAATCTTTCCTTTCTGTCTAAAAAATTCCTCACAGTAGCCTCTATTAGGCTAATTACTTGGTCATAAATTTCTTTAGCTTGCCTTTGTAATGCTAAATTTTCCTTTCTCCTTCATTTAGGATAGATAGTTTTGCTGGGTATATTAAGCTGGATTGGCAGTTGTGATTTTTAAATTTTTGAGGTACATATTTTTCCAAGTCCTCAGGCTTTTAAGGTTTCCTCTGAGAAGTTAGCAATTATTTTGATGGGCTTGCCTTAATATGTCATTTGGTCCTTTTTGCGTGCAGCTTTTAATGTACTTACTTTGTGTTGTATATTTAGTGTTTTAACTCTGTGACATGGTTGTTTTTTTTCTAGTCCAACTTGGTCCTTATTGCTTGCAGCTTTTAATGTACTTACTTTGTTCCATAAATTTAGTGTTTTAACTCTGGCATGGATGTTTCTTTTATTATCCTGTCTGTATGATTTTTTTTTTTTTAAAATCTGGATAGGCATTTCTCTTCCAAGATTTGGGAAATGATCGTCTGTGATTTTTATTGAAAACATTTCCTATTCTTCTCCTTCCATGCCCATAATTCATTCATTTTGCCTTTCATTGTGTCCTAAAGATTTTCCCTAACTATGTATCTGTGTGACCCTATTCCTCTCCTTTGCCTTTGAATCCTGAAGTTCTGTCCCCTATGTGATCTGTTCTATTGGCAGAGCTTTTCACTGAACTTTGACTTGACCTATTATATTTTTCATTTCTATCATTTCAGTTTGTTTTTTCTTCAGTATTTCTATTTCCTTATTGACTTCTATTTCATAATCTAAATTGACTTCCTTCTTTTATCCAGTTTGTGTATGCATGTTCTCTTTGGCTTGTTATGAACATATTTTGAATTGTGTGTCAGGAATTTTATCTAGATTATGGGTACTATACTGTGGGACTTGTGACAGTTTGGATAAGATATGGAAGAAAGAAAGGAGGGAGGGCATGAGCACCACGAAACAGAGTGGCCTGCCACAGTTACTATTACTCTATAAATAAGGAAGAGCTGTAGCAGAATACATGCTGGATTTTCTGCTGATTCCCTGACCTTGTGGGATGACCTAGGGTGGAGACTGAAGTCTCTGCACTCCCTAACCTCAGATGGCAAACCAGAACTGAGGCCAGAGTATAGATAGGCTCCCCACTTTAAATTGTGGACCAAAAGTGAAACCAAAGTGCCAGAGCATTCCCTTATCCCAAATGGAAAACCCGAGCTGGGCTCCTTTCCATAAGAGAAGTTCCTGCTTGAGACTTTTAAAGGAGTGAGAAAAGGAAACACCATCAACCAGGATATACAGGTTCTAGGTTACAGTATTAGTTAGTTTTAGTGTTGCTGTGATATACCTAATAAGGCAACTTGAGTTACCTGGGCTTATGGTTTGAGAGTATTAAATACCCTGTTACATACACTGTGACCATTGTGCACCTTGAGGATGGAGAGAGAGTATCCCATGAAACAGCAAAATCCTTTATTATTCTCACCACATAAGTGGTTGCTGATTAATCAGGACACCAGACAAGGATTCCAGAAGCTTGTTTCTACTGACAGCTCTCGACTAGGGGCTGAAGCAGGGTTTATACACATAAAACCCACAAGCATCTGGGCCAAGTTACAGTTGTAATTTTTACCAGTCAGAACTTGGGGATTAGGGACTTTCCCAAGTGTTCCATCATTGTCAAGTGACTGAATATAAGTGGTTTTGCCCAACCAATCAAATCTATAGGTTCTTTCTGTTGTTAGGAATAGGCATTACTTTTGGGGAACCATTGCTGCTTAGAGAGGGAGTTAGCTTAGGTAAAATGGAGTCAGAAGTCAAAATGTCAGTACTTAAGTCACATTCCTTTGCTTATTCCCAACAAGCTCCGCGTGGCCAGAGTAGTATGACCATGAGAACTTGAGGTAGCTGAGTCACACTGCATCTGCAGTTAGGAAGCAGGGAAAGATGGATACATATACAGAGTCCAGGGCTGCAGTCCATGGACTGGTGCTGCCACATTTAGCATGTGTCTTTTCACCTCAGTTCAGCAATCTTGATGTTCATGTCTAGAGATGAATTTTCTAAGTGACTCTTAACAGTATTAACTGTCATACTTACAAGTGGTAATATCTTCAAGATTTCAGTGTCTTGTTACAGTCTATACCTTATTCATACATGTGTACCGAAGGCCAGCAGAGGGTATTTGCCTAGGTGCCAATGCCTCACAGAAGCAGTGTAGTTGTTGGAATGAAAAGACCATACAACACAGAATCGACTCTGGGCTCTTTAAACATTACACTAGAAGTGGCACTTGGACTTCTACTCATACCCATTGTCCATGGCAATTCTTCAAGCAATCCTAATTTTAAGAATGGCAATATGATTCGGGATAGCATTTGAAATGTAAATAAAGAAAATAATAATAATAATAAAAAGAAAAAAAGAGGAAAAAAAAAAAAGAAAGTTAGGGCTTGCCTGGAGATATTAATTTATGGGAAGAAAGAAACTGGGGTTGAAGGAAAATGGACCATTATGATGGTGGCAGAAATATCCTGGAAGACAAATATTGGGAGACCCCTTCTAGAATGGGCTGAGAGAAGACCCTGAGATTTTGCCCCAGATTATCTATCTGACCGTCTCTGTAAGGCACCTCTCCTCCAGATCTTAGCTGATAAATCTAATGTCAACTGATTTGTATAACATATTCACTTACTATGCTCACTAGATAGTGTTGTGAATGCAATTCAGTTTCCTTAATATCTAAATTGAGTGGAAGAAAATTGAATAAAAGAAAAAGGGCAGAGAGTAAACCAAACGACTCGGGGTTGCTCAAGCCCTTCCTGGGATGTGCATTTTCCCAGTATCCTAATAAAAGTCTGACCTTGTAAAAAAAAAAAAAAAAAAGAATGGCAATATGAGTTTTATAAGTGCTGGAATTGAATTAAGTATGTGCAATAACTGCAACGATACCAGGGACAGTGGGAGAATGTGGTTTTACAGATGCCTGTGTAATAGCTGTAATGATGCCAAAGGTGTTAAGAAAGATTAACAAGTGGTCATTAGAAAAACTTCAGTTTGAAAATACACAGTGATATGGCATTATTACAGGTGATATGCTAACAATATATAGTAGCTTGTAAGCCAAACAAACATGAGCGTTTGTGGTGGGAGAAAAAGGGGCTGTGCTGTTGAAATAAAGGAAACTGTTTGGAGGTTTTAGAACTCAAAGGAGGTGAGGTGTAAATTTTCACAGTGAGCAGCCATGAACCAATTATAAAACATTTTAGTCCTTGTTTGTGTTTGGGAAGATTATTTTTCAGGTTACAAACCTTGAAAATGATTATTTGCTAATTTATTTTGTTTTCATCAAATGTATGCTATCAGGAGGAAACACTTTATATTAAGGAAATAACTTTCCTTTCGCATATCAAAATTCCTGGCTTGTTTTAAAAATCTGATAAAAGTCTAAGTAACCAAGTATTACAGGAAACAGTAAAAGGCTGGCCAGAAATCACAGCAGGACCCAGTGAAGCGAACAATAACTGCAAGTTCAGTAAATGCTCCTTGCTTCCCGATGGCTACAAAACACAAGGCCATAGAGATTTTGATGATGAAAACTTCATTGTTTTGCAGTGAGTTTACACATTTAATAGGTGTGAGTGTGTGTTATTGCACTACAGTCACTTTTATTTTAGTAAAGAATGTCATTAAGTACTTTTACACTGTTCAATTGTCACCACCTTCCATCTCCCAAATGACCTTATCAAGACCCCAACTCTACAGCTCTCCCCCCCGAGCCCCCCAAAGAAACTGGCAGTCGTCACTCTGGTTTGCTTGGTTGGTTTTGTCATCAGTTTGGCTCTTCTTGGTGCCTCGTCTAGGTAGGCTTGTGTTTATCCTTTCGGGGTTATTTATTCATAATGACAACAAGGATTAACCATGTTGTAACACATATAAATATGTCTGTCATTTTTTTCTTTTGATAATAATATAATTACGTCATTTTCCGTTTCCCTTCCCTCCCTCCAGGCCCTCACATCCTTCCTTCCTTGCTCTCTTTCAAATTCATGGATGCTTTTTTTCATTAATTGTTGTTACAAAATTATATGTATGTACATATGTGTGTTTTGTATGTGTATATGTACATGCATATATATTCTTAAATACTTAAATATAATTTATTGGTTGGATAACCAGCTGGTGTGTTTATTTCTCCTGCTCTCAATATTCCATAGTTACCTGCAGTTGTTTGTGTAGGGGTGAGTCCTCCCAGACCTTCCCCTGTCCATGACAGCATTGTATTGTTGCTTTGTAAGGACTTCATTTTCTTATAGCTGATCCTTTCCTCCCTTGATGGGCATTTGAGTTGTGGCTACACTTTAGCTACTGTGAACACTGTTACTGTGAGCATTGGTTTAGGTACTGTGAACACTGTTACTGTGAGCATTGGTTTGCAAGTGAATGTCTGTGTCTTCCTCATCATTGTTTTAGTGCATAGCCAAAGGGCAATTGCCATACCCTGTGGTAGCTCTTTTCCTTCCTTCCTTCCTTCCTTCCTTCCTTCCTTCCTTCCTTCCTTCCTTCCTTCCTTCCTTCCTTCCTTTTTCTTTTTCTAAATTTATTTTTGTGGATGCCTTTTGTGTTTCTGTGAATGTCTGCCACATTCACAGACCAAGACCAGTAGAGGGCCTTAACTTTGTATTACTAGAGCTATTATGTAGTCTTCCCTTCATATGATAAGTTCTGCAAATGCAAGGGTATTCTTGAAGTTGCCATAGAGGTATTTGACATTTTTAGCTTCAGTTTTAAAATAAATTCCTTGTGGGATTTTAAATTCTTTCCAATACAATAAAAGAAATACACTAAAAGCATACTGTCAAAAAATAATCATACACAAAGAACATATTTGATCTATGCAAAACTGGAATGGTTTAGATGTGGCAGTCGTGAGATGATTGCAAGAAGAAATAATAGAACATAAATCATGGTGCAGCTTTGCTTTCTTTGGTAGATGGGTAGAAGGTGAATTTTGAACACTGAGAAAATTATTTGGTCATAAACTAAGGCAGTACCAGTGTCCAGAAAGATGACTTCAGTGGGTAGACATACATAATAGAGAAAAGGAAGGAAGCCCTGTTTGGGCACAACTAGATGTACCACTTACCAAAATGGGAAAATAAAGGGTGAATGGAAGAAGGGGTAACATGTTAATTTTTAATTCATTGAGCTTATCACCTTGATAAATAGGCTTTATTATTCAGTGAAGAACAAAGTTTAGAAATAAGAAAAAAAATTGTGTTTTGTAGCCATCATGAATAGGACTGACTACCTTACGTTTGGACAGAATATTCAGTAAAATTGTAAGTGGCAAAATAAGAATAAACAGAAGCAGAGAAGCTGGGTAAGAGTAAGAGTGGGAGTCACAGAGGAGCAGAGGAGGAGCAGCTGCTGGAGTCTTGAGCCTGAGGAGGCAGAGGAGAAAGTAGCAGAGGGCTGCACAGAGGAGCTAGAGAGCTGGGGAGCCTCGAGGAAGGCCACAGACAAAACAAAACTTAAAGGTACCGGCTTGGGTCTGCAACAAGTCACCAGTTAACGTCATAAGGAAGTGTTGGCAACAGTGGTGCTGAGGAGGCAGCATGAGTTATTTAGAAATAAACGACCGTTATGTATATAACTTATTTTCAAATGTCTAAAGGAGGGAGGGATTTAATGTTTGATTATTAAGGAGATATTTGGGTGATCTTTGTATCACTATTAGTTTTTAAAAAATTTTTCTGAACTTTTTGAAATTTGTACATTTTAAAAAACTAAACTTGTACTATTGGAATTGATTTATAACAAATAAAAATATCTGGTTTTTTCTTTAAAATGTAATCCCAGTGAAAAAGGAAGTTACTGATTCCTGTCATTTTAGTTTATAATATCACAAAATTTAGGTATCATATAGCACAGATTACTGTGTACTGAGCTCTCTATACCCTCTTGGTATATGGGAGAAAAATATATTTAGACAGTTAACGTTTATAATATTTCTGAAATAATTTAATATTGTTTTATTTGTAAATTAAGTCAGTGATTAGATTCCTGTTCTTAAATGTTTAGCTATTTAAATCTCACTACAATAATGAGTGAAAATTGCACAGTCTAGGCTGATTTAAATTGTATTTCTCTGTGAGCCTGTTCTGAAAATGAACCATGTTTTCTTGAATATTGTGTTACAGAGTTTTTACAAAATCAAAATTAACCTTAGAGCTGTCTGCCTTAATATTGAGGTTTCTACTGTGCCAAGTGTTAAAATCAGACTATTAGATTTACGAAGAACATGGAGCCAGAATTCCCTGCAAGACATGTGGATGTCTATGTCAGCAGCAGAGAAAAATAACACATCTATTTTTAAGTTAGTTGGAATTCTGAAGTCAGATCAGTGGGTTGAATGCCAGCCACAGTGATATTAAATTCTCAAACGTATTTATAAGCCCTCTGCTGCCGCCTGCTGCTTAGTGTGTGAATAGTTAGTGCAAGGAGAGAATTGAGGCTTTTTTAAAGTAATTAATTTTTGTCTTTTAAAATGTTTATTATGTTTACAAACTATATTTGTATTTTTGGGTATGAAGTAAAATGAATTTTTAATCAATATGAAAGGATTAAATCATGCTAATCTATAGCTTTAAGTCATTTCTAAAATTTAACTTTCTGATCATATTGATTTTTTTTTTCTTTAGAGTAACAGTTTTCTTAATCAACTGTAGTTTCTAGTTGAATTTTGAAAGATCAGGTTTATTTGTTTTTAATAAACCAAAATGATCTACTTAGGGATATATAAGGGGGCACCTAAGTTCAAGTAACTGAGTTTATGACATCACTTCTCTGTTTTCATTTGTTTTGTTTGTTGGCTTCAATTCATAGATCAGATGTTCAGATAAAGTTAGAACCAGGGGAATAAAGGGAAACAGATAAAATGGCTGATGAAAAAGTCAGCTAAAGTACAAAAGGAAACAGAAATTTTGAATTGTACAGTATATTGGTAACTCTAAGTATTTGGGTATTTTTCTTTGGCATTAACTTGTTAAAGAATAGTGTTATGTGGTATGTACTGGTGGGCTATGTTTAGGAGGAAGGGACAGGAAGGTCATTAATTCTGCCAGAACTGCACCTAAAAAAAAAAAGTAGGTAGGTAGACAGACAGACAAAAAAGTAGGTAGGTAGACAGACAAACAGACAGACAGACAAAAAAGTAGATAGGTAGACAGACAGACAAAAAAGTAGGAAGGTAGGTAGACAGACAGATCAATCATGCCATCTGCTGTTTAAACTAATGGCTTTGTTTCATCTGCATGACAGGTGATCAGGAGCTTGTATGTTAATAGCGCAGCGTGCAAATGCAAGCTGAGGGGTGGCTTTCAGCTAACCCTGGATAAGCTAGCATTGGTTAAGTTTCCTAACTTCCTACAACCTCCTTCCTCAAGTTTGAAAGGGACATTGATTTTGCAGAATACTTAAGGCTGACATTTTTTTAAAAAGAATACTATTGGTAGTTAACTGGAGCTGGCAGTCAATATTTCAAAGGAAATGTGGGAAATGTTGTATTTTGGAACATCTTTATTCCCTTAGAAAAGGATTGATCTGCAACAGGATTTTGTTTCTGAGGATTATATCAGTATTTCCTATGCTGGTGGTAGAGAAAATTTATTTTTAAATATTATTCACTTCGAGAAAAATCTAATGCATGCCGACATAAACAAAACTTCTTTGGGGCAGAAATCCAAACTCTAGAAAGAATAATAAAGGCAAACCTAGATAATGGGGTGGGTGAATATTCAATTTTAAACATTGCTTTCAGAACAAATAGTGAAAGGAGTGAGGGGTTGAAATGCCTGGCTGCATCTTAGTGGTTTGTGTTTGGACTGTCATGTTAATGGTCTTTTCATATATAAAGAAAATCTTGCTTGACACAGATAGCAGTTGGAAAAAGTCAGAATTTGTTTGTTCTAAAAATAACCATCACTTCTTTGACCCTACATACATATGTGATAGTTTCTCCAAATATAATTGTAATATGATATAGGCATAACCTTTTTGCAACCTACTTTTAATAAGGGTTCAACCTCTCCTCTAGCCCACCACCCAGCAGAGGTAGTGGAAGAGAAAAGTTATTAGGATGTGGGGGAAGTGGACCTGTTCAGCAATAGTTCTTTAGGGGGTGAGCTCCCTCTTCTTTGGCAGCTGCTACCTTGTATATGGTACAATATTGGCTTCTAGATACTAAATAGTTTTTTAAAAGGAAAATGTGATTTGGGATTTTAAATTCACAGTGTTTCTTAGGAATAACAAGTTGGATTGTAAAGTTATTTTTCATAAGCCTTCAACATTAAAAAAACCTTGTATCTATCATTGTTATAATTGAGGGTAAATTAAGTCCCACAGGACACAGTATGAGTCATGGTAAAGGTAAGCATGACTTGGGCATGGTCAGTGGCAGAGCACTTATGTAACTATTGCTTAGAAGGCCCTCATTCTGTCCCCAGCACTGGAGAGAAGAAGCACGGACTTGACTTACACAGATCTGGCTTTGCATCCGCTACCTAACTCATCTGTTAGTCATGCAGCCTTGCCAAGTCTGTTTCCACACAAAGATAATAATGTCTTAGTAAGATTGGTGCACATGCCTTGATAAATAGAAGCTGCCTTCTGTGCTGCTATGCCATCCCACTATTTAACTCAATTGATGTCACTAAACATTCCTGTGAGGTAGGCAAAATGGATTCTTCTCTGGTCTCATAGGGGAGGCAGGTGTAAATGGTTAAGAGGCCTGCTTAAAGTTACCACATCTTCAGGTGCAGGATTTTCCCATTGTAACATTTCCTCAGTAATGATCATGCACTGGGGAGGTACACATGACCCAGAACAACAGAACTGTTCTGGGATTGATGACACCCTCAGAATAAGTCATCTTGCATAAAAGGATTCACTAAACAAATGGAAAAACTGTTTTTCACTTGCAAAAGAATTATATATTTGTAGGTAGCATATATAGATGTAAACATGAGTGGAATAGAGTGTATAAGATCATTGAAAAATTTTCGTTTCCCTTCTCTGTTTTCCCCAGGCTTTAGAAAAGAACTCCAGAACTTGGAAGCAGATGATAAAACTCATGAGCTCCACCCAGAATCACATGTGCAAATAAGAAGCCATTTGATAAAAAGGTAATCATATTTAGAAAAAGGAAAATTTCAGTTCCTAAATTCATACAATGGGAGCTCTTGCAGAAGGGAATAGATGTGTATTTGCAATCTGAAAGCATTACAATGCTGATTTTACTGGGATTATTTCATAGCAGGTAGACTTAAGGGCGAAATGCCTGCAAACTATTTGGTACAGTAGCTGATTACTTTATTATATTCTCATATGCAGCAGGCAGATATCTTTTCCTTATACTTACCTACAGATGCCTGATGCCTGTTCCACCTTAAAACTACCCAGTTGTCTGCCCTGTAACACTCACTTTTTCAGTTTGAGGTGTAAACAAAACCAGTACAACTTTAATTTTTCTTCTTCATGGTCTCAGGTTCTTATTGTTCTCCAATTTCCCTGAGTCTAGAACTTAAAGGAACTTTTTAAAGCACTTCCTTTTGGGCCTGACAGAGTTGACATCACCAGTCACTATGGACTAGGTGACCACAAGCACGGGACAGGCCACAATAGCAACCCGTGTAATAGCCTATAGGTGAGTGGGCAGGCCTCAGACAGCCTAAGGGGAGTGCTACTCACAGTCTGCACAGCTGAAAACTGAACTAATGATTGCACAAGGTTTCACTGAGAGGTTTGCACTGCAGTTGACATTGGCTAACTAAAACCCTTACTGTGGAGGGCCAAGTGTAAAAACAATCTGCAGTTTCCATGGTGATGTGAGAAGCTGTGGAGCTGGGATTCCATCATAGTTGTGACTGTTAAGCCATGCCACACTGCTGTTTCATTCCAAATAACTCAGGAAAAATCACTTTACTAAAGGGAAAAGTAATTTAATTATTTCTCTTACTACCTCAAGTCAGTCCTAAGATTAGTACACTGTCTCATATTATATATTAGAATTTAAGTATCTCTGCTGCCTATAAGCATTGTAATCTTGGTAGGAAATGTTTTAAGCTATTGAATTATTTGCTTTTGTAACACTTCCCTTAAATTGTATATTTTATCATAAATAAATGTAATTTCAGTGTTTTAAATTTGAAGTGGGTTTTTAAGATCACATTTCTAATTATTAGGAATATGATTTGGGGCCTAGATATATAGTGGCATGGTAGAGCGCACAATTAGCGTGCACAGGCCCTGGGTCCAGCCTCTTGCTGCCACTGCTCTCCATCATACAGTGAAGGTACTGATTCTTAAAAAAGTGATGGATGTTTCTGGCAGGCATGTATGTACTATCCTGGCATATAGATTCAAGGTCAGAGAGAACTGAAAATGTTAACAGCTCCAAAGTAGTCCCCATTTCTACTGCTGTGCTGTAAAAATATAAATCATAAGTTGGGAAATTAAAATGACAAGATAAATACTTAGTTTCCCTCTGTGGTTATTTGGCTTTTATTTTTATTTTTAAATTCCAGGTCGCAGATTGGTGAAACCAATGACAAGTTGTTTCCTTCAGCCAGCCCACAAACACTTGCAAGAGAGCATGTTTACCAGACAAATGAACACAAAGTAGAAAGACCGGATAGGAGCAAATGTTCAGAGTGGCATAATACAGAAAATTCTGAGGGAACAGGCTTGCCATTTCACGTTGATGAGAGTTCTGTGGCTGGGAGGAGAGTCTACAGTAACGAAACAGTCTTGCCATCTTCACTGGCTTCATCTGTGAGAACTGCTGGACTAAAGCCCGAAACTGGACCCCTCATGTTTTGGCCACAGCAAAACATCACAGAACAGGGTTCCTCTGACAACTCTCTATCCAGAGAACTGACACTTCTGTCTGCCTGCAATGCTGATAGTTGTCAGATGCCAAAACTCCATTGCCACCGTTCGCCACCCCCTTTGCCACCAAAGAAATACTCTACAACAAGTGTGCCAAGGTTAGAAAGAGCTGGACTTAACCCTGATGTCAGGGTTCCCGAGGCATTTAACACTAATTCCTCCAGTCTTCCAAAACACAGCTTGAGTCCAGCCTCAGGACCAGATTTAGAAGGGAGCGCATGCATGACCCAGGAAAGAGATAAAGAAACTATTCAAGTGAAGCAGCTTGCTGCCAACAGCTACCTGTCCAGTTGTTCAACTAACGATTTTCAGCCAGATCAAGACTCTACTTCTGTGGGTCCAAATGAAACAATTTCATTAACTACCTATTTCTCAGTTGATAGTTGCATGACTGATACCTACAGATTGAAATACCATCAAAGACCTAAGCTCTGTTTTCCAGAGAGCAGTGGCCATCATAGTAATAATTCACTATCTCAGACTGAGCAAGTAGAGGGATCCATTACATAATGATCATCTTTTTTCAACTGTCCTTCTGAACAAAGACATCCATTGTAAGATAAACAAACCAGCCATTAAAAATACCAACTGATAAAATCTAACTGTATAAAGTAAAAATCAGGATAACATTTTATGATAAATTTACTAAATATTTTAGAAATTTCCTGTGTGTGGTCTTGGCGTGCCTTGAAAAATAAGGAAGTATATAATTACTTTGCTACATAACAGTTAAGTAAGCACCTTGTCTCCTGCTATCTGGTTAGTGAATGTGTAACTATTATACTTCCAGTATTCATATGCAGGCTGGTGTAGTTTGCTAATCAAGAAATACAGAGTGTCTGGGAAAGTAACCCTTGCTTCTGCAGAGCACTTTCTAGTGGGCAACCAAAGACGGCCACACCCACATGCTTTTGACTTCTGTGACAGTCTAATACATGGGATCCCTTCAAGTGTCTTAAAAATACCCATGGATTTACATTATCATCTGGAAAGCATTTGCCTTAATGATGAACAATTTTTAATAATCTCAAAGTCATAAAAAATTTATTCCTAGAACTTTTCAGAATATTTATCTTTATAACTTGTATCCAAAAATATTTCAGTCATGTAAGTTAAGAATAAAAATATGGTAGTATATTATTTATTAAATTATTTTCTAGCTTTATATGAAATGTGAAAGGTTTTCCCTTTGGTTTAATTTACTTTAGGCTGCTAATAACCAATGTTACAAGTTAACATTGGGCCTCTTATTGGGATGGTCACTGCTGCTTTGATCACTTAAAGATTGCTAGATTGTCAGAGCTTTTACTATTGAAGCTTCCAGGTTAAATTTCTGCCTTTATATAAAGGTTTACTCTTAATGAAATATCCTTTTATTTATTTTTTTCACTTAAACAGTGATTTTATATCCACTACCATCATGGAGTAGAGTTTATTTATTTAATATTTTTCATTATTTTGAAAGTAAGCTGAATTGCCTTACTAGTTTTGATTTTATTTTGTAACAGGCTGAAAAACTAACTACTTTTAGAATAGTTTCAAAATGACTACTCCAGCCGGTTGTGGTGGTGCACACCTTTAATCCCAGCACTTGGGAGGCAGAGGCAGGCGGATTTCTGAGTTCGAGGCCAGCCTGGTCTATAGAGTGAGTTCCAGGACAGCCAAGGCTACACAGAGAAACCCTGACTCAAAAAACAAAAAACAAAAAAATCAAAATGACTACTCCAGAGAATTGAGAACTACAAAATTAGTTGTCTTTATTATCTCTCTAAATGGATGAGACTCACAATCATGACTTTAAAACTTATAACTTGACAAGTCCCACAAATTGTTAAAATCCAAACCCAACATTTGTTTAAGAAAAAGTACTTTTAGCTAAACTGAACATTGCTTGTAAAAGTGTTGTCAATTCTTAGCCAAACCCTGTTTTTGTTCTTTTCCAGCATAACTGATAATCATTACTTTCTATTCTCTTAAGGAACACTTGAATATAAAATTAAAATTCACCCTTAAAGATTATTTTTAACAGCTTTTAGTATGGAGAGTTTGTAAATAATGTAAACTTTGTAAATTGTATTTGAGTTGTCAGTGTTTATAATTCTTGCTTTTATAACATTGTAAAATACTAGAAAAGATCTTGTTATTTTTAATAGTTTTTAAAAGATTTTTAAGTTTTAAAAAAATTCCTATTTGGTCTATATTCCCTGTTGGGAATGTATCATTTGAAACACTAACTAATTTCTGTATTTTACAGCAGTTTCATTGATGTACGTTTTCAACTCAGTGGAGTTTGCAAAGAGAAATGTCATTTCTCCTTTTAATTGATGCACTTCTCAGTTAAAACCCTCTGCATTATGTAAGACTGACTGAAATAGAAACTGATCATTTATTGATTCAACACAGAATAGATTCAGTATGTATTGGCTAATTAATTATATATGTATTTCTTTTCTGGTGCCTATTTTTAATCAATGTTTCTGTGTTAATAAGCTTGTAACTTTTTAAATAATGTAATCATGTTTCAAATAGTTATCTTCAGAATATTATATTTTCATGTGAAATCAATTTCTTTTGACTCAAAACAATGAGAGAAACTCAATTTTAAGCAGTCTAGCTGGTCTTTTCTTTGTATTTATGAACTATAGTTCCCTTCTCCACATTACTCAATTTATGGGAAACATTTGAAAACAAAAAAAAATAAAGCTCACAAATATTTGCCTAGGATATTCCTAAGATTTACATCCCAAAGTCAGAACCACACAGCTCCTGGCAGCTATTCTATAGCCGCCAAGACGTCAATGGTTTTGACTGTGGACAGTTGATCTCTGGAACAGTGTTATGGGTTGAAAACAGCCATAAACAAGTTGTAATGGGTATTAGGGCTGTTTTTCAATATAAGTTTACCAATATCAAATCTAGATTAGATGTGGTTTTCATGTAATATTAAATTACTGTTTTTTAATCACTTCAAATTATTAAGAAAAAGAAAAACAGCTGGGCACCTTTAATCCTAGCACCTCAGAGGCAGAGGCAAGTGGATCTTTCCGAGTTCAAGGCCAGCCTGGTATACAAAGCTGTGTACAGGGCCACACAGACCCTGTCTCAGTAAACAAAATCAAATGTAAAAGCAAAAGCAAAATCCATTCTTGCCTAAGAAGCCTTATAGCAAGTATCTGGCCCATCCATGCCCAGCCTTGATACTATCACTGACTTCCAAACATATCTTGTTCAGTGCCCAGGATTTGGAGGTCTTTACTTTCACCCTGTAACTCAAGGTTAATGTCTCCCTAACAAGTTCTTCCAAGACCTAAGCCAATTCAAATGCAACCATCAGAAGCTATTTCTTTTTTTTTCTTTTTTTTCCTGGTATAATTTTTTTATTTATTATTATTTTCTTTATTTACATTTCAAATGCTATCCCGAAAGTTCCCTATAGCCCCCCCCGCCCCTGCTCCC
>NC_034593.1:111361690-111375213 GCF_900095145.1 Mus pahari | reverse complement strand
CAGGTTCAGGCCTTGAGACTGCTCCCAGGCAGACACCCCTCCTCGGGCGGGAAAGGTGCCAGGTGATTGGAGCCAGAAAGGGATCCTTTCCAGAAGCTGTGTCCCCAGAAGCTATTTCATGTTTAGAAACCAAGTATGAATTTACAAAGGAACTTACCAGATTACTTTTTGTTTCCTTTAATGAGAACAAATATTTACAACTTGCCTTGAAAACACACATATATATATTTTGAAACACACATATATATATTTTTACTTTTGAAACACACACACACACATATATATTGGTTTTTCGAGACAGGGTTTCTCTGTATAATTGTGGCTGTCCTGGAACTCACTCTGTAGACCAGGCTGGCCCCAAACTCAGAAATCCGCCTGCCTCTGCCTCCCAAGTGCTGGGATTAAAGGCGTGTGACACCACCACCCTGCACATTTATAGATTTCTAGTACCTTCTAAAGTGTGAGCATTATAGTTTACTAAAAAACATTCTGTTATCTATAGGAGTTGAAGCCTGCATGCTGTTCCTTTCTGGCAGTTACAGCTATGTATTAAATGTACTTGAATTCTTTGGAAAGAGCACTATTATAGAAATTATCACAAGAAATTGTCTTACACGAGCCTCAGAAATCTCACCCATCCATCTATTTCTGTCTATCTGTCTACTGTAGGCTTGAAGCCTAGGGAAGTTTGAGTTCTAGTCCAAACCTTAGGGACTGGCTAGAGTCTGAGAACTCTGATGTATAAGTACTGGTGTCCACACAGAGCCCATTCCTGGAAATAACTGAAAGGCTGGTAACCTGAGCAACGGGGAAAGTAATGAAAAGAGCTGGAGTACAGTTTATTAAATATAGCTGTACAGCTTCAGTGGACATGAGAGGAATTAGAAACACTTTCCAGGGAGCTATTTTAAGGGGAGGGGTACACTACAGAGGCTTTAAGGCAGTGGGTCATTGTCCCAGCTGGGGCCCATTTTGGTTAACTCCAAGATCAGAACAGTCCTGCTTGGAGGCAGAGCTGTGCTGTGACCCCACTTGTCCTGCAGATCCTACTCTGCGGTTGTGTTCTGAGGCCAGACTCCCTCAGCACAGCCTTCCCTCGTCTCAGGATGGTATCCACACAAACAGATGTTCCAGCAGAGACATCTGCCTTCTCTTCATCCATGTTCTAAAGGGGGAAGGGGGTGACTGGTCTCACATCAGGGAGGCTTCCTTTACAATTTTTCCAGCATATTAGCTTCTATTCCTGAAACACAGACAGACCCAGGAATAATGTTTTGCCCTCTGTCATGGATCCCTTAGCCCAAAGTGACCCAAAAATTCACCATCATACTAAGGTCCCCATCCTAGATCTGTCCAGAGTAGCTGACAGCTGTGGTGGGCTGGCCTGGGGCTCAAGAGAATAAAGTACTTGTGTGACCTAATGGCAAGCTACTAACCTCCCCACCCTACCACCAGAGAATCTGACACAGTGAAACTAAATTCAGTGATTCAACGTTTATTAGAGAAAATTAGTAAGCAGGTCCCAGAGTGTGGTAAACTCACCCCAGCCCTGTGTGCTAATACACATACTTCAGTTACACCTTGCACAAAAATTATCCAAGCAAATGCAACAGTATCTTAAGACAATTGTAAACAGTTTACCAAATATTGTGAATTATAAGGGAGAAAAACACCCCTTCTGAGTATTTTAGGCAGTTCTCATATACTGAATAGCACTAAAACCAACAGTAAAGAATTTCTACATTACCCAGGTCTTAAAATGAAAAGGAACAGGTTCCAAAATGCTTCTAGTAGCTGCTTTGGGACTGTGGCCTTAATGAGTAAGTGCTACCTAAACGCTAGATAACTATTTTATAATAACATAGTTTTAAAACAATATTTGAGAAAGTAAGCTTCACAAAGATAACTTTTTTTTTTTTTTTTTTTTGCTGATGTTCACTGCTGTGTCCAAACTGATGTCTGGGTAAGAGTGAGGGGCCCAGTATCTGTCGGGTGAGTAAATACCACATACATTTCCCTTAAGTACTTAAGTTACAGGCATTATTAAAAATATATATTATATATCATTTAGCTACAATCATTAATTCAACCATTAAAAACAGGCTTTAAACATATGGTACTACTTTAGGGAGATCAAGGGCTGAAGGAAAGGTGTGGAAGTCAGCTGCTGGAAGTCCTCTTCATTCAAGAGTCTATAGTAGTTTTCAAGATTCGCTCCAGAAGCCTCATTCTTGACTCTCAGCAAAGCGGTCTGTAAAAACCAAATACTTGTTTCCTTCAGCTGCTTATTTTGACATTTAGTGAGAAACTGAACATCATCGATATTGCTAGTCTTTGCCTATCCCTACATAATTTACACTATTGATAAGGAAAACTAAAGGCCTACATTATTAAGTCATGAATTTTCTACCCAGAGGTGAAAATGAGAACATTAAAAGTAACTAAATAATAAATCAGTTATTGAAATGTCTATCTCTACCAAAATGGCTTAACGAGTTTTTATCAAAAAACTGTTATCTTTTGTCACCCCAGATTCTCCTCTGCCTTCTAAGTTATGGACAAGTTAAATTTACAAGGCTTGCTTTGGGCTAAGCATTTTAAGCAGGCGCATAACACTCAAATCACTTTAAATAAAATCACATTTAACCTGTCATGCTCTATTTTTATTACTTACGATACTTTTTTATTTTTATTAGTTTTTAGTAATTATTTTTTATTATTTACGATAGATCTAATTGTGGTACAGGTTCCTAAAACTTAACAGTTCCTTTGTGGCGATGAAACAACAGACAAATATGGGAAGCCAAGTTTCCTCTACACTCCTCTTGCCAATGGGGTGTCAAGGAAATCCATTTTCGCTCTTCCAACTCCGCCATCTCTAGCTGCCGTCCGTCCGTCCGTCCGTCCTTCCCTCCCTCCCTCCCCGGTAAGAATGACGCAGTCGCCAGCTTCCTGAGCTCTTCAACTCTGCAACTCGGGTTACTCACCAGGGCAAGAGGTACACGAAGACGAACAAGACCAGGTCGAAAAGGATGAAGAGCCAGAGATCCAGCCAGTAGGAGTGTTTCGGAAGCCCGTTCGTCCCGGACTGAGGTGCCTCATCTTGGTTCCTCCTTCCAGCTTCGAACGGGCTCCTCCGTTCCCGGACACCGTCGGTGCCAGACGCCGCCTGGCTCACCTCCATCTCCGCGTCGCTTCACTTCCGCGCACCGGAGACCAAATCTGAAGACCGCTTCGCGCCTCAGTCTAGCAACCAATTCCGGGTTGCCCCGCCAACCGATTAGTCGCCCCGCCCGGCCGCCGCGCCCCGCCCCGCCCTCGCGCCCGCCCCGCCCCGCCCCCGCGTCCCCGCCTTCCGGACCGCGCGCAGGCGTCCTCCCTTTCTAGGAATTCGCCTTCTTCGGCATCCCCGGGAACGCGCAGACTCCGCTGGGCCGGCTGCGCTTGGCGCAGGCGCTCTGTTCCACCTCCCGAACTTGGCGCAGGCGTCTGCCCCGCCTCCCCGACCGCACGCATGCGCTCTGTGCCCCGCCCCGTGCTTCCTGCTGGGATGTCCCTTGCGGTGTTCGGCGGTGGCTTCTAAGGTGCAGGTGCGGTGTCTCACGTAACTCACGCTGCCTTGCAGGGCGCATTACTGGTTCTCCCGGTTTCTGGGACGAAAACTGTCTCAACCCCTTTTCTCGGAGATGACGCCAGAACTTCAGGAACCGCCTCAAAGGATTGCAGCCTTGCCCACCCACAAAAGTAGTCTTTTTTGTAAACATGAGCATGTGGGGATTTTTTTCCTTCCTTCCTTCCTTCCTTCCTTCCTTCCTTCCTTCCTTCCTTCCTTCCTTCCCTCCTTCCTTCCTTCTTTCTTTCTTTAAAAAAAAAAAATAGATAGTGAGATTCTCTGATATTTACTTTGGAGATGACAACATTGTGTGGCAAATTAAAAAGGTTGGCAGATCCCGTACAGAGTGTTTTCTTTTGCATAAGTCCAGCGTGCTGGAGTCTCCCATTACCCAGACAGATAATCAAGTATGCTCGCTGCACATTAGGGGAATTCTAGGGTAGATGGACTTTCTCTTACTCTTATCTCTAGGCATCCCAGTAGCATTACCTTGGTGTGGTGGCTAGAAACTTGCTGAGGAGTCCTGGGGTAGGTGGCCTTATCTACTCTCTCTCTTAAGGACATTCTGAAACTATTGCCAGGGTGTGAGGGCTGAAAACTGTTGTGGACCCATTATCCTTGCTTCAGGCCAGGTTGGGGATTTGGGGGGGGGGCGGGGCGTCGGGGGGGGTGTTTCTGATGGCAGGGCACTTTCTGACTAGCTGCCTGAAGCCTGGGTTTTTAGGCCTAATCCCCTGAACTGCCAAGTTGAAGCCCGTCATGGAGTCAGCCTGTCTCATCCTCATCAACATCACAATTACAGTCACGAATTTTCAGAAGGCCCAGACAAGGTAAAGCATGAAATTTACATAGGTATTTCATGGTAGTATTTTAATAAGCCACTCAACTTAATGTCAGAACGTCCTGTAACCAATAGATTAAAACCTGTTGGAGTCTACTACTAACTTAGCAGCCTCCTAACTTATACCAACCAAACAGCCCCGATAGCATCATGGGCTTATAGAAAAGCTTTTTCCTTTCCTGAATCTGCCTCTCTAATGTACCTACCCACCAATGTATTTTGGACTTGCCTTGTTTTATTACTTTCTTGGTTCTGTGAAGCTATTTTAAAAACTCCACGAAACTGTTTCCATGTGGGAATATGGAATTGAGGGTAACCTATATCTGTGTCCCCATGGCCACTCAGGGTGGCTCCTGAATAAACTGTCTCTTTTTCTTTTGAGATCTGTAGTTTTTGCATGGGCAATATGAAGGTTGGTTATGGATTTAGAAAATTAGGGAAAATAGCAAATTATCTAAGGTTACTAAAATAACCAAAAAGTGAACTTCAACTTCAATATCTTGCTATTGTTGTACAGCTAGCAAACTGGGCTTAAGTTCACTAGTAGGTCATACAAAGATAGCATGCAGCTGTAAAGAAGAACACTGTATCCTTTGCCTTGTAGGTTCTAAGAATGAGAACCATGTCCTGGGGATTAATCAGATTGTGTGTTATGGTTCAGAGCTCTCCACACAAATCACTCAGACTCCAGTCTCAGTTAAGCAAGAATAGTTTATTGAACACACACCCCAAGACTGATTGATCAGGGTTGAAGCCTCCACTCGGGAACTAAGACTGGACCTTGAACATACAAGGGCCAGCTTACAATGGAAAAAGAAAAATAAAAACAATAAACACATACACAGCATGGCAGGGAGGTTGGCTCTGACTCAGGCTATTTTGGCTATCTAGACAAAACAGTTCTAACTGACCTTTGTTCTGGTTGGTCCCAAGCTTTATTCTGATTAGAGCTTATGGTTGTGGAATTTCTTAAGATAAAAAAAAATCTAATACAGAACATTGCATGGTATGTGGGCAGCATGACCCTGCTCTGAGCCAAGCTATTTTTCTGCATCAATAACTGGCAGGCATGGAACAAAAAGGCTATGCTGGAGGAGCAGGCTTCAGCAGTGTGCTGTAGACAGATTTATCTCCCTTTGTGGGTTAGAAATTCCCTGAATTGAATTAACATTGTTTACAGTCAATAGGATCCGATGCCCTCTTCTGGTGTGCCTAAAAACAACTTCAGTGTACTCATAAATATAATAAATAAATCTTTAAAAAAAAAAAAAACATTGTTTACAGTCCTTAAGAAAAACAAATGAGCCGGTTGTGGTGGTGTACGCCTTTAATCCCAGCACTAGGGAGGCAGAGGCAGACGGATTTCTGAGTTCGAGGCCAGCCTGGTCTACAAAGTGAGTTCCAGGACAGCCAGGGCTACACAGAAAAACCCTCTCGAAAAAACAAAACAAAACAAAAACATAAAAACAAACAAACAAAAACATTCTGGGGGACTTTGGTGAGGCCTGGCCCTGCAGACAGCAGAGGTCACCAAGTCATTAACTACATCCACTCCCAGCCTTTTGGGTGGTATATATTTCCTCCATCGAGGAGACAACACTGTGGGATTAACACTTCTGGCATCTCCACTTCTTATTTGTATAACCTCAAAGTCCATCCCTAATGCACACATCCTCCAACAAAGTCATACTCTTCCCAAATAGTACCATTTCCTAGTAACAAGGTCTTCAAATATATTAACCTGTGGAGGCCATGCTTATTCAAACCACCACAGTGTCTCTCCCAGCAGTAATGTATTAGTCAGGGTTCTCTAGAGTCACAGAATTTGCAGGTAGTCTCTATATAGTAAAGGAATTTATTGATGACTTACAGTCTGCAGTCCAAATCCCAACAATGGTTCAGTAGTAGCTGTGAATGGAAGTCCAAGGATCTAGCAGTTGCTGAGTCCCACACAGCAAGAAGGCGAAAGAGCGAGAGCCAGACTCCCTTCTTCCAATGTCCTTATATGGTCCCCAGCAGAAGGTGTAGCCCAGATTAAAGGTGTGTGCCACCANACCTTTAATCCCAGATGANCTTGGACTCNGAGATCTCCCTGTCTTAATCTTCTGGATTCAATCACCACTGTGTCTCAAGATCTCCATACCAAGATCCAGATCAGAAACTTCCATCTCCCAGTCTCCAGATTAGGTTCGCTGGTGAGCCTTCCAGTTCTGGATTGTAGTTCATTTCAAATATAGTCAAGTTGACAACCAGGAATAGCCACTACAAGTAATCTCATTGATTGCTACAATTACTTATCCGTATTTTGGCACTTCTTTTCATTATTTTATCATCATTGTTATCTCACAGATTGGGGATACTTTTCTTAGTCTAAGAGTGAGCAGCATAATCATACTTAAATGATAGCTTCTCTGTTAGGTCCTGACTGAACAGCACCCATCCTGTATCCAGTAATCTCACTCCACCCTCCTCACGCGGCCTGGCGCCTTCGCTTTACCCTGCTGCTTTTTCACCAGGCTCTCTTCAGGTTAGTGTGTCCCATCCCTTCACGCTGCTGTGATTCTCACTGCTTGTTTAAATCCTACATCCGGGACCTGGGTCGGGCTTCATAGTTTCCCCACTGCAGTCCCAGGGGTCTGTCTCATCTGTATGTACAGAATTTGTCATGCTTCTTGGGAAGAAGGTATTGAAATGACGTGCCTGCATGCATGTTTTTCTTTCCGTTAGCTCTTATCATCTCTTTCTTTATCTATCTATAACAACCATGTGTGACAGTATATTGGTTTGATCATTTTTTTTCCTCAGATTTCTCTGTGTCTAAGTCAACCTGAAAAGTTTTTAACATTTTTGTCTAGCATACTGGCTTGATTTGTGCCAGTTTATTTTTTCTTTGTTTGTTTGTTTGTTTATTGTTCATTCTGGGTTTTTTGTTTTGTTTTGTTTGGGGTTTTGTTTTTTGTTTTTGTTTTCGAGACAGGGTTTCTCTATGTAGCCCTGGCTGTCCTGGAGCTCACTCTGTAGACCAGGCTGGCCTTGAACTCAGAAATCCGCCTGCCTCTGTCTCCCGAGTGCTGGGATTAAAACCGTGCGCCACCTCGTTCTGAATGAGCACTGCCCGGCTCATTCTGTTTTTTCAAATAGAGTCTTGTTGTGTCCTTAGGCTGACCTACAATTCCCTGGCCTCTTTAGGCAGTAACACAGGTTCAGATTCTCATGACTGTGTGTGTTAACCCTCTGACCCAATAGTGAAGAAAGATTGTCCTCTGAGCTTCCTGAAGGACTGAATGAACCCTACCCAACACACAGAAGAAGCAGCCACCTACAACAGTCAAAAAAAGATCCACGTCTTTCTGAGAAAACTTCCTTCCCTTTGGTAAAATGATGTGAGACTGGGAGGTGGGAGATGGTGCTTAAGATACACGGTTCCTTTAGTCTATTCTAATCCTCTGGAGTGGATTAAAAAAAAAATGTCACCATCACCACTACTGCTACTCTGTCTTTGCAAAAGAATATTAATTTGTCTGTTTGTTTATTTGGTGTAGCTGGGGTACATGCCATACCGCATGGATGGAGGTAAAAGACAGCTCTGAGAGGCTGGAGACTGAACTGAGTTTGCCGAGCTTGCAAGGCCAACACATTTCCTGGCTAAGCTGTGTCTCCAGCCCTACTCCACGTCTTACCCAATTCCATATTCACAGCCACAGAACCTGGATCTCGAGTCATAGAACACGCACAAGACCTCATCTAGTAACACTTCTGCCTTACCCTTCCTGGTCCACCCTTGCCTGGCTTGTAGCAGTTTCATGCCCGCTGACATCCCTGGAGAGTGTAGGCTGCCCTTTAGCAGGGAGTTGGCAGTTGACCATCTTGGAGCCTTTTACAGTTCCTCAGACAACACCTTGAAAGTGGAAGGCATTTAATATTTATTCAATTTTATTTTGTTATAGCCTGTTAGGCCTAAAGCAATCCTAGCCAAACATAAATCTCTTTTAAACATTATAGTGTAATAAATAATACCACACGAGCTGATACAGCTGACTTGTCAATCCTGGTGGGGATACTGTCTGAGGTTTACTTAAGTAATATATGTTAATTCAGTCCTCCCTTTACAGAGCTCCTTTCGGATAATTCTGAGACTCAAACTAGCATTCAGATTTCTCGTGATTGACATCTTTAACCCTTAACTATTTCCCTCCTTTAACTTTAATAAGTACTTTCTGACTACTTACAGTATTGTCAAGCACTGTCTAGAAAGCCATAATAAACAGAGGCAGTAGTCACCCAGATAGTTAGGAGGGCTGACTGAGCACATCAGAAACATCAGTGGGGGGCTGGAGAGATGGCTCAGCAGTTAAGAATACTGACTGCTCTTCCAGAGGTCCTGAGTTCAAATCCCAGCAACCACATGGTGGCTCACAACCATCTGTAATGAGATCTGATGCCCTCTCTGGTGTGTCTGAAGACAGCTACAGTGTACTTACATCTAATAAATAAATATTTTAAAAAATATATCAGTGGAGTTTTTTAACTCTGTCACAGAACTCTAAGATTCTTCATAATGGCTTCTGTATCTGGACTGCTGGGCAGAATGGGCTGTGAGCAAAAAATGTAATTTCTTCCCTCTTTCTCCTTCCACATATACACCATATAGACTCCTACAACAAGAACACAGTTTTGCCCATATTTAGAGTTCCACACTTCATTATATTTCAAAATAAAGAAGGTGCCTCGGTAAATTTAAAGTTTGGCAACAGCTACAATCGGGCAAAGTTAAACTGATAGTCACTGATGAGAAAGATGTTGAAATTCACAGCCTGAATTCTCTTGACGCTAATCAGCTAAAGTGTCAATGGATTGTTTGCCATGGACCAACTCAGTCGAAACACACACCCGTGGGGGAAGCAGGGTCTTTTGGTATGCATGAAGGCACTGGTCGCGGTGCGAAATGACAGACAGACACACACAGTAAAGCTATATGCGTCTGAATGCGTTTTACTGTTCAAAGGTAGGCAGTTATATACAGAAAAACTGACAATAAACTAATTTTTTTGGCACAGGGAAATACAAAATCAATCAGGCAAAGACTTCGAAGAACAGGTACAGAACATCACATCTCTTAATCAGAACATCCGTAATTACATCCGTAATTAAAGATAAACTTTTAAAGTTTCAAAAGTTCGCAGGAACATTCAGTTAAAGTCCCTGGGTCTAAGCTCCATTGATGACTATCCATCTGTGATCCTTATCACCTAACTTCCTTCTACTGAGAGTCTTCAGGCACACTTTAAAACTGGTAACTGATGCTTTTCATACCAGAGTGTCAAAACCCTCTTTACCCACACATTTGTAGCCATAAGAATATATATATTGTTGGGAGGTTATTATTACAATGTATTTAAATGATAAATGTATAATTAATCAAAAGCAAAGCAGGGGATCTTTTTAAAGGCAATCATGGCCAGTGCTGTAGTTCAAAGGATGAACTCCTAGTGAACCCTCACGCCTGGATGCTCGCACCTCTAGCTATCAAGAACATCTCGTAAGTAAAGGAACAGATCAGAGAAGAGTCACACAGGCAAAGTTTGCCGTGAGAATATTCAGCTCAGATCTCTCCGGCCAAGGAGTCTCACAGCGAGTTCCTTCTTAGACAGCCTTGTCATACAAGACCTTTTCCCTGTGAATATCACAGAGCTTCCGCCGGGATTCGGCTTAGCTATGTGAAATCACGGTGTCTAAGTGCATCTCGTGTGATAATTGTTGATGAAGGATATTAGAGAAGCAGCCACTATGAACAGAGACTGGACGATTATTCAGTACATGGGACATTTTATCTCATGAGGTTACACAGTAGTCATGTAAAACCATAAAACATTGGCATGACCTAGAGTAAGAAAACGAATGCCAGGATGATAATTGTGTATGTAAACTGTTAACTAGAACTGCACTTCTCATATGTATAAGAAATGTCAATATACTTACAGAAGTTATGTCTAGAAAATAGTATCACTAATGATTTGATTCTCTGAACTCGTCCATATTCTCAGTGAAAAATCAGTGACTCGAAGTTGGGTGCTTTGGTTTTGTTGTTGTTGGGTTTTTGTTTTTGTTTGTTGTTTTGTTTTTGTTTTTGTTTGTTTGTTCGTTTGTTTTAGTTAGAAAATAAGCCAAAGTTATCTAACACCAAATTAGTTCAGTATTTCTCATATCAGACATGGAGAGATAACAAGTTCACAGGGTTTGAATGATTTTAACCGCTTTTCAGGTCAAACTGTGTGAGGGTGGAAGAGGTGGCTCTATGGAGGCTCAAGCCTCTCCTGGGAAAGTGGTGATTCTTCATTTTCATCTTAAACTATGCCCTGCCTTCAGCAGGGAGGGGGAGAGGAAGTGGGGGGTGGGAACCAATGCTACAGCGAAGGGGCCGACAGAGACATGGGCAAGCTGTCCTATAGGAACTCGTTTCTCAAGTCTAAACAGTCTGCTCTGTAAGATGCAGCATGACTTATGCTATTATGGTTAAGTAGGGATGATTACAAATCTGTCTCCACACCTGGCTTTGTGCAACAGTGGGAAGTGAAGCCAGCACCTCCTGAACGTTAGGCAAAGTTCCCAGCAAGTGTGACGCCACTCTAGCCTTCCCTACTAAGCACTTAAAGAAAGATATATGCCAGTCTCTCTCATGCTCTTTAAAAAAATAGAAGTGAGGGAACCCTTTTTGTCTCATTCTGTCAGACAAATTAACAAAGCTAGATAATATCACAAGAAAAGCACAGGTGCTTGGACAGCCATGTTGAATTTAATAGCAGCTTTTTTTCACAACAATACCGTGTCCACCAATAGATGATCAATCTGTGTAACAATATTAATATACAATGGAAACCAGCCTGGAAAGATATTCTGTTGCAATACAGCTTGGATGAACACTAATGATACTATGCCAAGTAATATAAGCCAGTATCAAGAGAAATACTGTATGATCTCGTTTATATAAAGTATCTAAATGAGTCACTTCACAGACAGTAAAGATAATTATGGGGCAAACTTGAAAGGGGAATCTTGTGTAATGGGTTTAGAATCACAGTTGTGCAAGATGAAAATGTACTGAAGGTTTGTTTCCTCAGAGTGTGAGTGTATTAGATACTACTAAAGTGTACATTTGAAAGCAGTATTAACATATGTATTGTGTACCTTCTACCACACTGAAATAAACATTATCCAATCTTAGGAATTATCTGTTATTATTGGTGTGTGTGTGTGTGTGTGTGTGTGTGTGTACATGCAGACACACTATATGCTCACATATCAAGGTACATGGGTAGAGATCAGAGGACAACTTTTAGGAAGTGGTTCTCGTCTCTCAGTGAGTTCCAGAGATTGAATCTAGGGTGTGAGATTGCAAAGCTATGAATATCCTTCCCTATTCTTTTGGGCTTTATTAACTGGGACTCTCAGGAGTCCATTCACTCTGGTATGGATGGCATAATGGGATTCCTTAAGAGCATCAGAAGGCGAAGTTGGAAGGTAATGAGAAAGTGAGAGAGAGAGAGAGAGAGAGAGAGAGAGAGAGAGAGAGAGAGAGAGAGTGGGAAAGCTTGGGAGGCATGGACACTTGGGAGTTGGGTGACCACAAACCCTTCTATTCCCTCACTCCAACTTAGAGCGATAGCTGTGGTTGTCAACATGGAAACAAGAGACTGACTGAGGACCCATGGCCGGACCTCAGGGAGGCCATCTGCCTGGCTTAGGATCCAACTGAAGCAGCTCATGTACTGCTTCCAAGAATATCTGTGGCTGTTTTGAAAAATACCTCTCATTTACTGCCTGAAAGAGCTGCTCATCCAAAAGAGTTGAGCTACTGTTGGGTCGGATTAAGAATGAGCTAGTTAACCTTGACCAAGTACACAAAGTGGAGTTAAGAATGGAGTTTCATGTGAGAGAAAAAAAGTTGTTTTAATTAAAAATGAGTTACAAACCAAGTGTGATTGCTCATGCCTGTAATCCCAACACCTCAGGGGTCTAAGGCAGGAGGATTGCTATGAGTTTGGGGCAAAGCTGGCTAGTGGGTTCTAGGCCAGTGGAAGTTACAAAGTGAGATTTTGTCTTTTTTTCTTTTATTGGATATTTTATATATTTACATTTCAAATGTTATCCCCTCTCTAGGTCTCCTCTCAGGAAACCCTCTATCCCATCCTCCCTCCTCCCTGCTTCTATAAGGGTGCTCCCCCACCCATCTATTCTCACCTTCCCTTTATGGCATATCCCTACCCTGGGGCATCGAACCCCCACAGGACCAAGGGCAGCTTCTCCCACTGATGTCCACCAAGACCATTCTCTGCCACATATGCAGCCGGAGCCATGGATCCCTCCATGTGTACTCTTTGGTTGGTAGTCCAGCTCCAGGGGGGTCTGGCCGGTTGACACTGATGCTCCCCCTACGGGGCTGCAAACCCCCTCAGCTCCTTCAGTCCCTCCTCCAACTCCTCAATCGGGGACCCTGCGCTCAGTCCAGTGTTTGGCTGCAAGCATTGGCCTCTGTGTTTGCCAGGCTCTTAAAGAGGCTATCAGGAGACAGCCATATCAGGCTCTTGTCAGCAAGCACGTCCCAGCATCCAGCATCCGTTCAGGTTTGACAACTGTATATGGGTTGGATCCCCAGGTGGGTCAGTCTCTGGATGGCCTTTCCTATAGTCTCTGCTCCACACTTTGTCTCCATATTTCCTCCTATGAGTATTTTGTTCCCCCTTCTAAGAAGCACTGAAGCGTCCACAATTTTGTCTTCCTTCTTCTTGAGCTTCATATGGTCTGTGAATTGTATCTTGGGTATTTTGAGCTTTTGGGCTAATATCCACTTATCAGTGAGTGTGTTCCATGTGTGTTCTTTTGTGACTGGGTCACCTCACTGAGGATATTTTCAAGTTCCACCCATTTGCCTGTGAATTTCATGAAGTCATTGTTTTTAATAGCTGAGTAGAATTCCATTGTGTAAATGTACCACATTTTCTGTATCCATTCCTCTGTTGAGGGACATCTGGGTTCTTTCCAGATTCTGGCTATTATAAATAGGGTAGCTAT
>NC_034593.1:111359973-111361600 GCF_900095145.1 Mus pahari | reverse complement strand
TGTACCAGCTTACATTCCCACCAGCAGTGGAGGAGTGTTCCTCTTTCTCCATATCCTTGCCAGCATCTGCTGTCCCCAGAGTTTTTGATCTTAGCCATTCTGACTGGTATGAGGTGGAATCTCAGGGTTGTTTTGATTTGCATTTCCCTGATGACTAAGGATGTTGAACATTTCTTTAGGTGCTTCTCAGCCATTGAATTTCCTCAGTTGAGAATTCTCTGTTTAGCTCTGTTCCCCCACCCCCTTTTTTAAAGATGGTTTCTCTGTGTAGCCCTGACTGTTCTGGAACTCACTTTGTAGACCAGGCTGGCCTCGAACTCAGAAATCTCTGTTCCCCATTTTTTTAATAGAGTAGTTGTATCTCTGGAGTCTCACTTCTTGAATTCTTTGTATATATTGGATATTAGCCCTCTATCAGATATAGGATTGGTAACTATTTCCCAGTCTGTTGGTTGCTGCTTTGTCATATTGACAGTGTCCTTTGCAATTTTATGAGGCCCTGTTTGTCTATTGTTGATGGTAGAGCATAAGCCATTGGTGTTCTGTTCAGGAAAATTTCCCCTGTGCCCATTGCTCAAGGCTCTTCCTCACATTCTTTTCTATTACTTTCAGTGTATCTGGTTTTATGTGGGGGTCCTTGATCCACTTGAACTTGAGCTTTATATAGGGAGATAAGAATGGATCAATTTGTATTCTTCTACATGTTGACCTCCAGTTGAACCAGTACCATTTGTTGAAAATGCTGTCTTTTTTCCACTGGATGGGTTTAGCTTTTTTGCAAAGATCAAGTGACCATAGATGTGGTTGGGTTCACTTCTGGGTCTTTAATTCTATTCCATTGATCTACCTGCTTATCATTGTACCAGTACCATGCAGTTTTTATCACTATTGCTCTGTAGTACAGCTTGAGGTCAGGGATGATGATTCCCCCAGAAGTTCTTTTATTGTTGAGAATAGTTTTCACTATCCTGGGTTTTTTTGTTATTCCAAATGAATTTGAGAATTGTTCTTTGAGTTGAAATTTTGATGGGAATTGCATTGAATCTGTAGATTGCTTTCAGCAAGATGGCCCTATTCATCCTGCCAATCCATGAGCATGGGAGATCTTTCCATCCTCCGAGGTCTTCTTTGATTTCTTTCTTCAGAGACTTGAAGTTCTTGTTGCACAGATCTTTCACTTGTTTGGTTAGATTCACAACAAGATATTTCCTATTGTTTGTGACTATTGTGAAGGGCATTGTTTCCCTAATTTCTTTCTCAGCCCATTTATTCTTTGAGTATAGGATTTGTTTAAGTTTTATTTGATTTGTTTGAGTTAATTTTATATCCAGCCACTTTGCTGAAGTTGTTTATCAGGTTTAGGAGTTCTCTGGTGGAATTTTTGGGGTCACTTAAGTATACTATCATATCATCTGCAAATAGTGATATTTTTACTTCTTCTTTTCCAATTTGTATCCCCTTGATCTCCTTTTGCTGTCGAATTGCTCTGGCTAGGACTTCAGGTACAATATTGAATAGGTAGGGAGAAAGTGGGCAGCCTTGTCTAGTCCCTGATTTTAGTGGGATTGCTTCAACTTTCTCTCCATTTAGTTTGATGTTGGCTACTGGTTTGCTGTATATTGCTTTT
>NC_034593.1:111357551-111358533 GCF_900095145.1 Mus pahari | reverse complement strand
ATTTGGTTTGCAAGAATTCCATTGAGTATTTTTGCATCAGTGTTCATAAGGGAAATTGGTCTGAATTTGTAGGGTCTTTGTGTGGTTTAGGTATAAGTGTAATTGTGGCTTTAAAGAATGAATTGGTTAGTGTTCCTTCTGTTTCTATTTTGTGGAATAGTTTGAAGTCTATTGGTATTAGGTCTTCTTTGAAGGTCTGAAAGAATTCTCCAAATAAAATCTGGTCCTGGGTTGTTTTTTTTTTGTTTGTTTTGTTTTGTTTTGTTTTGTTTTTTTGGTTGGTAGACTTTTAATGACTGCTTCTGTTTCTTTAGGGATTATGGGACTGTTTAGATGGTTTATCTGGTCCTGATCTTTTGTATTTGGTATCTGTCTAGAAAATTGTCCATTCCATCCAGATTTTCCAGTTTAGGCTGTTGTAGTAGGATCTGATGATTTTTAAAAATTTCTTCAGGGGTTGGAGAGATGGCTCAGTGGTTAAGAGCACTGACTGCTCTTCCAGAGGTCGTGAGTTCAAATCCCAGCAACCACATGGTGGCTCACAACCATCTGTAATGAGATCTGATGCCCTCTTCTGGTGTGTCTGAAGCCAGCTATAGTGTATATGATAAATAATATAATAAATAAATTTAAAAAAATTCTTCAGCTTCTGTTGCTGTATCTGCCTTTTCATTTCTGATTTTGTCAATTTGGATACTGTCTCTGTGCCCTCTGGTTAGTCTGGCTAAGGGTTTATTCATCTTGTTGATTTTCTCAAAGAACCAGCTCCTGGTTTTGTTGATTTTTTGGGGGGGGGTATATTTCTTTTTGTTTCTACTTGGTTGATTTCAGCCTGGAGTTTGATTATTTCCTGCAGTCTACTCCTCTTGGGTGTATTTGCTTCTTTTTATTCTAGAGCTTTCAGGTGTGCTGTTAAGCTGCTAGTGTAAGCTCTCTCCAATTTCTTTTTGGAGGCACTTAGAGCTGTGAATTTTCCTCTTAG
>NC_034593.1:111355213-111356263 GCF_900095145.1 Mus pahari | reverse complement strand
TATATCCTGTTGCTTTAAGATGTAATGTTCTATAGCTATCTGTTAAATCCATTTGGTGCATCACTTCTGTTAGTTTCATAGTGTCTCTGTTTAGTTTCTGTTTCCAGGGTCTGTCCATTGATGAGAGAGGGATGTTGAAATCTCCCACTATTATTGTGTGAGGTATAATGTGTGCTTTGAGCTTTAATGAAGTTTCTTTTATGAATGTGTGTGTCCTTGCATTTGGAGCATAGATGTTCAGAATTGGGAGTTCTTCTTGGTACATTTTTTTCTTTGACGAATATGAAGTGTCCTTCCTTATCTTTTTTGATAACTTTTGGTTGAAAGTCAATTTTATTCAATATTAGAATGACTATTCCAGATTTTTTCTTGGGACCATTTGCTTGGAAAAAAAATTTTCAACCCTTTACTTTGAAGTAGTGTTTGTCTTTCACACTGAGGTGTGTTTCTTGTATGCAGCAAAATGTTGGGTCCTGTTTATATATCCAGTCTGTCAGTCTGTGTCTTTTTTATTGGGGAATTAAGTCTATTGATGGTAAGAGATATTAGAGAATAGTGACTGTTGTTTCCTGTTATCTTTGTTGTTAGAGGTGGAATTATGTTTGTGTGGCTATCTTCTTTTGGGTTTTTTGAAAGAAGATTTCTTTTTTGCTTTTTCTAGGGTATGTATAGTTTTCCTCCTTGTGTTGGAGTTTCCCATCTATTATTCTTTGTAGGGCTGAATTTGTGGAAAGATATTGTGTAAATTTGGTTTTGTCATGGAATATCTTGGTTTATCCATCTATGGTAATTGAGAGTTTTGCTGGATATAATAGCTTGGGCTGCCATTTGTGTTCTCTTAGGGTCTGTATGACATCTGCCCAGGATCTTCTAGATTTCATAGTCTCTGGTGAGAAGTCTGGTGTAATTCTGATAGGTCTGTCTTTATATGTTAATTGACTTTTTTCCCTTACTGCTTTTAATATTCTTTCTTTGTTTTTGTCTATTTGGTGTTTTGATTATTATGTGACAGGAGGAATTTCTTTTCTGGTCAAATCTATTTGGAGTTCT
>NC_034593.1:111340358-111354713 GCF_900095145.1 Mus pahari | reverse complement strand
TTTTTTTTTTTGAGACAGGGTTTCTCTGTATATAGCTCTGGCTGTCCTGGGACTCACTCTGTAGACCAGGCTGGCCTCAAATTCAGAAATCTGCCTGCCTCCTCCTCCCGTGTACTGGGATTAAAGGCATGTGCCACCACGCCCGGCTTTCATGTAATTCTTTAAGAGATTTTTCTATTTCCTCTTTAAGGGCTTCTACCTGTTTACCTGTGTTCTCCTATATTTCTTTAAGGGATTTATTTTTGTCCTTCTTAAAGTCCTCTATCATCATCATGAGATGTTATTTTAAATCAGAATCTTGCTTTTCTGGTGTGTTGGGAGTATCCAGGGTTCACTGTAGTGGGAGTACTGGGTTCTAATGATGCCAAGTAGCCTTGGTTTCTGTTGCTTATGTTCTTGCCCTTGCCTTTGGTCCTCTGGTTATCTCTGGTGTTAGCTGGTCTTGCAGTCTCTGACTGTGGCTTGTTCCTTCTACAAGCCTGTGTGTCAGCACTCCTGGGAGACCAGTTCTCTCCGGGAGGAATTTAGCTATGGCACAGCTCTGGGAAGCAAATGGAAATTGGAAGGATCCTGTCCCCTCCTCTTCCTTGGTTCTTGTGCCCTGATGGCTCTGGGTGGGTCCCTCTTGGGCCAGGAATTTGAGCAGAAGTGGTGTTCTTACCTGTGCTCACAGGTGTGTCAGCACACTGGATGAGGTTCTTTGCTCTATAAAATATGAATAGCTCAATTAGTACTGCCTTGCAAGATGGGAGTTATGAGGTATGTAGTAGGAAGAGTTGTAAGAAGCAAACAAGTCTCTTCTCTTCTTTTCTTTTCTTTTCTTTTCTTTTCTTTTCTTTTCTTTTCTTTTCTTTTCTTTTTTTAAAATCTTTTGTCATGGGTTGAAACAAGTCCCAGCATGATGAAGGTGGACACCAAGCCCCATCTCTAGCACCTGATAGCTCCTGGAAGAGGGTAAGTTGGTTTTCTTTAAGAACATTACCACTGGTAGGTAAACTGTACTCTGGTGGAAAGCCACACATCCAAGACATCGATAGCACAAATTGGACTCTGTGTTTTCTTTCTTGTTTTTGTTTTATTTTATTCTAGACAGGGTTGGTCTGTATAGCGCTAGCCACTCTGGAACTTCCTTTGTGGACCAGGCTGGCCTTGAACTCAGAGAGCAAGCTGTCTGTCTCTGCCTCTCGAGTACTGGGATTAAAGGTGTGTGTGACCAATGCTAGGCTTATTTTTGTTTTTAAGAGGATACAGAGTTAGCTGTGGAAGAGGGATTGGGTCTGGGAGAAGATGGGTAAGGTTGAATGTGGCCAAAAGTAATTGTACAAAATTTTCAAAGAACTAATAAAGGAAAAAAAAGATTTTCAGGCCACAGTTGGGAAAAAAATAAACAAAACCCAAAGAAGTGAAAAAATTCCAGGCACAATAGGACTGATGCATGTATGAATTTACACAACACTTCCATAAGTCAGAGGGCTGGCTGTGGGGTCCTACCCAGGAGTGAGAGGAAAATGTGTACTCACTGGCGAAGGGAAAATCGGTTTTCTCTAATGGAGTGTTTCTGGTTACATTAGTTACACGCCAGGGCAGGGTTTATGCCTCGGAGTAGTTGGCCAACATAAAATAAACTTCATGGTGTGTGTGTGTGTGTGTGTGTGTGTGTGTGTGTGGTACGTGGTAGTGATGGTATGTGTGGTGTGTGTGTGTGTTTACTTTTTGTTTTATTTCACATTTAAAAAATATTTTTACAGATCTTTTGCTTGTTCTGATTTTTGGTTTCGTGGGTTTAGGGGAATGGAACAGTTTAGTAGGTTTTGGTTTTTTCTTTCTTTTTGTTTGAAAGAAAAAGTTAGGTAGATAGGATCTGGGAGAGTTGAGAAAGGACAAAAACATGACCAGACTATATTGTATGAAAAACGTAACTGGAAAAAAAAAGAGGTGAAAAGCTCTGTTCTGGAGCACACGAGGACACAAACTTACCTAGTCGGAGTGTGGGAGGGTCTGTGCTCACTCATTCTTCCTGCTCAGAGAATTGGTTAAAGAGATGTGTCACATTTATTTTGACGTCTTTAAAAAAAACAAAAACAAAAACCTATTGTTACACCATCTAGAAGTGAAGCAAACAGATGACATCAATCACGTGCTCCTTTATCTGCATGATGGTTGCTCTAAGGTCAGGAAGAAGGTTGTTCTTTAACTCTCAAGGACTTGGAAAGTGGGGTTGTGTGTGTGTGTGTGTGTGTGTGTGTGTGTGTGCGTGTGTGTGTGTGTGTGTGTGTGTGGTGTATGTGTGTGGGGTGTGTGTGTGTCTGTGTGTGTGTCTGTGTCTGTGTGGTGTGTGTGTGGTGTATGTCTGTGTCTGTGTGTGGGGTGTGTGTGTGTCTCTGTGTGTGTGGTGGGTGTGGGTGTGGGTGTGGTGTATGTGTGTGTCTCTGTCTGTGTCTGTGTGGTGTGTGTGTGTCAGTGTGGGGTGTGTGTGAGTGTGTGTGTGTGTGTCTGTCTGTCTGTCTGTAAATTGTTTGGACACAAAACTTGAGGCTAGAGCCTTGAAACTGGGGTGACATTTGGGGAGAACTCGGGCCTTTCCGTTCTGATTTCTACTAATCATCCACCTTCTCACAGTGCTAACTACTGATTACCAAATTAAAATTTAGGTTCTTTCTTTAGTTCTTAGTAATCTGAATTATATACTGTCGTGGTGGGGCTTCTGTAAACCGTGCATTCTAATGGACTCCTCAGTGGGGACAGGTGAGCTGAGACACCCTCTGCAACCGTTCCTTAGCATCACTGCTGACTGCTCCACGCCTCCTGATCTTTCTCAGCTGCCAGTGTCTTGTTCACTCTTCCATCCCATTCCGTTCTCCAATAAACTCAGTTGCACCAGTGTTCTGAATGTTGGCCTCTGAGCTCAAGCCAAGCAGAGGTACACAGCCCTGTGTGTTAGCAAAGCGGCGTCACTACCCACTTTCAAGAGATGGTAATGCTCCTGCAGGTGTTCCGAACCCTACATAAAGTGTTAATAATGTTTCTGTTTAGTAAATGAAAACAGTTTTAGAGAATTCTTCCTGCAGTAAGAAAAATGAGCCTTAGTATAAGTTTTGCTCATACAGAACCTGGAGCCACGTAAACATTCAATACCATTGTAAATGGAAAGCGTCCATGTCCTTGTCCAGTAGAGGGCGCTCCTGTACTGTAACCAAAGCAAGAATCAACTGAAGGTAAAGCCCCATCTTCTAAGCGAAGCATCTGTCCTGCCTCCCACTCCTCACCACTTTCTCCTCTATCAATTTCAGTGTCTCTGGTTTTATGTGGAGGTCTTTGATCCACTTAGACTTGAGCTTTGTACAAGGAGATAAGAATGGGTCAATTCTCATTCTTCTACATGATAACCGCCAGTTGTGCCAGCACCATTTGTTGAAAATGCTGTCTTTTTTCCACTGGATGGTTTTAGCTCCCTTGTCAAAGATTAAGTGACCATAGGTGTGTGGGTTCATTTCTGGGTCTTCAGTTCTATTCCATTGATCTACCTGTCTGTTGCTGTACCAGTACCATGCAGTCACTCCTCACAAAGCTCCTCTAGTTTCCGTTCTGCATCAGGCAAGTTCTTTACCTATACATTTGGGTTTGAAGTGCCCATGAATGTCTTGCTGGCATTGTCTAGTTATTCTTTTGAAAATACTTTTTTGTACTTATGAACAGTCTGCTGTTAGGGGTGGGACTGGTGAAGTTTGCGGGCCTGTATTAATACACGGGGAGCTGACTACATCGCTCAGGGCCTGTATTAATACACAGGGAGATGACTACATCGCTCAGTGGGTAGATGCATGCTGAACAAACGTGGTCCTGAGTTATGATCCCTAACACCCACATAAAACCTGGACATGGTGGAGTACCTCTGGAACCCCAATACTGAGAGGGCAGTAGATATAGGAGCAGGGGTCCCCATAGTTTTCTGGCCTGCAAATCACTGATTGGTGAGCTCCAGGTTCAGCTTGAGAACCTGTCCCCTCAAATACAGTGAAGAACAATAGAAAAGATACCCAATATCAACTTGGGGCCTCTATATATACCCAGGCACACATGTGTACAAGTACTCCCACATTACATCATAAACATGTACACATACTCACAAAGACACACACATACACACACAATCAAAGAAAGGACAAAATACAATGGCTCTATGTAAATGAGAATCTTAAAAAAGTAAGAACAAGGCATTTAAACAAACATAGGGCCTTTCTGAGCCAAAGCATGATGTTAGCCCATGAATCCAGCCAAATTTAACAAGATAAGTGATATTCCCCCCTCCCACTCCATGTTCTCTATCATCCCAGCAATCTCTCCCCCATGGCATATTCCTAGATGGCTGCTGAAGAAAGGGAGACTTACTGTTACTCAGACACCATATTATACGTACTATATTGCATAATATGTATATTATGAAAGGATCTTAGAAATCCAGTCTAATTACTCAATTTAAAGATGCCTGAACTACATTCCAGAGAGATGAAGTGAAGTTTACACTAGTTATGCTTAAGCCTGGACCAGATTGAAGAGGTCTCATCTGCCAGGGTGAGGCTCACTGACACAGGCCCATGGAGAAGGGATGCAAGGTTGGTTCAATATGTGAAAATTCATTAACATAATATACTATATAAACAAACTCAAAGAAAAAAAATCACATAATCATCTCCTCAGATGCAGAAAAAGCATTTGAGCTTAGATTTTACCTTTCTTACTCTCCTCTCTAGCCTCCTTCTCTCTCTCCCTTCCCCCCTCTCTCCACGTGGCCATGGCCGGTCTCCCTCTTTCTACCTTCCCTCTTTCTCTCTGCCTTTCTACAATAAAGCTCTAAAACTATAAAAGAAAGGAAGGAAGGAAGAAAGGAAGGAAGGAAGGAAGGAAGGAAGGAAGGAAGGAAGGAAGAAAGGGAAAAAGCATTTGACAAAACATAACACCCCTTCATGTTAAAAGTATTGGAGAGATCAGGAATTCAAGGCCCATACCTAAACATAATAAAAGCAATGTACTGCAAATCAATAGCCAGTATCAAATTAAATGGAGACATACTTGAAGCAATCCCACTGAAATCAGGGACAAGACAAGGATGCCCACTCTCCCCGTATCTATTCAGTATAGTATTTGAATTGTTAGCTAGAACCATAAGACAACAAAAAGAGATCAAGGGGATACAAATTGGCAAAGAAGAAATAAAGGTATCACTATTTGCAGATGATATGATAATATTCATAAGTGACACCAAAAATTCTACCAGAGAACTTCTCCAGCTGATAAAGAACTTCAGCAAAGTGGCCAGATATAAAAAATTAACTCAAACAAATCAGTAGCCTTTCTCTACTCAGAGGATAAACAGGCTGAGTAAGTAATTAGGGAAACAACTCCCTTCACAATAGCCACAAAGAGTATAAAATATCCTGGGGTAACTGTAGCCAAACAAGTGAAAGATCTGAATAACAGTAACTTCAAGTCTCTCAAGAAAGAAATTGAAGATCTCAGAAAATGGAGAGACCTCCCATGCTCATGGATTGACAGGATTAACATAGTAAAAATGGCCATCCTACCAAAGGCCATCTGTAGATTCAGTGCAATCCCCATCAAAATCCCAACACAATTCTTTAAAGACATGAAAAGAGCAATTCTCAAATTCATCTGGAAAGGAAAAAAAAAAACAGAATAGGGAAAACAATTCTTAACAATAAAAGAACAGCTGGGGGAATCACCATCCCTGACCTCAAGCTTTACTACAGAGCTTCTACTACTACTACAGATAAAAACTGCATGGTATTGGTACAGAGACAGACACAGTGATCAATGAAGTAGAACTGAAGACCTAGAAATTAAACCACACACTTACAGACAATTGATCTTTGACAAAGAAGCCAAACATATACGATGGAAAAAAAAAGAAAGAAAGCATCTTCAATAAATGGTGCTGGTCTAACTGGCTGTCTGTATGTAGAAAAATGAAAATAGACCCATATTTGTCACNTTGCACANAGCTCAAATCCAAGTGGATCAAGGACCTCAACATAAAACCAGATACACTGAATCTAATAGAAGGAAAAGTGGGAAAGAGCCTTGAACTCATTGGCACAGGGGGGAAATTTCCTAAACAGAACTTCAATGGCTCATGCTCTAAGATCCAGAATTGATAAATGGGACCTCATAAAACTGGAAAGCTTCTGTAAGGCAAAGGACAGAATCAATAAAACAAATCAGTAACCTATAGACTGGGGAAAAACTTGACTAACCCCACATCCAATAGAATGCTAATATCCAAAATATATAAAGAACTAAAGAAGCTAACCACCAAAAAAACCCCAAACAATCTAATCAAAGAATGGGGTATAGAACTAAACCAAAAATTCACAACAGAGGAATCTCAAATGGCTGAGAAGCACCTAAAGAAATGTTCAAAGTCCTTAGGATCAGAAAAAATGCAAATTGAAACAACCCTGAGATTCCACCTTACACCAATCAGAATGGCTAAGATCAAAACCTCAGGTGACAACACATGTTGGTGTGGAGGAGAAGAAAGAGGAACACTCCTCCATTGCTGGTGGGATTGCGAACTGGTACAACCACTCTGGAAATCAATCTGGAGGCTTCTCAGAAATTTGGAAATGGATCTACCTGAAGACCCAGCTATACCACTCTTGGGAATATACCCAAAAGATGCCCCACCATGCCACAGGGTCACGTGTTCCACTATGTCCATAGCAGCCTTATTTATGATAGCCAGCTTATTGTGAAGCTGGAAACAACTCATATGCCCCACGACAGAAGAATTGATACAGAAAATGTGGTTCATTTATGCAATGGTGCTACTCAGCTTTTAAGAATAAGGACATCCTGAGTTTTGCAGGCAAATTGGTGGAACTAGAAAATACCATCCTGAGTGAGGTAACTCAGACCCAAAAGGACATGCATGGTATGTACTCACTAATACATGGATATTAGCCAAAACACAAAAAGAACAGAATACCCAAGATACAGTCCACAGAACTCAAAAATGTCAACAAGCTGAAGGACCCAAGTGAGGATGTTTAGTCCTACTTGGGAGGGAGAAGAAAGCAACCACAAGGAGAAGGGACGTGGGATGGAAAGGGGACAGGGGAGGAGGTGTCAGGTGGGCAGGAGGGTGGGGGAGGGAGGGGAACAAGATCTAGTATTAGGTTGGGGAAAAAGACTGAAGCCCCAAGGACCAGTAGAAAGAATGGAAACAGGCAACCTTGGGAGGCAGGAGGTTGGGGGGACCCTCCAGAATGTTCAAGAGTCCTGGGAGGTGAGAGACTCTCAGGACTCAAAGGGTGGAATCCTAGATGAAATCCCCTACAGTGGAGAGTGGGAACTTGTAGAGCCCACCTCCAGCAGAAAAACAGGGCATCAAGTGAAGGATGGGGTTGCCATCCCACAGTCACATCTCTGGCCCATAATTGTTTCTGTCTGAAAGAATTACAGGGCTGGAAATGGAGAGGAGCCTGGGGAAAAGAAGGTCCAGCGACTGACCCAAAGTGGGATCCAGCTCAAGGGAAGGTCCTAGGGCCTGACACTATTACTGAGGCTATGAAGCACTCACAAAAAAGGACCTATCATGACTGCTCTCTGAAAGACCCAACAAGCAGCTGAAAGAGTCAGTTGCAGATGCTTGCACCCAACCAATGGATAGAAACTGCTGACCCCTGTGGTTGAATTGGAGAAAGGCTGGAAGAAGTGGAGGAGAAGGGCCAACCCTTTAGGAGGACCAGCAGCTCGATTAACCTGGACCCCTAGATCTCTCACATACTGGGATCACCAAACAGACAGCATACACCAACTGATATGAGGTCCCCAACACACATAACAGTAGAGGACTACCAGGTCTGGACTCAGTGAAGATATACCTAACCCTCAAGAGACTGGAGGTCCCTGGGAGTTTAGAGATCTGGTGGGGTGGGGTGGATATGGGCCACATCCTCGTGGAGACAGGGGTTGGGGAGGAGGTATGGGATGTGGAACAGTCAGAGGGTGGACCGGAAGGGGAATAAAATCTGGAGTGTAAAAATAAATAAATAAATAAATAAATATATAGAAAAAAAGTGTTTCAATCTACTCAAAGGAAAGGTTTCAATCTACATTTTGGTCCATTTTCTCTACAAGGATACAATGTTCTATAGTATACATTGAGGACCATCTATATACAAGAAAACACTCAAGATGTTTTTGTGGGATGTATCAATTAAAAATGTTCAGTAAAATCACAACTCAGTCCACACACAATATTTAATAAACACTCATCAATGCATATGGCACAAATGTTTTTTTAAAGGAAGCACTACATACAAAGCAATGTGAGAACAGGATTTATTTTCTTTTAAAAGACTAGTTCATGTATATCTTAAGGATCATAAAACAAATGAAGTCCTAATTAGCTTTTACTTTTTTAGTTTTGACAAGGCTGGAAACCAGTGCTCATAAGATGACGAATGAGCCTGGCATTAGCATGATGGAGAAAGAAATCTGACATCAGTTTAGCTCTGCAGCGTTGCTCCAGGCTCTGAGAAGCTGTCTTATTCCTTCTTAAAGAACCGCTTGGCCTCGACTCCTTCATATGTGTAGGTCTGAAAGATATTCACAGACATTAAAAAAAAGGATGTGCCATTAAGGTAAAATCTCAAAGAAACAAAGATAGTAATGTTAGAGTCCATCCTAGCACTTTTCTTATTCCTGATAGCATTTTATGAAGATACAGGATAGAACCATTAAAATTACATTTGTGTTTGTAGGCATTTATGGTTTTTGTTAAAATAGGAATTGATGTATGTATATAAGTAAGCACTTCAATAAATAATGCCATGTATATGTCTTGTAATATATACATATGCATACACACACATATATATATATACATCTGTACATATATACACATATACATACATACACATACACAGACATACACACACACACACACATATATATATATACATATGTATACATATGTATCTATATGAAAAGATCAAAATTCTTACTCATAATCACTTTTGCCTTTGGAATGTACTTACTAATGTTTCTTACAACTTACCTGGATTAGTTCATTACCAGAAACCTCTCGGACAGCAATCAGCTCCTTTCCATTGTCTACACGTGTGAATTTTCCAACAAGTTTATTTCCCTCAATGTTCCAGGTCCCCTGTGTCACAGTAATAAAGCAGCATTTATTATAGTCTTGGATGTATTTAACATAACAGACCCACATCTACTCACAGTGACCCTATGGATGGTATGAAGTCATATGTTACCTCCATTTACATGTATGGAGACTGAGAAATGACAGAGCAGTTCCCCCAAAAGTCAGAAAGAGCACTGTGCATGAGCTGTGGGACTCAAGGCAGTGTTGGCAACTGTTGAGCGCCGCCCCAGGAGAGTTGCTATATGCTGATGGGTAGCGGTTATCATTAGTGATAAGGTGTTCGTTCAGCAGTTACACTGTCAGGGCAGGATGGAGAGGTTGCTTGGCTGGGTAAGAACTTGCTTCACAAGCATGAGGACCTGAACTCAAATCCAGAATCCACCATCTAAAAGTGTGATCGCATATGCCTGCCACCAGTGCTGTAGCGGACAGTGATAGAGAGGATCACGGGGGCTCTGTGACTACCAGCCTACCTCCACGTTCACTGAGATACCCTGTCTCAAGGGAATAAGATGTGGAGCAGGGCACTGGATGTCCTCCCCTGGCTTTTCCCTGTGTACCTGTCGCACGCATGTGTGTGCGCGTGTCACTACAAATATATTTGACTAGAAAAACTCCAAGACTAAAAACGTTTTGAAAAATTACTTGAAAAACTGATTAAGTTTTTTTGTTTTTGTTTTTGTTTTTGTTTTTTTTTTTATCTAATACATTGAAAGGGACGTTCTTAATGACCTATGATGCACTAGACTCTCACATTTGGTTACTTGTTCATTCATTAATTGTTTAATAATTTTTTTTTTTCAGATAAGATCTCATGTAGCCCAAGCTGGCCTCAGACTTAGTCAGTATCTGAGGATTCTGAGGATAAGCTTGACCTTATGAACTCAGTTCCCAAGTCCTAGGATTACAGGCCCTGTGACCATGGCCAGTTTTTATATAGTGCAGGAAACACAACCCAGGGGTTTGTGCTTGCTGCAGTCTCCTGATTCAGCTACATTCCCTACCTTTATTGTTCAAGTACATTTATAAAGCAGTTACTAAGTTTGAATATCACAAACACTGAGGGCTTGCAGTCCACCTTCATGTAGAGCTGAAAATACAGATCTTTACTTTTCCTTGAGACTAACCCTACACTCAGTCAATCTAAGAGGATTAGTCTAAGTCTTATTATTCAATATAGCTTTTTCACAGATGTGTATCATAATGAAATATTATATTTAAACACTTTGCCAATGTGCGTAATATAAGATATAAACGAACTTCACTGGTCTCTTCAGCAAATGAAGAAGGTTTGCGTTAGCTGCATCATTCCATGAGATAAATCAAGAATGCACTGCTTATAAAAATGTCTAAAAGAGTCAGATGCAGTTATTTGCACCCAACCAATGGACAGAAGCAGCTGACCCCTGTGGTTTAATTAGGGAAAAGCTGGAAGAAGCTGGGGAGGAGGGCAATTCTGTAGGAGGACCAGCAGTCTTAATTAACCTGGACCCCTGAGATCTTTCAAACACTGTACCATCAAACAGACAGCATACACTAGCTAATATGAGGCCCCCAACACACATACAGTAGAGGACTTCGGGGTCTGTGTTCATTCAGAGATGATGCACCTAACCCTCAAGAGACTGGAGGCCCCGGGGCTTTCAGAAGTCTGGTGGGGTGGGGGGTGGGGGCATCCACATGGAGAGGGCTGGGGTGGGGAGGAGGTGTGGGATGTGGAGCAGTCAGAGAGTGGGTTGAGAGGGGCAAAGAATGGAATATGGAATGTAAAAAAATGAATTACAAATAAAATTAAATTTTAAAAAACTGTCTTACAGTGAGCTCCGTTCCATCTGCTAGACTGTAGGGAAAGTTTACACCGAGCTCAAACACAACATCAAGGTTTCGGAAGTTGCTTGATTCTTTGACTGTGAATTTATTTCCGTCCTGTGTGATTGTCAGTTTCAGATTGTCATGAGCCCCGAGCTTCCTCTTCATCACATTAATGCCTGCAACGGAGAGAGGTTGGAAAGGGCATGAAATCAGAATGTCACCGAAAGGGTTTCTCTTTCCAAGTTCTGTTTCGCCTTGCTCATCTTTATCTTGTGGGTGTGGAAGAAAGAGCAAATAGTTTCGTGTATGCACAATACCACCAAAATGCTTCTAGAGAAAAAAAAGGGGGAAGCTCTGGCAGACCCAGAGAAGGTTTAAGCTGCTTTTCCAAAGTAAGAAAATGTACACGAAGCTACATAGTGGAGCACCTTAGCCCTGGATAACAATAACAAGATTAACAAACCTTTTGCTTCATTGATCAGTCAAATTTCAGAAACGTCAGATGAAGAATTAAAAGATATATGCATACATTAAAGCTCAGGTCTTGGTATTTATTATTTCCAACACTACTTTGCTTTCAAAATTGCATTTATTTGTTTTGTTGTTGTTTGAAACTGGGTCTTGATATGTAACCCAGGCAGGCCCCAAACTTGCTGCCTAGCACAGGTTAGCCTGTAACTCACAATCCTTTTTTTTTCACTCTCAAGACTGTTAAGATCCCTGGTGTACACCACCATGGTTTGCTCGCCTTGTGATTATACTGACTCTTTGTGGCATTCCTCATTGGCCTAAACCAGAAAAAATTATTAGAAAAATTTATGATTAATTCATTGTAATATGAAATTTTATAAACTTCAAGTCAGGATCCCTAAAGTAAAAGATAATTTATTCAGGCTTTATTTTGAGCAATGAAACATTTTTGCCTAGTTTGTAGTGTAAGCTACCATAATATTATATATATATATATATATATATATATATATATATATATATATATAGTTAAATTACACCTCTGTGAAGAATATACAGCTTTTTATGGTTATTTCTAAAGTTAGATAAGTCAGAGGAAAGAATTGCATATAATTTATTTAAGCTGAGTTTTGATAAAATTCTTTTCTTTTCTTTTTTTTTTAAATTTATTTATTTATTATATGTAAGTACACTGTAGCTGTCTTCAGACATGCCAGAAGAGAGTGTCAGATCTCATTACTGATGGTTGTGAGCCACCATGTGGTTGCTGGGATTTGAACTCAGGACCTTGGGAAGAGCAGTCGGGTGCTCTTACCCACTGAGCCATCTCACCAGCCCAAAATTCTTTTCTTACTTTATTAAAAGATCCTTGCTTTTTAAATCCCCTATAATCCAGTGCTTTTTTTTAAAGCTCTGGAAATTATCATAACTCACTATAATCTTCTTTTTTAAATGAACACAAACATGTCAGTTTTCAATTACACATGAACAATTACCAGCCAAGGGAAGAAAGCACAGGTGGCTCTTTCTTTGGTGTGTTTCAGAGAGCAGGGTTTGCCCTAGGGAGACAAGATACTCTTTCTAAAGCAGGAGGTGCAAGTACGGATTTCCTGGCTCTGAACAACCATACCTAGAGCCTTACCACATCACCGGTCATTCAGTAACTACACAGACAGGAGAAAATAAACAGACAGGGAGCCAGTGCTTACCCATTTTCTCCATGAACTTTTCATAGTTCTCGTTCCGGTCTACTTTCCATGTGCCGTCGAATGCCATGATCTCAGCTGTGTGTGTCTTTAGGAAAGCAGAGGTCCCGTCCTATCCACTAGAGAGAATTTATTCTACTTCTTATCTTCGAACCAATTCATACTGTGATGTGGAAGTTCGAAGTTCAGGAGATAACCTAACCACCTCACATGCCAGGTCCCTTTGGTTTCTCTTCCCTTGCTTTCTTTGACTCTACTGCTGGGATTCAACTGAATTAAAATCTGATGATCATTCCTACGCTGTCTTCAACTACAGCATGTAGGCATTTTTATTTCAAGAATTAGGGCCAGCTATGATGGCTGACACCTTTAATCCCTGCTCTCCGGAGGCAGCCAGTTCTAGGTTGGTCTAATAGAGAGTTCCACTCCAGCCAAAAAACAAACAACAAAAATGAATTAGGCAATAAACCAAACCAACTAACCTAACAACAACAACAACAAGAAGAAACCCTCAAGATAGTTTTCTATTTACAAGTTCAAAGTGCACACTATGTAGCAGGTGATAAAATTTGTAACATACATCAAACTACTGGGACATGAGACTGATACCCCAAGCCTTTCACAGGAGCCTTACAAAACTAAACGCAAATGCACCTTCTAGGTTAAAGTTTGAGTGATTATTGGAGCTAAAAAATGTATTTTTATTTTTTATTAGGAATTTGTATTAGGAATAATCTTATTCCTAAGATTAGTTTATTGAAATAAAATTAATCTTAAAATTAATATATTAACATTTTCCCAAATGTTACTATCATCATATTCTGAAACAGTGTCATTATCCCTAAAAGAAACTGCATATATTTCTAGCAGTGGGCGTTCATTTTCTATTTTTAGACCATTAGGTTTTCAGCAGGCTTTCTACCTCTATGGACATTTCATACAAATATAATTGCATAGTAGGTGGCCTTTCTATGTTTGAATCTTTTCACTGAATGTGTTCTCAATGTTTACATATCAGCTAGCTCTTCATTTTTTAAAATATTTTATTCTTGATTAATGTGAGTAAATTATGCAAATTAAGGAATTCTGCATGACATTTCAATACAGGCATAACCAAATCCAGTTTCCCTCCCTCCTTCCTTCCATGCCAACCTCGAGCAACACACTCCAATCAATGTTTGTTAGTTGAAGTTATGTTTCTAATATGCCCTTTTGCATTATATTTAGGTTTATCAGAGGTTTGTAGAAATATCCCTGGTACCTGGCATACTTGTCTGATGCCCTGGGAATCATGAGATTTCTGTTTGTTTGTTTTTGTCTTGAAGGGTGATAGATCACTAAGCAAAATCTCAAGAGGTAGAAATGTGGGTGTGTAGTGAGAATTCTGGAATTTTGGTTTCTTTTAAAAACACAGAAATACTATGGGGATGTGTTTTTATTTTGATCCCTGGTGTGGTGTATAGGGCTACTTCGGACTGTCAGAATCAGCTGTTCATGATTTGCTTCGTGCTCTAGCCGGGGTGTGATTTTGACAGCTGCAGATGGTTGGTTGTTTTTGGTTTCATTTGGGAAGTAGTCATGTGAAGGAAGAAACAAGAGGAGAAGGAGAGAAGGAAGAGGAGGAGGAGGAGGAGGAGGAGGAGGAATTTGTTTTGAGAGAAGGCCCTGAGGTGAGAC
>NC_034593.1:111330383-111340327 GCF_900095145.1 Mus pahari | reverse complement strand
GAGGAGGAGGAGGAGAAGGAGGAGCAGGAGGAGGAAGAGGAGGAGGAAGAGAAGGAAGAGGAGGAGGAAGAGGAGGAGGAGGAAGAGGAGGAGGAAGAGGAGGAGGAAGAAGAGACTAAATTCCTGATTGAGAAGATCAAACTTGTCCCAAAAAATGTGATGCCCCTAGTAATCAGAGTAGTCTAGTCTATAACATCAGCCAAGAATCTCTTTCCTTCTCTTTCCCCTCTATTCTTTTCTCTCTCCTGTCTAGTGTAAGGGGATTGAAAGAGTGGAAGAAAGAAGAACCCATGAAGTAGCCAGAGACTGGCTACATGGCTGCCTCACACAAAACTCTCAGGACCAGTGTGAAGAGAGAATAAAAGCCAAATGTTATGTATGCTATTTATTTTTTCCCCATTTTCTGTAATTTCCAAACTAGATAGACTGAGAAACTATTGCCCAGTGTGTGTGCTGGGGGACGGGTGGAGGCAGTGGAGCAAGAGAGAATAGCTAGAATGCACATCTGTTCCTTCTTTTGCTGATGGCTCAGCTTATAGAGGCCTGTGTAGGAAGAGGAAAAACTCGTAGCAGCGTGAAGAAGGAAGTCTTGATTGTTAACTAGTCTTACAATGTCACTTACTAAAAAGAGATGATTACTAAGAATGATTGTTCTCAGAGAATGTCTTACTAACTCAGGGCACCAAAGAAGCTGAAATTCCCTTCTATCAGGGGTAGAAGATTCCAATACATCTGAACACTACGTTGGAGAACAGAATCACATTTTAGAATTTTGATTGTTGTCCATTGGTCATCATGTTTTTGGGGAAGTTGTGTTGTCACACCACACCATGAGGAAGGGGAAAGAATGCAGCAGTGGGCTTGTGAAACAGCAAAGTCTTATAGTTCCCACCACGTCAGCAGAGTTGATGATCCATCAGGGTCACCAGACAAGGACTTGGGACCCTTGATTCTTCTGGTAGCCCCAAGGAGGAGCTAAAGCAGGGTTTATAAGCATAAACCCCAGAAGCATCCGAGCCAAGTTACAGTTACAGTTTTTACCAATCAGAACTTGGGGATTAAGGAATTTCCCAAGTGTTCCATCATTGTCAACTGACATTGGATGTAAGCTTTTTGCCCAACCAATCAAATTCACTTGTTCTTTCTGTTGTTAGGAACTGGCATTGTGTTTTGGGGAACTATTGTTGCTTAGAGGAGTTGATCATCTTAGGTAAAATGAAGTCTGAAGGAAAAATGGCAGTCCTTAAGACAAGTTCCTTTTTTTCTGCTCCTAACAGTGCTGCACCGATTCTTATTAAATGAGCACATTAAATAGAAAACTACCTTCTACTGGCTCCATAAAGAGAAGTCAGAACGCAAGCAGGGGTGGGGGAGGATTCTAATAATGGAGAGCTCTCCTCATTCACAGCCTCAGATTTAATAAAACCAGCTGTGTTGTCTCTGTGTTTTCAAAGATAATGAAGCCTTATCAATCCTGAAGCATCAAAAGCCTAGCACGCTTTTAATATGGAAGGAAATTGGAAAGTTTATGGATTGCTCTAGAAGGTATGTCCGACCCGAGGCCCACGTGCTCCAGGGGAGTTATGTTGCAATGTCAAATTATTGGATGGTCCTAGGCACTAAAGTCTATGGAAAGACTTCTCAGGCAATCCACTGCTTACAGAGATTCATGGATTTAGAAGCCTGTGGATGATGGTGGCTGCTGGGGGAGGGAGACTCACTATCCTATGGGGACTTGGCATGTAGACTACCCATGCTCCAATAGGTAGACCTATATTCATGAGTATTTGGGCAGCAGGCATTATAATAACAACAATGGATGACATGATGGGATAGGGGCCATTGGGAGGGAGATGATGGTGAAGTTAAGATCAAACTGTGTAAAAGTATACAATTTTCAATAAATGTTTTTATAGAAGCCACAGGACAGAGAGGTTGCTCAGTGGTTAGGAGTTCATGCTATAGCTGGGTGTGGTGGCACGTGCCTTTAATCTCAGCACTAGAGAGGTGAAGACAAATAGATCTCTGCGAGTTTGAGGCCAGCCTGGTCTACAGCAAGTTCCAGTCCACCCAGGGCTTTGTAGTGACATTGTGTCTCAACAAATAAACAAGCAAACATACATACAATAGCAAAAAGAGCACACACTGCTCTTGAGAGGACTCAAGCTTGGTTCCTAGCACCCAGATGGTTAGAATGCCAGCTCTGGGCATCTGATGCTGTCTTCTGGATCCTGTGAGCACCTATGCTCACATCCACAGATCCTCAGGCACACATTACGCACATCATTTAACAATAATATAGATTGAAAGCTTATAGGTAATAGAGCCAGTCTTTATTTTAAAAATAAGGACTTCTGGCCAGGGAAATAGAAATATGATATCATTTAAAGGGGAAAAAAGCATGTGTTTTAGAAACGAACCAACAAATTTTAGTATTGCAATCATAAAACCCATTTCCATTCATGACCTCAGATTATTCAATCTGCCTGACATATAAAAGAAAGAGCAATACCTTATATGTAGAGGGTTTTGTTGTTTTTTGTTTATTTGTCTTTTTTTTTTTTTGAAGCATTGTGTTAAAGTACCAACCTGAACAACTGGTAGAAATCAAGTACTCAATAAACCTTAGTTTCTGTCCTCATTGTCTGAGATAGGAAGCTTTACACCAATACCAATGTAGTAGGAGCACACCCCGCCCCCACCCCGCTTCCATCTGCTTTTTATTTTTTATTTTATTTTATTTTATTTCTTTTTTTGAGACAGGGTTTCTCTGTATAGCCCTGGCTGTCCTGGAACTCACTTTGTAGACCAGGCTGGCCTTGAACTCAGAAATCCGCCTGCCTCTGCCTCCCAAATGTTGGGATTAAAGGCGTGCGCCACCATGCCCGGCTTTATTTGTTTTTTGTTAGAAAGTTATTTTGTGGCTGGTACAGATGAGTCCTTGGGCCTGGTGTGCCTTGGATTGGCTAGGTAAGGACAGCATGCTGTCTGGTGGGGGTGTATCTTCACTCTGATCGCACAGCCATGGCAAGAGCACATAGTTCAAGGACGATGTCTGGACGGAAGAGACTAGAGTGATTTCTTACCTCTCTTCAGCTAATAGTGTTTCAATAACAGGACTCCCTGCTCTGTCTATGGCCACTTTAAACTAGTAAAAAGGAGCAAAAGGCTCCGTTGTAAGAGAGTACTCTTTGGCTCCACACAGGCTGCTAACAGATGGGTGTGTTAAACTTTAGTTCCCATTTGTCAGCTTGGAAACCCATTTTCTCCATTTCGTAGCATCACTAAATGTTTAAATGCCCTGCTCAATTTTTTTAACATTATAGTTCTTGTCTAGTTTTCCTTCCATACAACTATTGAGGTTCACTATCTATCAAAGGTATAGATAGATGATAGATAGATAGATAGATAGATAGATATATGACCTATGGGCAGCATAACTTTTCCTTATAGACTTTCCTTGGCAGACTGAGCTAGCTAACAGTGGAGACCTAGCCTATTTATTTCCCTTTCTTATAGAACTATAAAACTTAGTATCTTAGGGTTTGGGGGAAGTGTGGGGATGTGGCTGGAGATGCTGTGGAGACTATGGAATTCTGTTGCCCTCTCTCTGGCTTCTGTAGTCTTCACCTCCCTTAGTGGAAGAAGTGGACATTAGCAAAAGCTTCTGCTAATTCATACCCATGTCTCCAAAGGAGAGTAGAAAACACATCGCTTAGCATGGATTCGATCAACTGCTGGTACAGCACATCTCTAATCTTCATTGTGTACCTCAAAGCATTCCGTCATGGCCTCTGACTGCTCTTCTGAGCCTGCTCTGAACTGCCAAGGGTGAGTTAGATAATTTTCTTGAGCCTGGGTATAAAGGTCTCAGTACAGTCCAAAAGACAGATGGTAGATTAGTGATAACAAGTGAATATCATTATCATGATGTCCAGAGATGCCATCAGCAAGGGAAAGAAGATGTTCCAAGCTTATCTCAGATGACTGACGTTCAGAATCTCACAGAAATCCCTTTGCCTCACTAAATAGTGGGAAAAGACATTTCTAGGTTATTATACTATATATATCATAAGAAGAAAAAAGCATTATAAGGTATGGTATAATTACCTCAAAATTTATTGATTCTGTTTCTTATCCCAAGTTGTTTTGCTTTTACATATCAAAGACTAACAGATAAACTGAAAGGATTGGATTTACAAAAAAGTTTTAAGATTACTGTGCATCCTAGCAAAGAATGAGAAAAGGGGGCATTCTAAAGTTTGCCAACAAACATTAGCATATTCTATGTTAATGGACCCTTAAAACTTGTTTCATTATGTTTCAGAGTTTGAAATGACTGCCTGGATTCCTTTCAAAGACTATGGGTTTGGCAGTATGCAGGGATGTCTAAAATATAATGGCTGTATAAAATATAATGGATGCTTTCCTGATTCTTAACAAAATCATGATTTGGGGGGGGGGAATTCATCACACTTGTTATTCAAAAAATTTCAGTCCTCTATTCAAAAAATTTCTTTTTTCCTCTTCTATTTTTCTGAAACAGGGTTTGCTGTGTAGCTCAATTGGGTCTTGGACTTGAGATCTTCTTGCCTCCATTTCCAAGGCATAGAATTCCAGGCACATCCACCAAGTTGAATGATTATGCCTGTGGAAGTGTGGCTTCTCCATGGTGTGAGTCTATCCTGAGGATGGGTTCTCTTCAAGCAAGGTATCCCCTAAGTGCCTTACATCACAGGTAGCAAGGATGGGTTTGCAATATCACACCTCCTCACTACCCCAACTAAATGATTTTTCACAAATATACACACCCACAAATATACATCACATACACACACACCTTTCATATATATATATATCTATATATATATATATACATATTTCACACTTCATATATTTCATATATATATATGAAGACCTTTTCCTTTACATCCACTTTCATTTCACTCTATTATCTTCCAACCTGTTTCAGCATTTCTAGCTACCATCTTATCTCATCTATCTTGGCTACGTATTGCATTACCTGGAGTTATCAGCTGTCTACGCCTATCTAATTTTATCAATCTCCTATTACTGAAAACCCTGGTGTGCCATCATCTTGCGTGACCCCAGATAAGCCTCATCTCTTTGGCCTTCCACTTCCCTAACCCCACTCTCTGCATCACTACCTCACTGCTTTCCCTCCTTAGACTCAACATTATGTCGTGCGATGAGTCACTGCTCTCACATACCTTTGACAGCTTTGTCTTCTCCCATCCCCTTTTCCCACAATATCAACTCTTGGTTCTGTAAGAAAAAAAATTGTTATATTTCTATAAGCCGTAATTAGTTCCAGGAGGAACGCATAGTTTCTGAGCCCTCCTCATTCCCTCTTTAGCCAATTGAGGCAGATAGTGAAGTCAAGCTCTTGCCAATGGCATGACATAGAATCACCACCTAGGGCAGGGACAAAAGAGGGCAACCATCATGGTCTTGTGTGCTAGCCAGGTTTGGGCCTCGGCACACCCATTTTACAAATAGAATTGCCTTGGCAAGTCACTTTTGCTTTGTTTAAATTGTTCCCATGTTCCTTCCTGTGACTCGAGATTAGTCTTTGCTTTTAACAGTCTGAAGAAAATGTCAGTTAGCTGTTCTCCCTCAAGCTAGAACCCCTTCAAGCTAGAGCCCCTTCTGGGTGTGTATGCATTCTTTATCCTAATCAGTATCCAATTGCCAATAAAAGCCAAGCAAAACAACTTCTCTGTGCCTTTTCCTGTTGATGGTGTTGCTGTGCCACATTCATAGTTTCTAACCCCACCCCAGTCATCTGCTTTACCCGGCAAGACTTCTGTGTGTTTTTTCAGCATTATAACAAGGTGTGGTGTGCACCTTTAGTCATTCTATAGCCTTTTACCCTTTCCTCAGAGATGACTCCGTGAAAACGGGGAGGAATAAACCCTCGCCCTGCTCTCTCCTAACTTCACACCCTCTCACTTTTAAAGCTACCTGTTATTTCTGTCTTAATTCTTTTGCCCATTTCTGTGTTTAAAAAAAGCACCCATTTCCATTCAGAGACAGACTGCCAGTGTTTGATCTTCTAGTGTGTTAAGAAATCACGGACTGCATGCTACTATCTTCTATGGTACAAGGTCCTGGTTTCCCAGCATAATCTTTTGACTCTTCACCTACTTTGCAGCTTAACTGAGGAGTTTCTATCTGCCGGCTCACCCAAAGCAATGTAATTGAAGACAGATGGCTCAGAAACTGTCTATATGACAGGACATTACCAGGGACTCTGGCTCCTTATGGCTACATACTGAGTTCCAGGCCAGCAGGGGCATAGTTGAAGTCTTATCTCAAAACAAAAACTAAATAAATAAAACAAGCAAAAGTCAATACATCAACATTTCCTTATCTTTAGGGGTTCCTGTGTGTGTGTGTGTGTGTGTGTGTGTGTGTTGTTATTGTTGTTGTGCATATGTGTTGTGCATATGTGATATATGTGCTTGCAGAGCTGGGTGACGAACGACTTTGCTCAACCCTTTTCACTCTTTATTCTTTCGATACAGAGACCCACATTGAACTTGAACGCTCACTGATCTGGCTTAGTCTGGCTGCCCAGTGATCTCCAGGGCTTATAGGCATGCATTATCGTGTTTGACTTTTTCATATAGGTCTTGTAGATCTGAACTCAGATTCTATGCTTGCGTGGGTAACAATTTACAGACTGAGCATCTCCTGAGTGTGTGTGTGTGTATGTACATATTTTTTTCTTTATATTTTTTTTAAAAATAAAAATACAGGCTAGTGAGTGTGGATAATTTAGAAAATATAAAAGTATTCAAGGAGCTAGTCAGACATTATTATAACCTTAATGGGAAATAAAGACTAAATTCGGATGATAGAAATAAGACTGAATAAAGAGGACCACTTTGGGGGGTGCCCTGAGTTACTGTCCTGGGTGGCAATGGATGCTACTTATACCTGGAAGCTATGGATCTGCTGCGACATCTGAGCACAGCATTCCCTTTGACTTAGCTCATCTACATGCAAGGTCAACCTTTGAGACAGGTGGTCAATCCGTCCTTGCAATTTGCTCATAACATCTCTACTCTTTCAATCAAAATGTGCCTCTTAAATCCCTTTTCTGCTAGGACTAACTTAAATGGGAACACTTTCCTTAATGACTTAAATTGACCCAACCATTCCCTAATTATAAGTCAAAAAACCACAACTTATGGGGCTTAATTGAAAGGCAACTTAATGTTTTCTTCACCCTTTCTTGTATTGTGTATGTATGTACATGTACGTATTTTATGTGTCCATGGGTTTGTGCATAATTGTGTGTGTGAATGGAATTATGTGCCACGACACCTGTTTTGACCTTGAATGTTGACCCCCCCACCTTCCATCTTGTTTAAGAGCCTCTTGTTCTGCCACAGTGTAAGTCAGTCGAGGTGTCCATGGGCTTCCCCGAAGCCTCTTGTTATCAGCTTCCATTTCACCATAGGAATATTGGGATTACTGCCATATGTTACTATGTTTGACTTTGGGTGGGTTGTGGGGATTTGAACCTAGTTCTTTACATCTGCAAGGCAAATACTTTACACGACATCTCTCCAGTCTCTAATTTTCTTCTTTATCTTTCAATAAGATATTTTCATTTTCAGTGAAAATGTTCAATTTAAGCCAGGCTGAATGGTGGCACACACCTTAATCCCAGTACTTGAATGGAAGAGGCAGGTAACTCTCTGAGTTCAAGGCCAGTCTGGTCTACAGAGCAAGTTCTAGAGCTGCACAGACAAACCCTATCTTGAAAACACACACACGCGCACACACACACACACACACACACCAAAAAAACAAACAAAAACCCAAACCCCAAAACAACAAGAAAAAAAGAAAGAAAAAGTTCAATTTAAATTAAATATTGCCACAGACTGCCTCCTTTGTGGGGTCTCCTATCTGCGTGGAACGGGTCTCAGTTGCAGATGAGTGAGGATTTGGCGAGTGACAAACAGTCCGAGAGAGAGAGAGAGAGAGAGAGAGAGAGAGAGAGAGAGAGAGAGAGAGAGAGAGAACTGAGTGTATTGTTTAAAATGAGCATCACACTTTTAATACAGAACACACAAGAAAAGCTGGGCAGGATACATCCTCAGTTACAGTGACACAAGACAAAGGGTTGAATACATCAAAAGACCAGGGGGTGGGACCAGGCAGCTTGAGGAGGAAGCCAGGTGCAAGGCTAGTCAATAGTTAAACCCCACTGTCAGGGGTGGGCGGGGGCAGTAAATCCTTCATTATGCTGTTCCTTTGGGCCTATCAGAAAAACCTATTTTAGGGGGGTTTAAAACCCAGCTTTTCTCCAGGCCAATGTGTATTCCCTGTCCTCTGCAGACAAGCCCTGAGCTATGCTGGCTCTGCTCTCTGTAATGCCTAATTGGTATCACCGGTCCTTACTAGAAGTGAATTAGAATGTTAATGAATAGGTAACCTTTCCTACTGAATTCCGAGCTCCTGGCTTTAAGGAAAATTCAGGACTTTTAAAACACTGGTGAAGGCTCACTTATGATACACCATACTAACGTGAGGATAGGGTTTGAGTAAATGGGTTATTGGAAATGCCAGGACTCCAGGAGGCTGAGCTTCTTTTGAAACTCATTTGCCTCAGGACTGCGTCCAGGTTTTCAGACCTGTTTCGAGTCACTACTGGAGTGTGCATGGCAAACTATGTTCATCCATCTATCTTGTGTTGACGTAAGCTAGAGCTGTTTACACTTACAAAGAAAACACATAGTAGGCCCTGAACACACACTGAGGATGTAAAACTAAAGAAAGTGATGGGTTGTGGTAATCCTACCAGTCTAGAATAAGATTACAATTTTGAGGCAAATTTGAAGGAAGCTTTAATTAAATTCTGTCCAAGATAATGGATTTTGGCCAGGTTTATTCCTAGGTTCCCATAAAATGGCTACCAGTCACATTTTGCAGAGGCTTATAAAAGCAAACTCACAGGCCAACATATTTCCCATCAGGCCCAATTGTATGTCCTGAGGCAGGCGTATATCCTGATGCACTTCCTGCCCACATACCTTCCCCTTGCATGTGACCAGGCACATCTGGTGTAGTTGGGTCAAACAAACTTGGTTAGGGGAGTGAAAACATGTGGCTTGCTATCACCCATAAATAAAAGCCTACAGCATTTCAGCAAGTAACTGTCTTTGGGCAAGGGGTTAACAGGTTAGCAGCAGCGTTGTTCCAGGGATCTTTTAGGCGCAGTAATTAAGACTTAAAACAGAACCTTAGCTTTTACAGCCCATGAATGGAGTATGTGAGGAGGATTCTGAGAGCTTGTGAGAAAACTCCCAGAAAACAAGAGTTTTGTGACCTCTGCTTCTTGTAAACATGGGTTGTTCCTGGAATGTGCTTTCGTGCCCCTCCCAGGTGTAGTCAATAAAAGTGGGCTTACTTCTATTACTGTTCAGCTGTTGTTGCCAAGTGAATTGTCCTCACAACTGTATACAACCTAAACCTTTGCTCATCTGACCTTGCTTGTTCCTCAGAATACTCTCAGGATATAGATTGTCTGATGCTCTGAATAAAGTTGGCCATTGCATGTCTGATTCATTTTTTTGGTCCCACACGCCCAGATTTATGCTACCAACTAGAGCAGTAACTTTGGGTTTCTTTATCCTTTTGACCAGTGTCACCAATTGCTCTGCCCTAATGCCTCTAACTCACAGGACTAACCTTTGAGAGTCATTCGGAGTCAGTTTATCCTACAGGTTCCAATGGATTGGTTGTCAGTATAAATAAATATCCACCTTTGGATGCAGACTGATGGTCCTGGCTTGTTTAAAAAGAAATAAGGAAAGGGCGATTTGCAAATTCATCTGGAATAATAAAAAACCTAGGATAGCAAAAACCATTCTCAACAATAAAAGAACCTCTGGTGGAATCACCAT
>NC_034593.1:111326422-111328018 GCF_900095145.1 Mus pahari | reverse complement strand
AGAAAATAATAAAAATAAAAAATAAAAAAAAAAGAAGAAATAAGGACCTCAGACCTATGAATTCTCTGTTCTCTTTGTTATTGATGATTTTATTACCCTTCAGCTATTAGGAGGTAAAGACAATTAAGTTAAATTTTATATCTAATAGTTGTGTGTGTGTGTGTGTGTGTGTGTGTGTGTGAGTGTCTGTCTGTCTGTGGCTGGATGGCTTTTGCATTGTTTATTAACTTTGGAAAAAGCTTGGAAAACATGTTTTTCTAGTGCTAAGGATTAAATTTGCCTTGCTATTGAAGTAGTCATGAAAAGTGTTAGGAAAACATTTTAAATGCTGAAAAACTTAAGATTTAGGTTCCAATGATTTTGAGTGGTCAAGAATCATTCTGTATTTAATCCCAGCACAAGGGAGGCAGAGGCAAGTGGATTTCTGAGTTCGAGGCCAGCCTGGTCTACAGAGTGAGTTCCAGGACAGCCAGGGCTATGCAGAGAAACCCTTTCTCGAAAAACCAAAAAAAAAAAAATAAAAAAAAAAAGAATCATTCTGTAACATATATTGAAGGCCCTTCTGTCCATTTTTTACTGTATTATGGTCTACAATTGGTTAGTTGGACAGCCCTGCTCTGTCAATGCTGTCTGGAAAGCTGCTGACTTAGTTTGGATTGTATAAACTGTAATGTAGCATGTGTTAAGTCTCAGAGAAGCCTGGCACAGATGGCTGAGGTGCCTACTAACCTAACAAAGCAGACTCTGGCCAGCTCTCTCAACATCACTCAGTACCTGGAGCTTCCCCAGCACCGACCGGACACCTTCCCCTTCCAGGGGCTGGGCTTTTGCTTCTTTCCAGCCAGTTCTCTTCCCTGTATAATCTTTAGCCACAGAGCATCAGTCCCTATGCGCTCTCTTGGTCCTCTTGGTCCTCTTGGTCTCTTGGCTTGCTCTTGGCCTCTTGGTCTATGGCTTCTCTCTTGATCCTACATGCACTTCTTGGCCTCTTGGCCTTTAGTCCTTGCCTCCCTGCTTTCTGCCCCCCTCCCTCCCTTCCCCTCCCCCTCCCCCTCTCCCTCTCTGTCTCTCTCCTAATATGGCCCAGTCAGTCTACTGGCTTGGTTCAGTCTGGATACTTCCAGGTGCCTCTGGCTATTCTCTCCCACATATCTACAATAGACTCCTCCTCCTCCTCCTCCTCCTCCTCCTCCTCCTTCTCCTTTTCAACCATTCCTTGGAGCGGTCATGTCCTCATTTTTTTATTCAGCATCTACACAAAGGATATTGTGTTACATTTACACAATGGTATAGTACTCAACTATTACAAAAGATGAAATTTAAAAAAATTGCAGGTAAACGGACAGAGTTGGAGATAATCTTCCTGTGTGATGTAACACAGACCCCAAAAGACAAGTATTGCATGTTCTCTCTTATATGCTGATGTTAGGCATTAAGATTTAGATGTGTGTTTTAATCTGAGCAACTTCCAAGGTCAGGAAGCTAGAGAAGGATGGAGGGCTGTGAGGGATGGAGAGCTGTGAGGGATGGAGGGCTGTGAGGGATGGAGGGCTGTGAGGGATGGAGGGCTGTGAGGGATGGAGGGCTGTGAGGGAT
>NC_034593.1:111317001-111326222 GCF_900095145.1 Mus pahari | reverse complement strand
GCTGTGAGGGATGGAGGGCTGTGAGGGATGGAGGGCTGTGAGGGATGGAGGGCTGTGAGGGATGGAGGGCTGTGAGGGATCCAGGGCTGTGAGGGATCCAGGGCTGGGTCTGGGATGAGGAGGAGGGGCATCTTCTAGGAAGGGGAAATAGAGTATAGTGTTGTAAAGAGACAGATAACAAGAATAGCAGGATGAAGTGGGGAAGAGGGAGGGAAGGCAGGGTGAAGTAGGGACTGCAGGAGGGAAAAACACTGAAGACCTTTTGAAATGCCAGATCAAAACCTACTACTGTAAACTTAATTCCATTCAGTTTGTATATCCATTTTTGCAGTGTACAGGTCATGTTTACATAGTAAGTGTTTGGTAATTGTGGCTCCAGGGTTCATATGCCAGAGGCTAAGACAACTTCTTGGACTGTTATTAAACTTACCATAAGGTTAGATGGAGTGACTATATAAAATATATACATATCTAAAAGGAAATTAAATGGAATCGCCATATAATGTGAAAGACAATACCCAGCTAGATATCTTTCTTACACCACCAAGTAAGACTCCAGTGCCAGGAGTGAGTTAAATCTAAGGAGTCATTAGCCGAAGAAGTCCCATGCTGTTCTTCCAAAACATCACAGACCATTGCCAGAGCTAGTGCTCACTCCATCTAACCTTACAGTAAGTTTAATAACAGTCCAAGAAGTTTGTCTTAGCCTCTGGCATATAAACCCTGGAGCCACAATTACCAAACACTTGCTATGTAAACATGACACTGTAAAATTAGATACACAAACGGAATAGAATTAAGTTTCAGATCATGCTGTTTTCTTAATTATTCTGTTTGAAGTGTGTTTCTTCTTTTCAGATGAGTCCCCGCTGTTTTGTAAAGACCATATTTGTTTAGCAGACCAACCTGTTCAAAGACCAGCACTGATCGCCAGAAGATCTCCTGCTGCTTAAGGCACTTAAAAACTGTCTGTAATCCAGCTACGAGTGATTCCATGCCCTCACACAGACACACGTGCAAAATAACAATGCACATAAAATGAAAATATAGATTTAAAAAAAAGAATATTTAAGGCATGTAATTTCTAGGTCCTTTGGTTGTGAGAGTTAACAAAATTCTCAAGAAAGACTATAAATGTATACTATTCCATGAATCATGTGTTATATACTTATACTATTCCATGTACCGTGTTTTATATACTTCTTTGTTGACTTCTTTTGGGGGGATGCTTTGTTCTAGTTGACTGTCACCCCCTAGGACCTTTTGGTTTCTGTAGTGACCAACCTGATGAATTAGATGGGGATACCATATGGGTCATCACTCTCATACCCTTAAGATCTCTAAACGTGGTTCTAGTACCCAACTTAGAAAGTGGGGAACCACAGTGTTTGCCTGTCTTGTCTCTGGGAGTATTGTGTTTGTCAGCCATCAATCATGGCCACAGTTGTGTTTCCCATCAGCCACTTCAACCTTGCTGTTCATTCTGATGGGTAAGCACTGCTACCAGGCTTCTTCTTACTTCACCAGAATCTTATTTCCATTTCTACCAGGAAGATGAGTTCTCTCCAGCATGTCCTGGACTCTCACTTTCAAGAGATCATCACCACAGAACATTTCAAGGACAGCAATGTTTCTGTCACCCATTCTGCCTTATCACTTAAGTCAACACAATACCCTCAGCAGTACCATACATTGATGACTTTCAAAGTTTGGGTACAAACAGATTAGATAGTTCCAACCTAGGCCATAGGATGCCTCTGTCCCTCCCAACCAGGGTCCTGACAAAGGCATAATAAACTCGTCACAATCGGGGATCTGGTGTTTGGAGCTCTGCTGTCTATAAAAGTCTTGGTGGCAAGTCCTTAGTTTTGTTTCGCTTTGGTTTTGGTTTTGTGTTTAGGCTTCCCAGGAGGCCTTTGCTGCTCACACTCTAGCACAGCCGCCGCCGTTGCTCACACTCTGCATTTCATTGTCTTCCTTCAGTGTGCAGATAGAATGCAGCAATAGACTTGGGAATTTCTTGTTCCCAATATTCTGACTTCATAACCGGCTAGGATACTAGACTGTAAGTTCACTCCCTTCTGTTGGTTTTCTGTCCCTATCTTCCACAAGAGTTTTGCCGTTGCTATTCTCTCTAGAGAAGTGGTTTTCTTTGCCTTCTGGGTGGCTGCTGTTACAGATCCCCAAGTCCACTTCTGAGTCTATGTTCTTGGACCACTTCAAAAATTATTTGCAATCGAACTCTCTGTGACTCAAAACTCTGTGACAATGTTTACCAGGAGTTATTGTGGCTTGAATATGTTTCTTCTTCCAAGTTTCTGTTGAAATCTAATTGCCTGTGTAGTGGTATCAGAGAATGTGGCCTTTAAGAAGCCATTATTAGGTTATATGCTGAGCTAGTTTTTGTCAACTTGACACAAACTAGTTATCTGGGAAGGTGGAACCCCAACTGGCAAATTGCTTCCATCAGACTAGCCTGTCTGCATGTCTCCAGGGCAGTGGTTCTCAACCTGTGGGTCATTGCCTGCACCTATCAGATATCCTGTGTATCTGATATATACAATGTGATTCATAGCGGTAGTAGCATCAACACAGCTGAGAAGTGCCTGCTCTGGGACATTTTCTTGATTCATTTATCAGAGCCTCTTGCACACATATACCTCTCCCCCCACCCTGACCCCCCAGATACTTCTTGAATCTCTTACCTTCCTCAAAACCTCCCAGATCATACGAGAGAAACTGTGAGTTCAGATTTGAGTTTTTGCAAATTAAGGTTAATTGTCTACAGCTGTGGAAGGGCTGCTTTGTCAGGGTACCAGGGGCCACCAAGAAAGAGAACATGAAGGAGGGGGTGGCGTTCACATGTCTTTCCCAACAGCATTGTTTGGTCCCATGCCCACACTGCCCCGCGCCTGGTACAAACTGAAACTTATTTCCCATTTCTTCAAGTTTAATCTGTTTCTACAACTGTAAAGATCTTATGAATCCTTGATAAAAAAAAAAACTACCCTAAGACATTCTTTGAAGAGTATTTCTCCTTCCTTCATTGTATTTATATGATTATTGTGTCAATTCTGCAGCTTTTCCTGTGAGTCTTATTCCTCTCATACTTTGAAGTAAGCCTATCTTTATTAAGTCTTGCTTCTAACTTAGAAAAGATTTTTCCCTTGATTATATTTCATAAATCTTCTCATGTGTTATAATTCAATGGTCAAGAAATGAGGAAAAAGGGGGCTGGTGAGATGGCTCAGTGGGTAAGAGCACTGTCTGCTCTTCCGAAGGTCCTGAGTTCAAATCCCAGCAACCACATGGTGGCTCATAACCATCTATAATGAGATCTGTCTGAAGTCAGCTATAGTACTCACGTATAATTAAAAAAAAAAAAAAGAAAGAAAGAAAGAAAGGAGGAAAAAATCGTATTGTTCAAATCACAGTATTTTTTTTCTAGTTAATATACCTAAGGGATATAGATTTTTTTTTAAGAACATGGTTTGAATTTGCAGCAATGTACATCTTACAGGGTTCTTCACAGCTGTATGAAATGCTAACACATTGCTATAGGCCCAGTATTCTTGCTATACAGAACTTCATGGCATGGAATCAAAAAAAGTTCTACTTCTCTTAAAAGATAACATTTTGAGAAGCTTTATGAGGCCTAGGGAAAACAGAAAAGTCCAATTCTAAAATTTGTTTCCCCACCAATTCCTGTAGACTCTGCCACTTGTTACAGAAGATCATGCTGCCAACTCAAGTCATCTAAAATAAACATTTCCTAATCTGAAGCTAATTAACCTCTTAGAGGCCATGGACAAGTGAATCAGCAGTCTCAGTGTCCAAAGTGCACAAGGAGAAAGGGCATGTGTGCCGGAGTCAACGAGCAAGTCGCAGCCTCTCTGGAGCTCACAGAGGACACCTGTCACAGGGGCGGACACAGGTGCGGCACAAAGGGATGTGAGATTACCATGCTGTTTACAAGCAAGCCGCCCTGCTTCTCAGCCAGATGGGCTGTGTGGGTGGGGAACCCGTCTAATGTCTCCTAGAATCATTTCCAGAACACCATTACTGTGGTTTCCACCTCTCTTGATCATAAAACCATCAGAGGCAGGGCCCCTTCTCAGCAAAGCCAGAACATACAGAAAAGTAAGAACAGCTAAGTCAGGTAGAACTGGTTTTCTCTATCCTGAGAGCCATTTTTATCAGCATCATGTAATAATGCAGTCTCATGCCTTCTAATAAACGTTTTCTAAATCTGTATCTAGTGTGCTGACATCTCCTTTTTCCATTTAGCAGTACGCCGATTTGGGGCCGGGGAGGCAGCTCACTGGGTAAAAGTTCTTTTGGTCCAAGCCTCACAGCCTGAGCTCAGCTCCCAAAGAGTCATGTAGAGACTGGATACAGTTTGTCCTCTGACCTCCATACACGTGCTGAACACAGCACAGGAGCAGGCTCGCACACAACTATGTATATAGACATATACGCAGAATAAATGTTAAACTACTTTGGTGGAACTGTTTATAAATAATTTTAATGTCTGTGCGGTATTTTATATAAATATCTCATAATGTAATGAGTTCAGCGGGTATATATTTGTACCATTTGAAACTTCCTTTCTTACAATGTGCATCTCTGTCTCTGAGAACTCCCCGAAGCAGACTTGTTGGAGAGCCAGCCCCAGTCAAACCAGCTCGCACACAGATGTGTGTGTTCCTCGTGCTAGATCAGGTTAGAGCAGAGCTGGTGGCCTGAAAGTGCTTCTTCTGTCCTGTCCCAGTTGTCCCTGTCCCAGTTGTCCCAGAAATCCAGTGCACCAGGGAGCTCTGTAGGGTGGGGCTAGAGTCTATCATGGAAATGACCTGAAGAGTAGGTCTTCAAATGATGCAGTTGTAGCTGGTGAACACTAAAACTTTTAAAAATCTTTTTTTAGTTAAAAACTAAACAATAATAAAAAGCCCAAAAAACTAAATAATAGTTATATTGCTAGTGAGGAAGGGTGTGTGTGTGTGTGCGCGTGCCTGAGTGTATCTGTGTATATGCATAGATATGTAGCTCTATTTTTTTTTAAAGGGATTCATTTCTACAGAGGGTTAGTTTGACCACTTGAGAATAATCAAAAGAAACTCCAAAGAAACCTTTTGACAAATGATTAACTGGCTCAAATATGATTGGTGATTATGAGCAGTCTATATCTCAGTCTTGCTCAGAGAAGCTAAGAACACAAAGGCTTGTGCTGAGATTAACAGACTTTAGCAAGCACCCTGATTATCTGAACAATAAAATACTCACCTTGGCCCTTTCCCCCCTGTGAAAGAGATAGCAAAGCTCCTGATGGTGGATTTCTGTGTAGCTGGGATGTGTGAGAGTAACTTGGGGGGAGGAGATACGGATGCAGAACAAGGCATGGATAGATACATAAATAAAGATCACTCATGAGAAAAACTTCTAATTAGCTGTCTGTGATCTCTAACTCGTTCTTAAAAACATTTTATTATCATTATTGCGTGCACGTGTGTGTGTGTGTGTGTGTGTGTGTGTGTTTTGTGGAGTGTGTGAATGTCAGGGGACAACATTTGAGAGTCTGTTCTCTCCTGTCACCATGGGAACGAATAATTGAACTCCGTTAGCAGGCTTGTATGGCAAATGCTTTTACACACAGAGCCATCGCACTGGTCCTCCAACTCTTACTATAGATGGCAGAAGACACATATAACAATCCTCTTAAATCCGAAAATTATAACATTCGTCTAAAGTCAAGAAAGATGGTACAGGTGTTCTCTGAGGTGTCATTGCTATTTATGGCTGACAAGTCCCAGATATGTTCTTCCTCCCAGTGCCAGGTCGTCAGCCCATAATGCTGTGCTAGCCCAGTGATGAAGAGTGTGGACTTTGGGCCCCAATCCCATCCTCCTTCTGCCTCCTTGAAGCTATGTCGCTTGTCATTAGCCACCTAGTCTTGCCTACATTGCTTCCCGAACTAAGAATGAGAACAAACATCTACCTAAAGTGACTGCTGGAAATGGAAAGGGTTGGCACCCAGTTACTGCTCACTAACATTTTCATCTCCTTTGTTCTCTCTGCCTTTCCATAAGTCAGAGAGCTGTCATCTGGTAGGACCATGGGAAAGCCCTCATAAGCCATGCTGTTGTCTGGTGGTTATTTTGCGTACACAGGTTGAATGCAAGTCTTGGTGGCTAAGGTAGAGGCTTGAGGCAAAATGATGCTTAACTGCCCTGGTGAACACACTGGTCACTAAGACTCTTGCCCATCCAGGGCAGCACTGTCTTCACACACTTGCCAGCTCCGTTCTCACTAGGACTGGCCCCAGATATGAACAGTCTGTAAAATAGGGCAGCAAGGAAGACCTGGGGCTAAGACAGGTACCAGCTCTGCCCTGCAGCTTTGCCTCTTAGAAAAGCATCATTGGGCTTTCCTTCCTTCTGGGAGCAAACTGCTTCCCCTGGGGATTTTCTTCATCACCACCTCTTATCTTCCCAGGGCTTCTTTCCAACAATTTCTTTAATCCTGACAGTGAGTGTTGAGCACAGACCCTCCATAGTGTGACTGCTAAGCATCCCAGGCCACCCAAATTGCTCCTGGATAATAATCCAATGTATTTGTGTAACCAGGGTTTTAGGGTAAAATGTCCAGGCTCCAGGAACTCCAACAGGCCATACTTAGTCACTCATTCCAGTACAATTAGACTAGGAGTGAAAAAAAAAAAAAACCCACAACCCTTGGTGATTTAATCAAAACACATCGGGAAGAACAGGGTCTATCAATTTCATCTTCAAGCTACTGGTATGCGCTTCATGTTTAAATTGAGGAACAAAGCATAAGAATCCTGCCTAATTAAACAGATCTGGTCCCAGCTCTGATTCTGCAGGTGAGCCCTCTGTCAGCTTTAGGGGAAGGAGCTGGTTTGTGTCCAATGGAGACTTCTGTTCCAGAGCATAGCCCCTCCGTCATAGCGTGTTGCTCTGATCTGGGCTGTGTTAGACCCTGCCTGCGAGAATTGGTGCTCCTGGGGATGGCTGGCTTAGCAGGATGATTCTGTCTTCAACCTCAAACGGGAATGAGCAAGGTTACATTTACAGGGTTTTAGTACTTATCGTGCCTCTTGTAGGCTCAAGGAGGAGTGTGACCCAAGTAAAGGGGACAAGCTGGGGCTTCTGCATGCTGTGTGGGCCCAGATGAGTTTTGATAGAGGCGCTGGGTGCCTGTGACATTAGGATCTATTTAGATGATAAGTCAGAGAGAACACCTGAAGTCTGGGAGTTCTCAAGGGTAGAGCTACAGAGGCAAAAGGTCCAATGTATTTTTTTTGTAATGCCTTGGTTTAAAGCCTGCTTTGTTCTGTTACTAAAGAAACCCCATGAAAAAGTTCCATAGCCACTGGACACAATTGATAAATTACTAGTAAGCAGACTCACATCAGATAAATGTCGGCCTTGCTTCTGCCCTTCACAGGATCTCGGCGAAGATGCAACAGTTTCCTAAGGTACAAGGCAGAGCTGTCGTGGCTTAACTTTCTGTGTTCTCAGCCTCCAAAGTTATCTACTTACGCCTACAAGTTTCCATTTGAACCCCTAGGATTGGTTTTGAAATTTCAGTCATGAGGTGGTGATGATGATCTACTTAGTCGTCATCATTGTATTTTCTATTCTAAGCAATGCATTGTGTTTATATCCATCAAATGCCTTGGATCCATTAGATAGTTCAGTGAGTAAGCACTCTGGGCCATGCCTGTTGTTTTTAAGACTCTACACAGGAACGATAACTGACTCCCACGAATTGTCTTCTGACCTGATACCACTGCACAGGACGATGACCCAGCGAGGTTCTCTGTGCCCCTGTAGGAATCCTGTTTTTACAGGTGACACAGCCTACCACATTCCCCTCCACCTTTGGGGCTAGGTGGTGATTCTTGTGGCTTCCTTCTTAGATTCATACACACACAACAAATCATTATAACAACAACAACAACAACAACGGTAGCAACAAGAACTCATAATTCTACTTATGAGGACTGAATAATATTTACATTGTTCTTGGGCCAAAGGAGCCACAGAGCATGAAAATATCCTGCTTTTCACACATCAGCTGAAATAATGAGGACAGGAGAATAATTCAAGGATAGAGCAGTTTCCTAGCCTGCTTGTCACCCTAAGTTCAGTTCCCATACTGAAAAGGAAAAAGGATATATCAATAAAAACCATGAACCCTCCTGATGAAAAACATATAGCTCTCTCTTCAAAGAGCACAAGAGATAGTTTATTCTGGAGCCAAATTTGAATAGCCATGGCCCCAAAAACCCAAGGTTACCCCAGGTTCTTTGTTGCAATGTGGACATTGTTTTTAGAGTAACAGAAGAAAGCAGGCAATAAATCAAGGCATTAGAAAAATACATTGGTTTTTCACTGCTGCAGCTCCACGCTAGCGTACTCCCCGGCTTCAGAGGGGGCTTTTTTTTTTTCAGGTGTTCTCCACTGTGGCAAAATGAAGGCCTGGCTGCTGTTTGAATCCCAATGAGATGAGTGAAATCACCGACTGTCAGCACATCTGGACGCTGATCCAAGATGGATCTATCATCTGGTAACCTATGAGTTGATGCTTGATGCTCGAAAAACACCCTGGCCCCACAGAAGGGCAGGCATGTGGGCCTACAGAAGCAGGAGGGTGCGGCCAGGGTGCGGATGCCTCAGAAGGGGACATGGGTGAGAAGATTTGGAGTCTGAGTTGGAATCTCAGGGTAGCAATGGGTCTAAGAAGACGGCGTGCCACCTGAGTCTCAGCCTGACCCCCGAAGGTGGAGGGGAATGTGATGGAGTGCCTCACCTGTAAAAACAGGATTCCTACAAGGTCACAGAGGACCTTGCTGGGTCATCATAGAAAGGAATGTCTGTAGGGACATCCTGTCTCACCTTGAGCAAACAACTTAGGAACAAGAGACTCCAGGTGAGGAACGTGGGTTGTGTGATACAACAATTTCCTCATTCCTCAGCTCCTCCCCGCCCTTATAAAGAGTCGGTTCCTCAGAAAATTGGACATAGTACTACCGGAGGATCCAGCAATACCTCTTCTGAGCATATATCCAGAAGATCTTCCAACTGGTAATAAGGACACATACTCCACTATGTTCATAGCAGCCTTATTTATAATAGCCAGAAGCTGGAAAGAACCCAGATGTCCCTCAATAGAGGAATGGATACAGAAAATGTGGTACA
>NC_034593.1:111278427-111316066 GCF_900095145.1 Mus pahari | reverse complement strand
AAAAAAAAAAAAAAATGAGTCAGAGCCACCTTCCCCCCCTGGCAGACCCCTCAGCTTCCTGCAGGAGAAAGGCTACCCTTTGCTGTGTGTGCTAATAAACAGTCCTATCTTTTGAAGGTCAGACTTTTTTCTTCTTCTGCCTTTTGTCTCTTTACAAGACCTCAGAAATCTAACAATGTATTTAAAAAAACAAACCAACTGAAGTCAGACAAGGCCAACAAGAAGCCACCTGGGTGACTAGGCTGAGAGTCACAGACTTAAGGTCAAGGAGTCAGGGGCAAGACTTCCTTGCCTCAGGAGACTAAGAAACAAAGTCCCCCTCATAGCGGCACATAGTGGCCTCGGGGTTGCATCAGTCATTAAAAATAAGCCTTAAAAAAATTTAAAAAAAAAATTACATTGGTGGAAATATTGAGTGGGCATTTGCAACAGGCAGAAGAATCTCCACTGTTGGTCTCAGGTTACCCGGCAGCTTTCTTAGCCCTTCCCTTGGTGGGGAATAGGGTTTTGTTCAGTTAATATGTGGCAGCTTTCTTAGCCCTTCCCTTGGTGGGGAATAGGGTTTTGTTCAGTTAATATGTCCCAAAGGCTTTCATTTGTTTGTCAGGATGTTAGCTCTGATGCTGACCTGGGCAAGGAATGGATCTTTAGAGGGACAGAAATGGCCTCTAAAGAGGAAATTACAGTTAGCCTCAGAACAACTTTCCAAACTCTGCTTAGTCATTTTTCTATCAGTTGATCAGTCTGCTCGGGCAGCTTCTTTCCAGGAGCTCTTGTTTATCAACCCCGCTACTAAGGACTAGTATTCAAAACACAAAAAGAAATGAGTTACTAAACCACAAAAAGACAGGAAGAAAATTTGGGCACAACTTTCTGGCAGGAATGAGGACATTGTAAAGAGATACTCGTGTCCCTCCCTTTGTCTATGAGACTTGAAGCAATGGGACCCTAAGAAGCTAGACTCTCCCCATGCATATGGGAGGAGGAAAGACATTGGCTCTGAGCCAGAGGAGGTGCCTGTCTTGGGAAGGAGGACTTGAACCTATCAGAATACCTTGCCAGAGAGACTGCCTTGGCTGCAGAGACTGGAGCAAGACCATGGTCATGCATGGGAGGCCGCACTGAGGGCCTGCATGGCTGTGTTTGCCTTTGCCTGCTCTGTGAACATCATTTAGAGTGCCTGGAAAGTTGCAGCTACAATGCTGATTGGGCGAAAATCGTTTCAGTGATTACTGAGCTTGAAATGTTGCATAGCCAAACATCTTGGGGTTATTGTGGCCCATTGAATAACTAATTCCCACCTTGGTGTGTAAGAGCTTTCTGGACTGTATAAACAGATTCCCCCACCATCCACCCCAAAACTAAGAATTCCACTAGATAGCAGATTCATATAGCAGACAGCTCTATTTTGCTGAACCTGCCTATCCAACTTACTTGTAAGGAAAATATCTTTTTTCCTATCAAAGGTAGGTAGTCAGAGAAGGGCCAATATTCCATAAATCTGCCTCAATTTGTAAAACTTCTAGGTTAGTCATTTAACCTTCCCCCACCTTCTAGGATTGTTACGCAAATTTTAAATCTCTCATATCAGATGAAATTTTTGTTTATGCAAAGCCCCCCTCTTATTTCCTGAGCCACAAGGACCTGGAAGGGCTGATTTCTCTCTTCCCCTTCCCCCTTCATTTTCTTTGCACAGATTCTTTTAAAATTGGCCAGTCATGAGAGACTGTAAGGTTGGACCCCAGCCAATGGAGAAAAGACACAGTCACCACCAGCCTTAGGATAAAAGCTAGGCGAACTTCCTGCCCTCCAAGTGCTTCTTAGCTTGGTATTGGGTGTGCCTCCTATTTGTAAAAAATAAATTGCCTTGCTGAGTGACTTTCCCTGTTATTTTGTGTGGCACTGATAATATCTGTACCCAACATACCCACTGACACATCTGAAAAGTGTATTGAATTATAAGCTCCTTGTTCAATGACTGTAAAAACTTTATAAAACAGTCACCATTTGTAACATGGCATTTGGAGTCTTTGTGTCTGTGGGTCAGGGTCAGCCATGTTGGGCTCTAGAACAAACTATCTCTTATCCTCTTTGAGATGAGAGCTGTGTGTTTGGCGTTATCGGTTATAGTTCTTGACATCCCTGCCCCAACCCCTGCCCCAGGGACAATCCACTTCTCACCAGAAGAGGCACCAGGTTGGATCTGGTGACCATGGACCTCTTGCATCCGATCACCTGGCATTGCCAGCTTGGGGGATGGTAATGAGTTGATTCTGGGGCTTAGACTTCGTTTGATTTGGTTGATGTTCTGTTAGTTTATTCTGAGTTACTAAGGGTCAGAGCCTGGGCCATGACATTCCAAATTGATCCAGTTTGGCTACTCAGCCTTAATAAGTCAATGTAACAAACAAGTAATAATACAAAACCAAACCAAGACAACAACAAAACCCAAAAATAATTACGAGGTTTATTCAATGTGACCACATTGGAACGAGGTACAAAGTCATCTAGCAATACTTTGCCAAGCCCCGAGTCCATCCATGGGGTCCGAACTCAGATAAGGTTTAATTACAAATTGAGACACACACGTAATGAAGAAGTCCTGGTCATTTGATGGTGTGATCCTGCCCATTATTCAACCATCACTGTTTGGATTTCAATCCCATCCTGCAATGTGGTCTGATAAGACCTGTGTGAAATCTCCTTCCAGGAAACAAGTTCAACCTCTGGCTGGCACCAAGTTTTCCTTCTCCTGCCATGATACTGCTGGAGAAATTCTAATTTCTCATGTTCCATTGTTTCAGTAGTCTGAGAGCTAAATGGAAGGCCCACCAGTGTCTCTTTGGAATACCTTCTTCCCTGCCAGGCAAGTTGCATCTCTTTGTTGAAACACATCAATGTTGAACTGAAATATGCCTGCTTTAGCTTGGCACTGTCATGATAAGACACCATGACCAACCTATGGAAGAAGAATTTATTGGGGAGAGGGGCAGTTATAGTTTCAGAGGGTGAGTCCATGACCATCCTGGTGGGGAGCATAGCAGCAGACATGGTTCTGGGGCAGTAACTGAAATTCACAAGCATGAGACAGAGAAAGCTAACTGGGAATGGCCTGTGGTTTGGAAATCACAAAGCCTCACCCCATGTCTTCTCCAATAAGACCTCCTAATCCTTTCCAAACCATTTTACCAACTGGGGGGCTAGGAATTGAAATATATGAGTCTATAAAGCCATTATCAGTCAAACCACCACAATGTCTGTGTCTGAAGCAAATACTATGAATTGAATACAATTATGAATCAAAGATAGATGGCATATAGCTAGTGTCAAGTAACCTTGCATAAGAACCATTTCTCTATAATTACTTGGTGTTTAGTTACTCTTGGAAGGGCTAGCATAAGCAAACACATCTTGTTGATTTGAGACAGCATGCTATCATAAAGCCTATGCTGGACTCTAATAGTTCCCAAGTGCTGGGATTACAAGCAAGTGCTTCCATGCCCAGTACAACTTCATTACAAATGACACCCCCCCCCCCTTAGTTCTGAATAATGTTCTCTGAAGACGTTGGTGACTAACCATCTGGCAGTCTGTTCTCTATTGTCCCTTGTCCCCAGGATAAGATTTATCCTAGTAGGTATGATTTGATCTCATATTGGGTGCAGCCGGGTGCCAGTGATAGGTATTAAGGAATTAGTGCTAATAAAGTCTTTATGACCAGTTTAAAGCAACTAAGATACAGAAGGAGTGGCGGGCCTGGAGTCCATTCTGTGAGTAATTTCCTACCATCTAGGGATTTGTTCAGGTTCCTTTGTCAGAAGTTATCCTGTGGAATGTTAACAGACAATAATTAATGTAAAGCTCTATAAAAACAACTACAAACATACACACTTTTGCAGAATGCTAACTGACAATGGCCACAAAGTTTTGTAAAATAAACCAATGAGAGTGAAACTAATTTGAAAATGAAGTTTTTCTTAAAGGCTTACCAATGTTCAAAACCACTTAGTAGACTAGGAGGCACTGACTTAGGTGCCCAGTTTTAGGGTCTGTCTAATTATTTTTGCTAAAGAGAATAATCATAGTACAATTTGGAATACACAGACATAAAACCTGGAGGATGTTGGCATCCTCTTCAATTCAGTTTTAGAGGACACCATCTGGCTAAGCAGTTTTCCTAGGATTTGCATCTTAAAAGCCTAAGTCTATAAATGAGCCAGTAATAATTAGCACTATTCCATAGAAGAACTACACAAAAGTTCTTGCAAAATGAAAGTTTACATCAGGTCTCCAAAATGATGCTCACATTGAAATGAGGACTCAAGACACACAACAAGCACAATGGGACTTCTAAACAATTCATGAGCTCAAAATGGTTCCAAATGCTGCGCCAGAAAGTGGACAGTACGAAGCTGCTTTTCTTTCTTAATTAAAAAATTATTTATTTAATATGTGAGTGCTCTTAAATAAAAATAGTGAAGATAAAACCTAGTTTTGAAAATGTTTTGTTCCTTAAATATATTAGCTTACTGCTATTGCTCCTGGCTGGCTCCCATGGGTTGAAGGTAAATCCCCATTGCTGAAGACACCATGAACTTTGGACATAAGATATGGCAGATCTAAGCTGGATCTGCCTTGAAATGTTCCTATCTTGAAGGTTACTTTTTAATAGTACCTGAAGCTTCTAGTCAAGTTTCCAAGGGAGGGAAACAACTCATATTCTGTAACATCTATGAACCACAGTGGCAATTGCTATGGCACAACAACCCTAAGGGGACAATAGTGCCACTCATATGTTGGTGATAACCAACAACTGTCTAATTAAAGTTAAGGCCTAATCAACAGGAAGGAAATCATGATTGGTACTGGAAACCTAGCCATCTACCTAGAGTTAGTAGGGTCATAGATCATAGAGGAGAACCTATTACTGTTACTTTACTAAACCAACATAATTTCTAATGGCATTATAAATGCTCATCCTTATATCAACAGATATGAATAGCTCTCATCCCTTGCCAAAGAAACTTCTCTTTGCAATAGTTGGAGACCATTACAGAAAACCACAGTTGGTCAAGATGCAGAGGAGAAACCATCATGGCTTCCCAGCTGGTATATCTGCAATACAAACTCCTGCAGCTAAGGCTCAGGGAACATCAAGGAGAGGGGGCAAGAGACTGTAAGAGAACCAGAAAATCTACTGTGCAATTGTTTCTCTAGAAATATCAGGGATGTTTTAATCATGGTATCTCAACAATACAGCTGCCTACACAAGATCTGAAGAAGTACAACACCAATCAATATGCTACCAGAGAGAGAGAGACAAAATCTTATGAGGATTCACCTACAGACAAAGAACTATAGGCAACTGAGGACTGCTGAATGGGAGAGTCTTCCTTGGGGATGTGCCCCTAATTGCTCATTCAATACCCAAATACCAAGTAGTCCTGAAATCATACACATATAAGTAATACTAAACAGACTGAGCAGGGTGTGAGTATGTGTGTAATGTAATTGACACACACACACATATTTATACATACATACACACTCATATATTTCACATATATGATATGTGGTTAAATATATATTAAAATTTAAATTAAATTAAAAAATCATAGCTTATCTTAGTTTATTCTCCTGTTGCTTTGATTGCCCAACAGAAGCAACTTAATGGAGAATGCATCTTTGGCTCATAGTTCAAAGGTGCAATCTATCATGGTGAGGAAATCAAAGAGCTTAAAGCAGCTATTGTATCCAAAGTCAGGAAGGAAAGAGAAATAAATGCTTACTTCGTTTTGTCCTTTATTTGAAATAAGTTAAAGATATTAAGTTTCTTCTTTTTAAAAACAGTTTGTATTTCTTTTTTATCATGGCTGTGTGAGTATATGTCACACATGTGCAGGTCCCCATAAGTGCTGCAAGAGATTCCCTTGGAGCTGGTGTTGAGAGCTATCCAATGTGTGTGTGTGTGTGTGTGTGTGTGTGTGTGTGTGTGTGTGTGTGATGATAAAACTGGAATCCTTTGGAAGAGCAGCAAGGACTCCTAAGCACTGATGCATTAAAGTAGCGTTGCACATTCCTTCTATCAACCTCTGTTTTAGTTTGGTTTCTATGCTGTGACAAAACATCAGCTAAACACTTTCATATCACAATCTGTCATCAAAGAAAGCCAGGCCAGAAGCTTGAGACGGGAACCAATGCATAGTCCACAGACAAAGGCTTGCTCCCTTGACTTGATTATACAATCCAGTACCACATGCCCAGCAGTGGGCTGGGCCTTGTCACACCAGTTATTTGTAATCAAGAAGATGTCCTATGCATATGCTTACAGGCCTGTCTGAGGAAGGTAATTCCTCAATTGAAGTTCTCTTTGTAGGTGACTCTAGGTTGTGTTGCTGGCCAAAAGGAACCAGTGCCCTCTAGAAAGCTCCAGAAAGTGGGGAATGGTCTCTAGAAGTTGTGCAGCCCAGACAATACAGCTTAAACTTTAAAAACATTAGTTCCTTGTTAACTCTGTCCAATAAGTTTTAATTATATTCACCCCCTCAACTTTCCATAGATGTCCCTTCTCTTCACATGTCTCCCCCTTCTCCTTGAGGTTAATTTGTGCTGTCCAAATATTTTTGGACATGTGGTCTTCCACTGGAGCGTAGTCAGCTTGCCAGGGGCTACATCCTTAAAAAGAAATTGATCTGATTTCTTTTCTAAGCTCTAGCCATTCCTAGTAACTCATTCCTTGACTAGGGAGTGCAACATTGCACCCACTTCCCCTCTCCAGGCTGGGATTTGGTCTGCCTTAGGCCTGTACAAGCAGTGTGCACACAGTCCCAACTGTGAGTTCACATGTGCAAATGCCTTGCTGTGTCAGATGACAGTTCCTTGTAGTCCTCTACCTTTGACTCTCAAATCCTTTCCGCCCTCTCTTCTATAATGGTCCCCAAGCCTTTGAAAGAGGAACTTCAGTATACAGGGTTCCTTCAGGGCTGAACCTTCTTTAGTCCTGGCTCTGTTTGTTGATCATTATCTACTGCAAGCAGAAGCTTCTTTGCTGAGGGCTGTGAGGCTCCTTAATCTATAGGAATAATGAGAAGCCATTAGGAAATGGTTTCATATGATATCAATTTAGCAGAATATAGGTTTTCTTCCTGAGGCTATGACCTGTCTAACTATAGGTTCTTGGCCCAATAAAGGTGCCAGGTACGGATTTCTTCTTGTGGTGTGGGTCTTAAATCCAATCAAAAACTGTTTGGTTATTCTTTTGGCATTCATGCAACTATTGCACAAGTAGTAGGCACATCTTACCAGGGCAGTTATTTTTGCAGCTCACAGGGTTCACAGCTGGGTATCATGAATACTTTTGTCACCTGGTAGTATGTTTAGAATCTTCTACCATGCCAGGCAGTGGTGGCTCACTCATTTAATTCTAGCACATAGGAGGTAGAGGCAGGCAGATCTCTGGAGTTTGAGGTCACCCTGGTCTACAGAGGGAATTCCAGGTTAGCCAAGGCTACATGAAAAACCCCTGTCTCGAAGAAGGAAAAGAGAATCTTCTAGCACCATGCAATCTAGTAGGGATGAAGCTTCCAGTTGAGTGCCATGGTCTAAGAGTCAAGAGTGTGGTGTCTGCAGCAATACTTAGGAGGACTAAATGTAATTTTGAAGTCTTTGGGACCTCATCTGCCAAGAACTACAAAATAAGTAATCCAGTTCTGGACACAGGCATTTTATTTGTTAATGTGTGTTGTCTTGGAGGAACATTGCTGCTCCATTATAGGATAACTACATTTAACTCTTACTTTATTTTTTTAAAAAAAGAAACATTTATTCTTCTCTCATATAATGTATCCCAACTGTAGCTTCCCCTCCCTCCACTCCTTCTAGTTCCCCCAACACACCTGCCCTCTCCCCCACCTCCCTTACCTCCTCTCTGCCAGTTGTGGTGGGACATACCAGTAGGATTTTATTCTTTTTATATATGTGTTTAGGTGTATTTTAGGAAGGCCCCTCAGTATAGTTTTCCCTGTGATATTTGTGTGTGTATGTGTGTGTGTGTGTGTGTGTGTGTGTGTGTGTGTGTGTGAAAAGTCTTGAGTCACTATAGGTCAATATCTTTGATGAAAATAGATTCAGAGATCCTCAATAAAATGATTGCAAACCAAACTCACGAACACATCACAATAGCCACCATAATGAAATCAGCTTCATCCTAGACATCTTTGTATGGCAACCATAGAAAGGCATGATTTTCTATAATCAAGAAGCCACTGACTGGAAAGCCCTATTGCAATTGTACAGCAGCCATGAGAAAGCATGTCTGATATGCAGGATACCTGTGACCATTATGAAAGGACGCCCAAAGGAATCATGGACCCACAGATTGAGAACCACTGGCTCTCATGCTTGTAGATGTCTCTCTCTGAATACATTTGGTTCTTTGTCACATGCCAGGGATATCACTGGCCTGAGATTTCTTTTGTATGCCTACAAACTCTCTACCACAATCATATTCAAACTCTTATTGTGTGAACTAATTTACACTCATACACACATACACACATATATATATGAAAATATACACGTGTGCTTATCATATTTAGACACACATTAGCGCTGGGTGTAGTGATTCATAACTGAATCAGAGCACTTGGGAGGCAGAAGGACAGAAAGAAAAGAGGAAAGGTCCACAGGTTTCCCTCCCAATTCAGCACAAATGAAGACGATCCTCCTCTCAATGTGGGCTGAGGGCAGAGTTCTTATGAGGTTTGACCTCTGGGGTCAGAGGCTCCACAGGGTCTCAGGACCATACTCTCTGCATGGATGGACACAGAAATATCCTTACTTACTTTTTCATAGTTCGGGGATCACACTCAGGATCTCCTGTATGCTAGGCAAGAGTCTCACACCCCCAGGCCTAGACTCTATGATAGAGCTGTGGGACCATTCCCTGCTTTGAGGGAGCATGTGCTCACATGCTTATGGCTTAGGGTTTTAATTACTTTTATTCTGGGTCCTGGATATGCCTGTAGAGTATGTTTACCTTATTTTATACACTTATAGTATTTATTCTATACTTTATAAACCTTTTACTACTTCTAATTCATAACAATTCATAGATATTTTAAATAATACTTTTTATTATTTTAGGAGAATAGTCTTTTTTTCAGATTTTAGTATTTTATTTTACAGTTGTGTGTTGATCACATTTTTTTTATTGTACTCAGATAACTTTTTCATTTAATTCACTTTCCTATTACATGAAATTCCTTGAGTGACAGGAAACAATAATTTCTTACAACTAGAAAATATGAAAAAGATATTTGTCCCCACAGAGTGTGTCCTAATAATAGAATATATATGTTAATAAATATTAATGTAATTATCTTCTACTATAAAAAATGGTTGTTTGTAGGCTTACAAAACCAAATTTTACTTACTTTATTGTCTTATCAGTCAATAAAGGTAATAATTATATTTTGCCCATATTCCATAGATGAAGTGCTTTTGATAAATACCAAATTAGTATTTTTATTAGATATTTTCTTTATTTACATTTCAAATGTTATCCCCTTTCCTAGTTTCCCCTCTGAAAATCCCCTATCCCCTCCCCCTGCTCCCCAGCCTACCCACTCCCACTTCCTGGCCCTGGCATTCCCCTATACTGGGGCAGAGAACTAGAAGAATATTCTTATCTGATGTGTCTGAATGTTGCTTGCATGAATGTGCAACCTCAGAGGTTAGAAGGTGTTGTGTTCCCTGGAATTGGAGGTACTAATGGTTGGGAATGTGGGTCCTGGGAATTGAACCCAGATCTTCCGTAAAAGCAGCAAGTACTGTTAAATGCTGAAGCATCTCTCTAGCCCCTCCTTTCATTTATGTCTGACAGGTTCTTATATGTAACCCAAGCTGGTGTCAAACTTGAGATCTCCCCACCTCAGCTTCCTGGGTACTGGGATTATAAGTGCCTGTCATCACTTTGGGGTCTTGAAATTTTCTAGTCTGTTATTTTGAGGCTGTATAAGCTCTTTTCTCTGCCCAGAATGCATTTCCCTTCTCCTGGCAAAACAATGTGACAAACCTTAAAGAAATCAACCAAGAGCATCAAGTTTGAATGAAGAAGTCCCACTTCTTATCCTCATCACATGGAAGGAACCACCCATCTGTCTGACCTTGTGTGTTGCCTTCTCTAAACTGAGTATAGAACTGATTATTTGTGAACGAATGGCCATCTTTTGTTGACTTTTAAAGAGTATGAATAGTTTCCTCTACAAGGTAGTCAGCCAGGCCTTTAATACATTTTCACAGGAGCCTGGCAGTGAAACCTCTTGGTAGATAGAATTCTACAGTGGCTATCAATTTGTTCAAGAAAAGCCTGCCAACAAACTTACTCTCCAAAGTGAAGTGGAAATAGAAACTTTTTCTTAGCAAACAATCTACAAGACGTGTGCTTTTACAAATCTCGTCTCTTGTCCAATCATTTCCTTTAATATTGTGTTGACTTTTTAATCACATACTATTAGTCAATGTCTTAACAAAGAACTCAATGTTATGAAGAGTAAGAAATCATTAAAAAAAACTGTTTTTTTCACTAAAAAAATATTTGGTGGGCACTTTCAAAGCAGAGCAATGCTGGAAACCTAATAGAGCTTTGTAGGTCAAGACAGTGTCGGCCTAGGATAGCACGTGCTTGTCTGGAGGATGGGGTTAAAAAGGCAGAACAATTTCCAGAAACAGAGGGGGCACTGACAGGCAAGGCAGCCCTGGGGAACACTGACAGGCACAGAGCAGCCCTGTCCACACACCCCAAACTTTCTTCTTGTTCTGGGACTAGTAAAACAGCCCCCTTGGCTTTTCCCATTGGGCTCTCTGAACAGAGTGAGCGACATAAGAAGCACTGTTAATTTTTATACCTTTCCTCTAGGTCTAGTTAAATCAGTGACACTAGAAAATTATTTTTAAAAGTACGTAAGTTCTTTGAGAATTTCAAACATGCATAGAATCTATCTTGATCATATTTCCACTTCCCACAGCTTCCCTTACATCCTCAGATACACCTCCTACCTCGACACCTTCCCAAGCTTCCCTTGTTTCTTTATAATCCACTGAGTCCAGTAGGCACTGCCCACAGGAAAACTGGTATGGGGTCATCCTTTACTTTTCTATTGTTGTAATAAAACACCATGACCAAAAGCAACTTGCAAGTCGAGTGTGTGTGTGTGAGAGACTTCAGTTTTCAGATGTAGCACAACGTGAGGAAAAGCCAGGGTAGGAACCTGGAGGCAGGAACTGAAGTAGAAGTGATAGGGCCATGCTGTTTACTGGCTTGCTCCTTAAGGCTTGTTCAGCCCGGATTCTTATAGCACCAAGGGCCACCAGCCCATGGGTGGGTGGCACCACCTACCCTGGGCTGGGCCTCTCACATCAATCATTAATGAAGAAAATGTCCTACTGATTTGTCTAAAGATGATCTGCTGGAAGCATGTTTTTCAATTACGATTCCCTCTCCCGAGATCTGTCTAGGCTGTGTCAACACGAGAGCAATCAGCCAGCACACATGAGATTAGAAACCTAGTTGGTAGAGTGGGAACACGGATCTCAAGAACACGCCGAGAGGAGTCACCTAATTTCCTGAAGATCCTTTCAAAAGACAAAGAGTGACACAAAGAGAAAATGTGAACCAGGGCTCAGGGCAAGACTCAGGACATAGTAAGGCTCAAAACTATCATACTTGGTATCCATACCATTTAGTTAGGATTTTTGGCTCCAAACAATTATGATTTTCATTCCCATTTCCATTTCTTGGGGGTTTGTAAACAACTGGCTTGTTAGCTACAAATCCTTCTCCTAACCCTGTGACCTTTAGCTGAACATAGCATAAAGCAGAGAATATTCAATGCAAACTCAGTGTCTCCTGCAACTTTTTAATGGAGGGCCTGGAATTCCTGGTGGCTGAGAGACAACCCCAGGATTGTGTGTTTAAGGAAGTTGTTAACTGTTTCCTATTTCTCCAGAAAGGGCTGCTGTCCCAGGAGTGGAAGTCTGAGCACCAGAGAACTAAGAGATCTTATTATTTGCTTGGAGGGAGTCTTCTCAGCATGCTCACTGGATTAAAAGAGTAAACAAAGCTTTATATTTTCATAGAAATTAATAGAGAGATGAAATTTTCATTACTTTCAGAAGTTCTCAGTTGGAGTTCTTTTTATATTTAGTTACCAAAAATATTTGAAGGAGCAGTTTTAAAATTATTCTTTATGGCCAGTTAGTACTTTAACAAAACAAAAACCAAAAAAACAAATGAATTTCTGGCGCCCTCTCATGGTCAGAAATTTTAAGTATTCTATTATGGGTACTGGTGGCACTCTTTGTGGGTGAGATGTCTTCCCAACCAGTTAAGGGAGCTTGCACAAACAAACAAACAAACAAAAACCTAATATTTATACCATGTTGCTTTTTATACCAGAAACAGCAGTGAGTCCCTTGAGGCATCACATTAACCTTTATCAACAGAACTAAATAAAGGAGAACCAAACTGGCTGAGAAACATGCGGTTCATAAAGCTTCTAGACATCCGATCCAATAAGACTGGATGTGGGACTTTTAAAACGCTGCTTTCAAAAAGAGCAAGGTGTAGTCTTAGCATTGGCTGTGAAGCTACACATCTGGACTTTACTAGTTCAAGTCATTTAGCAAGAAAGAAACACCTAAGATTAGCTCCCTGTGTACATCAGGCTGTTACCACCACACCCCTCCCTCCACAGGGCCCTTATGGTGGGAAACACTGCCCTCAAATTGGCAGCATGAGACATTACTGATAAAAAAAAAAAAAAAAGAAAAAAGAAAAAAAGAAAAGACTATTACCGAAGAGTCTACGTAAGGACTGACTAGTGATCAAGCCACAGTGTAAAATTCTCTCAGACCAGCTGGATTAAGCTTTCCCACTGGAAAGACCTCATTCTTAGAGTCCCAAGTCCCCTAATGATCACACTACACACATTCCCGTTCATTCACTTTATTTTTACAGCACTGCAAAATGACAACTGACAACGTGGTGACTTCACATGTACCCTGACCAGGTCTGACTCCACAGACACCTGGGGCAGGTGGGCGTGGGCTTCTGGAGAGTGACACTCTCACAGAAGGGTCACTGGAAATGGTTTATAATGTGGGGTGAGGAAAGGAAAGAAACCGACATTTCAGCCATTTTTAGATGACTTCACAACAAAACATAATTTACATAGTAACTCTTTTATGCTAGTATAAAAATAGTGCCAGAAACTATATATTTGTTCAGATATATTGAAAAGGCATAAGAATACAAATCAACAGTGGCAAGTGATGGTTCATTAGAGTTCTTAAAACTGTAATAGAAATTTATATTTTTCAGCTATTTACATCACTTTCAATGACATTCAAGACATGTCTACACAGGCTTTTGATAACAAGGTGGAAGGGTGAGGTAAGCTTTAATACTTCCTTTTTTGCTCTCTGTGAGAGGGCAGAGTGCAAATTTGCAGTTGAATAGTCTGAGAACTCTGCTCTCTCTCTCTCTCTCTCTCTCTCTCTCTCTCTCTCTCATGTTGCTATATGGAAACATGACCTATGTCATGGAAGATGTGACTCCTTACGTAAGGTGTTCTTTAAGCTATCAGCAAGGTAAATGATCCACGCCAAAGGAAGCCCGAATGTTCACTGACAGATTCTTAAGAAATTTTGGATAAAAGTGCATAGTATGTACGTTACAGATGAAGGGGAAAGTGGTGGAAAGCCCTGTACGCTTGCACATTGAGTTGGCAGGGTAAGAAATGACGCCCTTACTCATTCCCTGCTTGGCCCATGAACTCCTGGGACTTCCTGCTGTGTTTCAGCATCTGAGCACTGTATCCTAACATAAGGAGAGGATTTAATAAAAAACAGGCTGATGCATGGTTGATACTGAGTAATTAAATTCTGCCACCTTATTTGAGACAGCTGTTTACAGGAAATCGGGGAACATTTCATCTCTTCTCATCTTAAATCAAGTTAAAGCAAAAGGCCATGCTGCTTACCTGATAAGGTTTAGGAGTGCAATCGAGTGAGAAACACAGGAAATTTGGAAATGTGATAGATACCAAGCCTCACACTTCGGCAGCGTTCTGAAAGTAAAGGCACTTAACTGGTAGGCAAGAATTTCTGTGACTCAAGTTCCTCCAAGAAACCAATATTTCCAGTCGATTTTCATATATACCCTCGTCTCCATGTTGCTGCTAAACGAAGCTCTTTATCGTAATGAGTCAACCAGTGACAGAGTATCATCCTACATTTTTGCTCCGAGTCAGGTCTGTGTGGAGTGAATTAACAATACTTGTTTTCCATCTAAGGAACTCAGCGAAGAAATGACGGGCGCTGTGAGGTCATTACCTCAATACCCCATTTTGCAACAGTGGTCTCAAAGGCCCATAAGAAAGGCTTAAAAGCTAGCTGCTTCCTAGGACATGCCCCTCAAACACAGGCTTTGTCTAAACTGAACTATGTAAGCACCCTGACTGGCAAAGGCAACTCTACTAAACGTGTAAAATCAGAAAACTTTATAGACAAGTTGCCAAACCACGTGGATTTTTCTGGCTGAAAGTTACAAATGACATGATATCATATTATTTCACGACAGCCAGTCAAGAAATTTGTCAAAAGAACAGTCCAGGACAAGAACACCTTCTTGTTCATTTTGGGCACTATCGATTCACGGCAGTGTGGGAGAGGAATGATAATATAATGTGATAGATATATTCCAACTTGAGAGGACACTAGAAAGGCAATATTCACATTCAGAACAAACAACTATGATTTGTGTTCTTGTACCACAGATAGCATTCCATGTATGGAATGGTTTTCCTATAAAATAAAAATTATTTGAATAAAATACCCAGCAATAAAATATCACAGTGCTTTTCCTATGTTAATGTCTAGAGTAAAACAAACCACTACCTAAAGCAAACCAAATAGCTTCCAATCTACATATGGCTTCTCGCCTGTCAATATGTTAGACAAACCCTCCACATAGAATGTCATCTTTAAGAATATTCTCAGTGACTTAGGTCAGAGGAGTGTGGAGAAGCGACACACGTATGTGACTGCATTTCAGCATAGCTGCCCCGTCACAGTGCATGGGGCACAGTGCCAGGCTTGCAGAATGCCCTCTAAGCAGGGCGTCTACACTCTGCATAGGCGAATGCGATGCTGATGGGATTGCTATCAGTGACAGTCTGTACCATTTACACACCAGTGCGTTAGAGCAACCTTCCAGGTTTCTATGACATGAAATAAAAATAAGATAAAATTCTGAAAAAAAAAATACAAGTATTATATTTAGTATTGGGTGACAATTCCCTGGTCTAGCCTTGGCTGATACAAAACAATGCCAGTAAAGCCTGCTTTGCCTTTTCATGTCTGAGGAAGAACAAAGCCACAATACAATATATATATATATATATATATATATATATATATATATATATATATGATTAAAATGACCATGTTGAATTTTAAACAGAGAGAAAAGGAAGAGAGAAACCGTTTTAACGCAAATTAATGCTAGAAACCCAGACCAAATACATTACCCTCTCTGGGAGGATGTGGGGAAAGGGTGGGAATTAATAAGTCAAATACTTCTAATTCTGCCCCAACCCAAACATTTCTGCTCATCTGGAACAGATACTCCTCCCCTAATGCAGTTGTTTTTGTTGTTTTGATTCACTTTCTACTTCCAATACTGAATGTTGTTTTGTTTGGGCAGAAAGACTTTCACACACTGTTTCTCTGAATTCATTGTCTGACCTGCCTATTGGAGACAAACCTCTGCTACTCATAGAATTATTAATATTTTTTCCTGTCAATTTCAGTTGACAGAAGGGACAAAGACTCAATTTGCACTGGTGTATTTGTAGTCATATCTGCCTTCAGGCAGGCGCCCCTGTGGCCGTTTCTCTGTTGAAACTTAAACTGTTGGATTAAGGAGATGAGAAGCAAAAGAAAAATAATAATAAAAAAGGTAGTTTTAAAAGTTTTCAGTATTTAAAAACGTGGATTGTCAGAAAGATCTTCAAGTAAAACATTTCTCTTGGTGGAGGGCTATCTAGGGCCCTCCCATGTCTCTCTTGGGACAGCCAGCTGGGGGGGGGGCTGGGGGAGGGGGTCATCTGGCCTGGGGTTTAGAAGCAGTGGGGAGACTGCTTGCTGAAGAGCGGCTGCAGCACGGATGGTTTGCAGTTTGTTCTACCACATAGGTGGGATGTACTGCAAGTTCTCCCCATCCCAGAAAGAGCAGAGCAATTAGGTACCAATTCTTTAACTTGGTTAAGACACTTCTGACAAGTTTATATTTTCTCCCTAACATCCACTCCATTAAGCATTAATTTTCAGGATGGCTTTCAATGTCCCCGAACACATTCAGTTTGCCCCTAACCCACTTTTTTTTTAACCCTGATTCCTAACATGTTTTGAAAGACTGGTGACCCAGAAACACAAAGGCCAGTATTTATAATCCCCGAGCATGAGGAAGCTGAGTGTAGGAACGCCATCCTTATCAAAAGCGTAAGAGTGGGCATGACTGATCGCTCCACTTCAGTGGCATAAAACAAAAGGATGGAAAGCAGGTAGCAATCTCTGAAACACTTCACGCTCTCCAAAGTTGTGCANAAAAAAAAAAAAAAAAAAAAAAAAATACAGCAGTGGCAAAGTGCACTCAAGTCTGCATAGTGGACTGGGAAACCAGGCCTGTGGCAGTTTGCACAAGGGGAGGGGTGTGGGGGCGGGGCTGAGGGAGGCGTCAGTCCCGCTTGCCCTGGCTGCTCTCCCCATTAATGAGCATCTTCTCCTGCTGCTCCGCGAGGGCCTGCCATTTCTGTCTGTTCTTCCTACAGCCATCCAGCAAGGGCAAACAGTCTTCGGATACGTGGGTCAGGGCCTAAGGAAAAGAAAGGAAACAACTGGAGAGAAGTCTCCCACCATAGGCCTGCCACCAGGGCCACATTCATTGCTGGAGCAGCGCCACAGCTGGCGTTCTCTTAAGTCCCCCGAAAAAAACCTACACAGAGTGTTTGCCAGGGATTCCCCTTAGTCTATCCGGCTAAGGAGGCATACTTAGGGACACAGTGAGTACAGGCATTTGAAAGTAACACTGAGGGAGCTTGATGGCGGGGTGGGCGGGGTGGGGGGGGGACAGGGGGCGGAAGTGATGGCTTGGCAGCTAAGAGCATATACTGCTCTTGTTTGGTTCCCAGCAATCAGGTTTGGTGTCTCATAACTGCCTAGTGCTCCAGAGGGTCCATTGGCTCTGGCCTCTAGGAACACCTGCACCCTTTGCTCATACCCACACAAAGACATACACATAATTAAGAATAATAATAAATCTTAAAAGTACGCAAACACTAAGCTGTGGGGGTTCACTTATGTAGATCTTACTCTTCACGAAAGCTGTGCCGTGGGAAGCTGTACCTTTTGCTTTCCCACGGGGAGGGGTGTACTTTTATAATTTTTTTATACAATGTACTTTTTTAATGCAAGATTTTTATAAAGGTTATTACAAGAACATTTGCTATAGCTTTCTTTGTAATAGAGACAGGACAAATACCCAACAATAAGACTTAGTAATATTTTATAAGTATTTTATGGTCATTGCAAATGTCTCAGAAATATACATCTGTCACAGAACTATGTGTGTCATATCATGGATTTCAAAATCAATTTTTTATTAAATGACATGAAGATATCTTATAGCACACACCCCAGCATCAATAGCTATCTCTGAATAGTAAGACCATGGGAGATTTTATCTTCCAGTTTGCTTCTAGGACTGTTCTGTTTGACCTGCAGTGGAAACATACTACGTTCACGATAAAAGTAAAACACTATTTAAGATCATATAGAATTCTCAACAGCACAATGAGTGCGCACACAAACTGTACAACAGAGTGGAATCTAGAACGGCTCTTCCGACAACACTGTTCTTTCTGATTTCAGGGATGGGAAAAGCCAAGAGCCTTGGGTATCATCAACTGAGAAAGGCTCTTTAGTCAACCAACAGAGAAGGTGTTTGTCATACAAAGGAGGGTTGAAGGTACCTAAAATATTGCTCCCAGCCACTTCTGAGGACAAACTTCACAAAAGAGGTGACTAGCCAAGTGGACCCTGTAGTCAGTGGGGAGACAGCAGTGGAGAGGCGGACATGGGGTGGCCTTTTCCTCAGTTTCCTTTGGTGTCTTCTGTCCTACCTTCCCCTTCATCAGCAGGCTGTATTAAACCTTTCAGTGTTCTTGGTGATTTAAATAGGAAGAGCCCCCATAGGCTTAGTGACCAGGGGGTAGCACTATTTGAAAAGGATTAAGAGGTGTGGCCTTGTTGGAGGAAATGTGTCACTGGGAGTGTGCTTTGAAGTTTCAAAAGCCCAGGACCAGGACCAAGCAGCTTCTCCCCTTCCCAGCCCCCCCTTTCCCTCCCTCCCTCCTTCTCCCCCTCTGCCTCTGGATGAAGATGTTGTTCTTAACTACTTCTCAACCACTCAAGCAACTTGTCATGCTTCTGGCCATGATAATGGACTAGGCCTCTGAAACTGTAAGCCAGCCCCAGTTAAATGCTTTCCTATGTAAGAATGGCCTTGGTCATGCTCTCTCTTCACAGCAATAGAACACTGAATAAGGACAAAAAAAAAACCTAGATTCTCAATTGGGGTCTGCACTAACTATACATTTGGGGCAAATATTCTCTCTCTGTGGAAGATGAATCTTACACATTCAATTACTGAATCTGCAATGTCTGGATTGGAAATTTTTAAGTTTTTGCCTGGTCTTAACCTTTTATGGTAACTCCAGGATAATTTCTCAAATAAATAAAACTTAAATCCATTTGAGCTTTTTTAGAAACAGAGACGCCACCTTTCTGTACTGGGGTAATAAACATCTAAACATTGAATATCAGAAGAATCTTTTTGCTGGTAGAACAAAAGCTACCAAAAGCCAAGAAGTGAAACTGGCAGAGGGTGGAAATCGGAGCCTGTATTCCTGTAAGCTCCTCCTTTAAAAAAGTCCTCAAAAACATGTCCTTAATGTATCTAAGCCATAATATGACAGTGGGGAAAAAAAAAGAGTCAGATGACTTTTTTTTTTGTATTTAAGCTAAAATTAAACTTGAGCAAGATTATGTTGCTCAAGATTATGTATGCAGGAACTATCCCCTGGAGGACAGCACCAGCACAGGCCTCTTAGCATCCCCTAAATTAACATGTCAGTGTCCAGCACACCCAAGACACTCCATAGATATTTATACACGGAATGAGTCAATGCCTTTGTGAAATAGCAAATATAAATTGTATCCCTTGTTCTGCACAGACATCAGATTCCTCAGTGAAAAAGAAACAATAACAGTGATAATTATGCTTTTTTTTTTTTACTTAGAAGCAAAAAACATCTAGTGCCAATCTCTGATGCAGTTCAGATTCAACCCATAACATAATCTAACTTTAGCAATCTAGTATTTCTAGTATTTTCTCTGTAAATACCTCATACAGCTGCAAGCAGATGGCATCTATGAACCCAACTTGCATACTTGGGATTTTGTTTTTCTTCTCTCTGTTCATTAGATCCTGAAAATACACACAAATGGATCTACATTTATTCAAAGTACACAGGAAAGGTTGGCTGTAAAAAGATGAGTCGGTGGTTAGCTTAAGGGGTGTAAACACGTGTAAAGAAATGGTCTGAGAAGCATCCTTCTCTCCCATTTGAGATGCATACATTTATATTAAAAGGTCGCTATGAAAACACTCTTAAAGTCACTGTTCCCTTATGGAAATTTATCCCCACAGAATAGTAAAGAAGATCAATGGAGCTGTCTATCACTGTGCTGTTTGTAATGATGAACGTGGCAAATATTACAGCAAAGGAAGTGAATTTAAGATGTGGCTGCATTTATTTCATGTAATTATGGTCCATATACGCCTAAGATCCTATTAGAATAAAAATGCATTATTATATTAAAGCGGAGAAAACAAACCACAAGAAAATACGGGGCACGGTGTGTAAGCAACGTTTGTCTTCCTAGCTTGCTTTTGTAATCAGAGTGTAAAATTCTAAAAAGAGAGAAAGTGTTACGTAGTAAACCAGAGGAAAGGTGTCATAGAAGTGTTAAGAAGTGGTATACACTTTAGCCAAGTGTGGTCACATGCTTGTCACACCAGCACCAAGAGTCTGAGGCCAAAGCATGGATGATGGAGAGCTGATTGATACACACGGTAAGAACCTGTCTCTAAAACAAGCTTCTAATTTTAAAACGGTGTGAAGAGCGCCTACCAACAAAGCAGTGGACTTACAGCCGGCTCCATGTTAAGTTCTTTTCTCTCTCTGTCTCCTTGATCAAAGAATTCGGCTGCCACAAGTTCTGCTATCTGAAACACACAGGAGACTGAGTGTTAGGGGTAAAGCATATTATTCTTCCAGACAGAGTTTGGATGAAGATAATGAAATGTAGCAAACCCCCTGTTTCCATCACATTAGCAGCATCAGGACGAGACAGTAACGAGAAACAGAAACGATGCTGTTTTGGCTTTAACCACATAATCCTAATCCCATGATCCTCTGTAAGCAAGCAGAAAGAAATGTGCTTCAGTTTTGTCAGACAATGACAAGACTGTGCCCACCTGTATGAATAACCAGCAAGCAACTTATTGAGCAACCATAGTTTTTTATTTTAAAAATAGCGCAGAATTTCTTTAAGAATCTTCTACAATGTGTCTTGATCATATCTACCCTCCACTCCTTCCCTAACTCTCACAGATCCACCCCCTCCTTCCCACTTCCTGTCTTCTTTTGAAAAAAAAAATATTTTTTTAATTTTTGAAATTATAAATATAATTTTAGCATTTTCCTCTCCTGTTTCCTCCTTCTAAGCATCTGTATATACCCTTCCTTGCTTGTATTCAAATTCACAACCTTTTTGTTTCATTGTTATAATATGGTGTGTGTGTGTGCGCACCATTTGGTATTGGACAATCAACTGGTGAGCTGGAGAAGATGGTTTCTCCTGCCTCTACCATTCTTTAGTTCTCTGTAGTCTTTGCAAAGGGTTGAGGCCTTGTGAGATTTCCCCAACCATGTTATCATGTCTATTGGCGCCATCCTTGTTCAGCTAACATTTGGGCAGTCAGGTTGATGAGACTTTATGGATGTAGCTTCTGGTAGTCCTAGGAGACAAAGGTCACAGCAAACTTAAGCACCTGTTTATAAAAGGTGTGTGAAAAACACTACCAAATACCGTATTGAAACTGGTGGTCAGGTCTTTAAATCTCTCTTTTGACCTTGTCTTGCAATTTCTGTTGTTTATCTTACAGTTTCTCAGAGTCTGGGTTCTGTAGACCACATTCTTATGATGTCACTTAAGGGTTTCTTGAGGCTCAGCTAGAGTGACATCTCATTTTCTTCTCAGCCCATCTCCTTAGGCATGATGCTGCAGACTTCTGGTAGTGGCTGATTATATGGTGTCTGTCCTTCTTTTTGTGATACTGGTAATAATTTCTGGTGTTTTCTGGAGTCCATTTATTTAGGGGTTTTCACAAGGGTGACAGTCAAAGCCAACACTTTTTTTTTTTAGGGATTATCTTTTTTAATACTACTTTTTCTTTATTTTTATTAGGTATTTTCTTCATATACATTTCAAATGCTATCCCGAAAGTCCCCTATACCCCCCCCGCCCTGCTCCCCAATCCACCCACTCCTGCTTCCTGGCCCTGGCCTTCCCCTGTACTGGGGCATATATCTTCACAAGACCAAGGGCCTAATATGAAGCCCACATTTTCAGAATGGCAATTCTAACCATATAGAAGGCAACTGAGGTGCAGAGAAATAGAACTCTCCTCTCTGATTTAACTACTCACCTGCTAAAGGGTCCCCTAAGCATCACTATCTGCCAATGTCACCTGAAGAGCCATCAGGTCTGTAGATCATATGATCCAAGTGGTAAAGCGGTTTGCACAGCAGCCTGGACCTGTTGAAGAGCCTTCTCCTGTTCCAGACCCTGGACAAAGCTAGCAGCTCTTCTTGTCACTTAGTATATAGGCCTAAGTCACACACCCAGAATGAGGAATGTGCTGTCCCCAGAATCCAAATAGGCCTAGTAAGTGTTGTGTTTATTTCTTAGCAGTAGGAGGGGCCAGTGCAACAACTTATCTTTCACCTTAGAAAGAATATCTCTCCGTGCCTCATGATACTGGACTCCTAGAAATTCACTGAGGTAGATCTTTGGATTTTGATTGGATTCATTTCCCATGCTCTGATATGCGTATGTGCTACCAATAAATCTAAAGTGGTTGCTACCTCCTGCTCTTTTCCCAGTCAGCAGAATGTTAACAATAGAGTGGACCACTGGTGATATTTTCTGGAAGAGACAGACGATCAAGGTCTTGATACTTTTTTTTTTTTTTAATTTCCTGAGCAATGATGTATGTCCGCGTGAGGGTGAGGGTGTTCGAACTGGAGTTATAGATAGTTGTGAGCTACCATGTGGGTGGTAGGAATTGAACTCAGGTTCTCTGGAAGAGCAAACAGTGCTCTTAACCACTGAGCCATCTGTCTAGTCCATGACACCTTTAAAAGCAACAACCCAAAGCTGTGTGAATTTCCATATTAAACCTTGAACCTCCACTCAGTGGACCTATATCAATAATCTCAACCTGATCTAATTTATGTTTCTTCCACCATTATCCCAATACCCATGAAATCCATTCACACATTATTCTCCAGACTTCTGTAGAAGTGAATTAGCAAACTCAATAAGCTCTTCTGTGGTATAGCATATCTCCTCATGGACTATACTTTCTATATCCCCTATAGGAGCCTATAGGCTCTATAGGTCTAGAGACAACTATTGGTAGGCCCTGAGAGACATCAATATTGTCTTGCCTGGCATCTCCTACACAGAAAGTCACTGCTGGTTCCATAGGCAAAGAAGGATTAATTCCCCCAGGCAATGGCAGAAAGGGAAATATTTTTTGCAGGTCAGGACAAGGAATACATCCCCTGCTAGGGGTGACAAGACTGCTTCCTCTGGTGAGAAACCCTTCAGCATCTGAGAGCTCAGAGTCCTCAGCCTCAGTAGGGACTTACTACACACTGCTATCCCAAGCTGTAGGATCCAATTTCTTACCAACCAGAGCCCTTCCTTAACTGATAACACCTTCTGAGGTTGGGACTTGAATTTTCACTGCGATCCAGCCATTCTTACAGTGAGGGATTCGGCTTGAGTTTTCCAAAAGTTGAGCTCTATGGCTGCTGGAGAGCAATCTCTCTGCCAGGGTACACTTAGAAGCCTTTACACTGTTTATACACAGCTGCCATTGCACCGCAGAGTCTGTGGTTTTTCCACTGTCCCTGTCACTGAGACACCAGAAGTCAGTTCATTTTTATCAGGAAGCTCACTTTTTTTTTTTTTTCCTTTTGTGAATAAATCCAGAGGTGCTAGAAGCAACCTGACAGGCACCGTTATTTTCCTTATTCTACAAATTGTCAAAAGTTTTGTGCACGGAGTCAGTACATTCCTTGCTCTTCCCCAGTAGGCCAGAGTAAGGAAATGTATTTATCTCAGCACATTCCTCAAATACTTCACACCGTGGCCTTTCAGTGCTCTGCAAACTTCTAGGAGGCTCCAGCAACTGTAGGTGCCAGCAAGCTGCAAAGTCTGCTGCAGAAAATTTAAAAAATTCATCCTTGTACTTTATTTTCTATAGAGCCCCTCCTGGTACCACAATGTATACTAGTCAGGTTTTCTTGGAGAAATGGAGCTGATGGAATGTATATATATCACATTTAAATGGAATTGATTAGAGTAGCTTTCAGACAGGCAGTGGCACAAATAGTTTAACAGTAGCTGCTTCCCAAGAATCCAGTATTTGTTCCGTCCACAAGGCTGGGCACCTCATCTGATCTTTGGTCTGTGTTGGAATATTGAAGAAGTAAGTTGCAATGCCAGTGAAGGGAAGCCTCAGCAGCAGGAGAGATGAACTTGCCAGCCAGAGTAAAGGGCATGCAGGCAAAAAGGCAAAAGCTTCCTTTTCTATGTCCTGTTCTCTGGTCTGCCACCAGAAGGTATAGCTCAGATTCACAGTATGCTTTCCGACAGACATCAAGGGATTCAAATGTAGAGTAAACCTTCCAACCCCAAATGATCAGATTAAGAGAAGCCTATAAAGGTGTGCCCGGCTCCTTAGGATTTGGTTGACTCTAGGTGCAGTCAAGTTGACAGCCAAGACTAGCCATCACATACAGAATTTGAGTCTGGTTAATTTCTCTGTGTCATGTTTTTATTTTAAAATGTTTATTATAAAAGTTTTAATTATAATATGTCTTTTTATCATGATTCTGTTTTAAAAGTAGATCTGTCTATAGATTTGGGCAATTGCTGTTTCAAGAATTTCATGTCGGGCACCAAAAATTAATCAAATTAATTCATGAAATTACTGCTTTTTATCTTAAAGATTATTTATTTATTTATTTTTTTTTTATGCGTGCATTGTGTGCAGTGGGTATAAACTCCTGGAACTAGAGTTAGAGACAGTTCTGAGCTGCCTGATATAGGTTCTACGATGAAACCCAGCCTCTGAAAGTGCTCTTAACTGCCAAGCTATCTCTCCTGTCTAGAAATTACAGTATTATTGTCACCAAAAATAAATTAGTCTTTTTCAGAGTGTTGATGTTGTTTTTATCTAAATTGAGTATATCTATTTTTACTTCCATACTCAATTTATTTTAAGATTTCCATCTATTTGTCTATCTATCTATCTATCTATCTATCATATCAACAACTTAATTATGCACCTGAAAATTTTAGAATAACAATAGCATCAAAAAGAGTAAGAAAAAATGATCATACCCAAGGATGAGATTAATGAAATAAAATGAAATAATGAAATGAAAAAATTTAAAATAGAATACAAAGAATCAGTGAAGAGTTGGTTCTAAAAACAAACAAAAAAATCAACACGTGATAAACCTTTAGCCAAATTAACCCAAAACATAAGAGGATCAAATGCATGAAATTAGAGAATAAGGGGCTAAAGCTATAACTGAGTGGTTAAGAGTACCAGCTGCTCTTGCAGAAAACGAATTTGGTTCCCAGCACCCACGTGATGGCTAAGAACCATCTGCAATGCCAGTTCAAAAAGATCTAAGACCCTCTTCTGACTTCAGGGCACCGGGGAAGCACATGGTACATATATACCAGCAACTCACTCAGACACATAAAATAACTCTAATTTTAAAATAGAAAAAAATAATTTAAAAACTGAAAAGGGAGACAACAAACACTGAGAAAATTCAGAGAATACTAAGCCTATACTTAAATAGGCTTATAACATTCAATGAGATAAAAGTAATATTAAAAAAAAAATCTCCCAACTAAAAGAAGACCCCAGTTATATGGATTTAAGAAGGGTTCTACCATATACTCAAAGAAGAACAGACAGTAATACTCTCAAATTACTCTGTAAAATATGAACAGAAAGTTTTTTTCATTTTTAAAATAAAGCTAGTATCACTTTGATACCAACACCAAACAAACACTTGACCACAGCAACAAATCATATATGATGAACACAGATGTAAAGCCTCTTTATAAAATGCTTGCAAACCCAACTCAAAACCATGTAAAAAGATTATCCACCATGAACAAGCCAGCTTCATCCAAATGATGCAGGGATGGTTTGGCATACATTAATGAATGAATGTCATCCACCACGGAAGTAGACTCAAGTATACGTCTTATTTGCACAAGAGGCCTTTAACAAATTACAATATACCGTCATGAACATGTCTCGAAGAAGCCAGAGATAGGAGGAACATAAACAACCCAATAAAGCCAACTGGCAGCAAACCCACAGCCAACATCATTCTAAATGGAGAGAAGCTCGAGGCATTTCCACTAAGATTAGGAATAGGACAAGGAGATCTGCTTTCTTCACTTCCATCAAATACAGTGCCTGAGGTCTTAAGTAGAGTAATAAAACAGAAGGAGGAGGAAACGGGAACGGGAATGTAAATGGGAAAGGAAGAAGCTAGAGAATTCTTATTTGCAGATGATGTGCTTCCATACATGGAAAAGTCTAATGGCTCTAACATAAAACTGTTATAACTGAAGAATACATTCAGCAAAGTAGCAGTGTACAAAACTAATACACAAAATCAGTACTGTCCCTCTATACAAACAGCAAACATACCAAGAAAGAAATGAGTGAGAGACTTACATAATAACAATCCTAAGACACTGAATAAAGAAATGGAAGATGATGTCAGAAGATAGAGCTCATGAATTAATTGGTAGGATTAATATTGGGGGAATGGCTACCTACCAAAAGAAGTCAACAGATTGAACACAATCGCCATCAAAATTCCAACAGTATTCTTCACAGAAATTGAAAAAAATAAACTTCATATGGAAACAGAACAAAACAAAAAACCTCAGCATGGTTAAAGTCATCTTAAACAAGCCAAGAACTGCAGAGGTGTCCCCATTCCGGATTTTAAGTTATGATTTGATGGGGTGTGGGTGAGAATCCATCCCAAGCTGGCCGCAGAACCTGCCAGTGTTTCTCACTTACTCCTGGTCTTAGAGGCATGGAAGAATAAGAATTCTAAGGGTGCTCAATGCTGCTATTTGTGACGAACACCAGTGGCCCTGAGACATCACTCTCTTCACCACAGCTGAAGTTACAGAGGTATAGCAACGAACATGAATGTACTTTTTATGAAGCAGTGTCACTTAATCATTAAAACACAGATATGTGCCTCTGTCTTATACATAAAGGAATTAAAGTCTATTTATTTCCAAAGATACCTTTAAGTGAAGAGGCTTTTTTCTGACTTTGACTTTTTAGTTCGGCTTTGATCACTACTGAGCAACATACCCGTTGTTGAATAGGCCAGGGTTTAGTAATCGCAGAGAGGTCACAGGCTGTCATCAGCATTGCTCTGTTAAGGGAGAAAGAAACCCCCAAATCTTGTGAATATTTATCCTCAGTAAGTTGTTACTGTTTATAAAAAAAAAAAGAGTTCAATTAAAACCTGCTTAACAAGAGAACACCCAAAAATTGAAGACCAAAGAACAAACATTATTTATTTGGCTGTTGTGTCTGTGATAGAGCCTCCCTGTTTTGGTTGTCCTGGGAGTCACTGAAGTTGGTCCTTGGGGGTAAATCTTGCCTGCTATCATTGGTTTTTACACATCGATAGTGAGATGAAATCATTCGGATTTATCAGAAGGATAACATCACACATCTTAATGAGGACAGTGCTGGATTATGGTGGGTCACCTGAATTCACTTACCACCCACAGGGCTTTCTATGTGACAACTTTTGCATGGTAGGGCAGTATGTGCCAGAGAGTCTTTTTCTGTTATGTGGTTAGCCTTTCTCTGGTGATAGCAGTGGGAACTACCCAGTCCCTTGGCTATAACAATGTGCCTTGGAATAAAACACCACAGAGGTAAAAAATTACCTTTGTGGGGGATGGGGAGGCTATTATATATTTTGAGAGGACCTCGAATTTTCTATGTAGCCAAGATGACCTTCAGTTTCTGATCCATGACCAAAGTTCTGGGATTACAGGTATGCCCACCATACCTGTTTTATGCATATTTATGTTTTAGGGATTAAACCCAAGCTTTGTGGACATTACAAAAGCCTTCTAGCAGCTGAGCCTACATCCCTACGCCCAATGTCTGACTGCAGTACAGTCTTTCCCTGAGTCATACTCAAATGCCTAATAGTCCCTTTACATTGTTTAAAGAAATAGGCGAAAAGGCTATTCCTGCAAAACAAACAATTGCAGTAAAGTATCTTTGTTCCTCTAGAGGTACTCTGCCTAAAGCACAGGCTCTACCCACTCAAGGCTAATGTTGTCACGATCTCTACAATACTAACTCTACCACCGGATTGAGCCATTTGGAGGTATTTTCAATCATGGCTGGAACCCACTGTCACGACGGCTTTCAACTGTGCTTGCCGGTATAACCTGTCTGCCAAAGGTGACAAACCTGATTACAAACTTCTCTGTGACAGAGAAAACTAGCTCAAACTTGGAGCTTTGTGGCATTTCTCTCTTTGTTATTATTGAGTGCATACTAGTCACAGGAGTAGGCCCATGTATGTCTAAGGCGCTATTCTGAAAGATAGGTTGATGTTAAGGAAAACATGACTATACAGAATAGGCAGCCCCATGTTTGTGTGTTGTTTCCTTTTAATTTGCATATTTGCTTTGCAGACTAAGCAATCTCAGTTTATTTAAAGAAAAATGTTGACATCGCCATTGTAGCAACACTATCTGTAATCTGTGGGACCGTTAGTTATTGACTGTCGTTTTGTTGTGTTTTATTTTATTGTTTAAGACAGTGCCTCAGTGTTTATATCCTTGGGTGGCATTGAACTTGTGATAATCATTTTCCTTCATCCTTCCAAGTGCAGGGACTATGGTGCTTTCCTGGTTCTGTGTTACTGATACAGGTTATTGCCGTGGTAAAGACAGAGGCAAGTAGCAGAAGAGATAATCATCTACAGCTAGAAGAAAGGAATTTGTGGACTGAGGTTGAAACACGGTCCTCTTGACGGGTCCACTAAAAAGCACTGCTGTGCTGTGGTCCAAGAACAGTGACATTAACAGCTACCATCTTGTTCTTACAACCTATAGGATGTTAATTTTTCCTTTTCCATTCCAAAGGATGGGAGACATGAAGCGAAACACTAATCTTGAGCCACAAATGTTCCACTTCCTTACAGTATCCATCAGTCAGTCTTCAACAAGGCAACTGTCAGTTTCCTTCCCTTGCCAATGACCACATTCAGCTTTTCATACTCCACTTGGGAGCAGTCGACAACCTCCAAAGTCATTATACGTAACAAACGATCCCAATTAATGACTGCTCAGAGAAAACTAACCAGGCAGCCAAGCTTGCATGGACAGTAAAGCCAACTTACAGAAACAACTCCTTCTGAAGAGGATCTTCAAAACTGAATTGATTTTTTCGTATAAGCTCAAAAAATTCTCCTCGTCTCCTTTAAAGAAAAAAACAAACCATGGTGATTATGGTGAGACCTCCTGCTCTTTTCCCCTTGATCTACAAGACTCGTGGAACACATACTTGAGGAAAATCTCTGTTGTTCCTATCTCAGAACCCAACGTCAAAGCTTCATCCATACTCAGCATTCTGCCTTCATGATCTTGGCTTACTTACAGTGGAAACTTTTTATTTAAATGTCACATCATTTGTAATTCCAGAACAAAAATAATGGCAATTTCAACTCAGGGATATTTCTTATTTAAATATTTTAATTATTCAATCCCTTTTTAAATTATTTAATTATATAATTTATTTTACTTTTTAAAAATAGAATAGTGTGAGTTAAAATGTGTTGGCAAGAATGATTTAAGATCTCCTAAGCACACGAGGGTAAGAGGGTCTAAGGTCTCTAATTCAGCTACATCTTGCTGCAGATTAAAAGAAGGGCAGTGAAGGTGAGACATGCTTTGACAGCAAGGAGCAAGTTTTAGATACTATTTCCTGTCAGTCCACAGACATGGGGTCATCAGTGTCTGGGAAAGACTTCCCTTGTACCCAGCATCATCAAGCATCTTGAAGAAAAACGTCCATGATAAAACGGACTGTGTGTGATCAACTATCAAAGTGTCACACAGAGAGGAGCAACTCACATGGCATAAAAATGGGAAGCCTATGCTGACTGTGATGTTTCTCAAGTTCTTTGTGATTTGATGATCTGTGCTCTGGAATTACTTTTGAACAACCTGAACTTTGCTCTATTTTCTTCTGGCCTGATTCCCTTTAAATTGACCCAAATTTCAACGAAGCACACACACATACATTTGTAGACATTGAGCAGTAGATGTGTGTGTGTGTGTGTGTGTGTGTGTGTTGTAGCTATTTAACTTCTATGATAACATTCGCAGTTGTACATTAACATTCATCCACGAAAGTCAAATAAAAAGAAACTCAGATCACATTCAGTGTTCTTCGCCTGCCCACTTTGGCTTGGTGGCCATATAAAAGAATCATGAATGGGCAGAGATTGGCAAGTGAGGGAAAGGAGGAAAATAGGAACCCACCATGATGACTCAAGGCAATTTCAGAGACACAGCCATAGAAGAGCATCATACATACTTGTGCTAGCATTTGTAGCTATAGGAGTGCCAAGGAGTAGGCTCCCTTGACTGCCTGTTTTTTAAAATCTACCAGTCTGGTTATAGCTGTGTCAGGGCGCTGGCTTCTATACAGACTTCCCAGTGCGGACAGGAAAACGTCTTCAAGACCTACTTTGGAGGGTATCACATCTTAAAACTTACTTAATGTACAGTGCTAGGTCTGTGGCTAAAATTGCTTGCTTGATTATTTTCAATGTGGTCTTATATTCTTCAATGGAGAGGCCACTGAGAATCTGGTTGCCCTTTATATAAAAAGAAAAACACTGTTAGTGCTCTGCCCACGGGAGCTGCTGTGAAGAACAATCTCTGAAGCTCTAGATGTAGAACTTAAACACATGCCTCGTATACTGAGTCTGCTTTTTTCAAGCATATGCAATGCAATACTATTTTTCCTGTTCATCATCACCAGACACCACCCTGGCAGGGAAGACAAAATCAGCCACATGACATTATCCCTGCCTCTATACACGTGTGTTTCTAACTCATCACCTCCTTGAGATTGAGTTGAAATATAAACACCAAATAAATATATCCTTTTCCTTTGGGCAGAATGAACTCAAATCATATTAATGAATATGAAGAATAGAGTTGTGAAACTTTTAGATAATTGATTAGAGACACTCCTCTGTGGCTTCTGTAACAAACTTGATGACGCTGCTGGTTCTTATTTATAGACCTTAACGAGTACTAAGAGTTGCACGTGTTCCTTATGAACATGACAATATAGATGGTTAGCAGGCCTGAGCCAAAAGTGCTTTATTAGCTGGTGACCTAAGAAAGCATGGGCTCAAAGGACTGTAAGGAGCCCTTAAGGGGGAGCACGCCATATGCTGAGAGCAGGAGAGTCTTCCCCAGGGGAGAGCACAAACACCTGAGCATATGTGATAATAATGAAAAATAGAGGCCATGAATTTGAAAGAGAGCAAGGAGGGGTAAACAGGAGAGTTGGGAGGAAGGAAAACAAAGAGGAAATGATGTGATTATATTACAACCCCTCCCACAAAGAATAATAAAAATCATGCTAATTTTTCCTTGTAGGTCATGTTTCCATATTAGTAAAATATTCTTCTAAACAAGCGTGGGGGGCCATGGGGGTAACCCATGTATATCTCACTGAAGGTTTTTGTTACATAACATCCTGTATTTTTGTCTGCAATTCAAGACAGAGAGCAGCTCTTTGATCTTGAACTAAACCAAGCCCCAGCCACTCCAAATACATTCAAAATCTGTGTAAGCTGACTCGTAAGGCTTACTAAGTTTCAGAGCCAAGAAGTGAGATCTGGAAGCCAAGACTGAAGTCAGGGAGCTGGGACTGATTTGCTCAGCTGGGGGGGGGGAAGGCTGGGGGCAAAGACAACGACAAGGGGGGGGGGTAATGAGCGTCTGAAACTAACACGGATTGAATTAATGACCAGAATCTATAATTGCAACCACAATCATTATTTTAAAATATTTCATCATTTTAGATTTGGGCCAAAAGAAACTTTAGAAAACTCCTGATGCCCTAACTTATTTTCAAGGTAAGACAATTTCCAGCAGAAATCAAAATGTCTTTTTTGACACTGCAATCTCAGTTTTCCTCCAAAGAGCAGAGTCTGTTAAATTTTTTTTCTAAATTGGGCTTACAAAGACAGAATAGATAGACGGCTTTTATGACTTAAGCCAGCAAAATGTACAACCAGATTTCTTGTGTGTTATGCTAAGTAATAGCATACTAAATAATAATTTATACAGTATCTAACAAAAGAAGTATGATAGGAAAATATTTAATCCACCTTTCAAAAGATTAGTGATTTATTTCCTTTGGAACTGAACTTGAAATAAGACACCAACAGGACATTTTTAAATTGGGTATAGTAGTAAACTCCCATAATCCCTGTACTTGGGAGGTAGAGGCAGGAGGATTAGGGGATCAAGACTAGCTTTCAGCTATTCAGGGAGATAGAGGACAGATGGGATAGATGAGCCCACTTTCTTTTTTTTTTTAAATCTACTTCCTCCCCTAAAAAGAAATAAATAGAAAGCTTTAGCTACAGAGCACTTTCCTAAGGAAAGTCCAGATGTTTCTACTCTAACATGCATATGTTTCTCCAGGCTTGATTTTGGAAAACTGTACACTGAAAATAACAAAGTTGATGGGAAACATGGTGTTTGGGCAGATCACTGAAAACCTATGCTGCTTTGAATCAGAGTGCAAAGCCAACCACGAGAGGCTCTTGGAGGTGAGTTGACCCAGAAGGCCCCGAGGCTGCCTCCGAATGTACCGAAAGCATACAAGAGCAATGGAAGAATGCACTGGGCTGTAAGGCATGAGGCAATAACAGAGAAGCAGTGCCCCAGCCTCACACAGTCCAGAAATGAGGGGACAATGACCCGCGCTTCACTCTTCAAATACTTTCTTAGTGCATGCCAGGATTTAACCATTCCTATAATAACTTGCATGTTATTCCCATAACACGACACGTTAAAATGATGCCAGTCACCTATGAATGAGTTCCTGTTCCATGTTACAGCAAGCGGTATTAAGTCTCATATAAACTTTCATAGGAGGCAGCCAAATGTGTTGTGTAACTTTCATTTTTAACAGTGTTGGGGGTCCAACCTAGTGCCTTAACACATGCAAAACACGCTCTGCCCCTGAGCTGTATACCCAAGCTGAATGCTTCTGAGGTTTTAGCCACACCAAGGTGTTAGGGAAGAGGTAAGAATTCCCCTTGCCTCAAGTAAGAGAGAGAGACCCTGTGTATGTCTTCTGTGTTCAGTGAGGAGGTGGGACTAGAAGGGATTTGTGTGATGCATCCTGCCCAAGAAACCTAAAAGGCAAGACCAGATTGGATGGCCAATTCTGTAGTTGTTGTGGGGTGTCCCCACAAAAGAGGGTGCTCCGCAGAGATGATATTACTATCACCCACCAGGCACAAAGTGTGGGACACTCAGCAGTGTCAGTCCTTTAAGAATGGCCAGACCGACCCCTTATCTTGCCTCTCTGCTTCCTTGCTTTATCGCTGGAGAAGGAGGAAATGACACAGAGGCGTAGGAGTAAGGAAGGAGTTAGAAGAAACACAGAGTAAGGAGCAGGAGATGCGGGCGGAGGCAGCAAAGGAAGAAATTGGGCTCATAGTGCAACTATTATCCCGGAGTGGCCATTTTGGTTTGCAACATGAGAATGGTATATCATATGGCTGGCCCTAAAAATAGTGACCGCGATGTGACTCCCTAGTTTTCCTCTAGCCAGGGAGAAAACTAGACTGTTATGCTCCTAAACTGTGTGTTCACTTAGAAAACTCACGTGTTTCCTTACATTTACAAATATTCACTTATTCAAGTTGTCGACTAGCTTTCTCGTTCCTTAACACAATGGTTTGTGAGCAGCTAGAAGCTCCAATAAAGCAGAGACGACTGGGATTACAGCTGCCTGGCAAAGCTCCTGGTTAGCAGGCCCAGGCCTTAGGTTCAATCCTAGCATAACCAAGAAGAAAAGAAAAAGAAGAAGAAGAAGAAGAAGAAGAAGAAGAAGAAGAAGAAGAAGAAGAAGAAGAAGAAGAAGAAGAAGAAGAAGANAAGAAGAAGAAGAAGAAGAAGAAGAAGAAGAAGAAGAAGAAGAAGAAGAAGAAGAAGAAGAAGAAGAAGAAGAAGAAGAAGGAGAAACAGATACTGATCTGTATGTACCACTCATTTGTTTAAAAAGTTAAGCAGCAGCCATAAAATACCAGTTCAGTTTCTAATTTGGAGTAATTAAAGGTCAGTAATCAAATTTCTCTTGTGGGCAACATTAGATCTTTTTTTTTTTTTTTTTTTTTTTTTTTTTACTGTCCCGAGACATGAGGCTGTAGAATGTTTGGGCTAATCCTTCCTTACCCAAAAAGGAGTAGAGAATGTTCAAGAATTTATTATGCTGGGAATAAGTCCAAAACCTAAAAATACAACTGCATGTATAAAGCTCTCTTGAAACTCACAACAATAAATGACATACTTACTGGGCTGTTCAGAATCATCAGGCACTGGTCGAAATGATGGTGTTCCATGATGGAGTGACAGTACAGCTGGGCCAGCGGGTGCTCGCTCCTGGGAGTGATTATGTTGAAAGAAGAAAGGAAGAAAACGTTCCTAAACATGTTACTTCACCAATTCATTATTATTATTATCTGAAATTATCTCAAAAACAAACTAATAATTTTCTCCCCTGCTGAGGAGAGTTGGGGTAATAACCTCTCAGAAATAAATACTGACGTAAACTGTTTTCAAAGAATGAGGCTGCCTATTTGTTTAAAGGGCAGTCTCACTGGTTTGAAATGTGAAGAAAACACAGAATATGAGGAGTAAGGCCAGAGACTGCCAGCCCCAGGCACAGCCTTGTACTACCCCACAATACTTGTTACTGTATTAGTTTTCAGGTTCAGCACTGCAACTGACTTAAAGTCTAGAACTAGTCCACGTTGCCCTTTCCTCTAGAACAATGTCCAGGCAGACAGTAGCTCACTCATGTGTTCCTACATATGAGGAAAGAATCCACTGAGATGGAATTCACAGGGTATGAACAATGGAAATCAAGACAAAGGTGGGGACAGTATGGACATAGCCTTGGAAAGGAGGAGTTTGTATGTGTGTGCTGTGTGTGTGTGCTGTGTGTGTGTGTGTTTGGTGTATGGTGTGGTGTGTGTGTGGTGTGTTAGGTGTATGGTGTGGTGTGTGAGTGGTGTGTTTGTGTGTGTGGTGTATATGTGTGTGTTATGTGTTTGTGGTGTGTGTGTGTGCTGTGTGTGTGTTATGTGTGTGGTGTGATGTGTGTGTGTGTGGTGTGGTGTGGTGTGTGTGTGGTGTGTATGTGTGTTTGTGTGTGGTATGTGTGTGTGTGGTGTGTGTGTGTGTGGTGTGTGTAGTATGTATGTGAGTGTGTGTTGTGTGTGTGTTGTGTGTGTATGTTGTGTGTGTGTTGTATGTGTGTTTGTGCTGTGTGTATGTGTGTTTGTGTGGTGTATGTGTGTGGTGTGTGTGTGGTGTCTGTGTGTGTATATGTGTGTTTGGGTGGTGTATGTGTGTGTGTGTGTGTGTGTGTGAAGGGGGGTAGGAGAGCAGGAAGGAGGGGGATGAGTCACAGGGTTGTTTGAGTGCAGGACAGCCCGCAAGCTTTCTAAGCTGAACTTGGGAGAAGCACTGAAGACTTCCTGCTGGGTAAATTGAGGGGGAAGGGTATTTATTGCACTGTTTACTGTATGTGTGGGACAGTAGTCACAAAAGGACTTGTAATGCACGACAGGAAGCCTTCCACTTCATTTCTCATGACCCTTCACATTGAAAAGCAATGCTTCTGACTCCTTCAAGAGACAAGAGGCTCCTGGAACTGTCGCTCTTAACATGTATAGGAATGGGGCTTATGAATGGCGAAGCCCCATGGTCGTGCTAAAAATACGAACGGTATGCTATTTCCTCACTAGTGTGTTGTTTTCCATTTTATTTGTTCATAAAAAAAAAAAAGAAAGAAAAAAAAGCTACTCAAGAACTAACAAGATGCCCTGAAAAAAAAAATGGTTGTTAAGAGTGAAAACCAGACAGATGCTTGTGGGAAACACAAGCTGCAGATGAAGACTGGAACACGGGTGACATTGCCTGTTCCTATTTAAACGGTCACCCATCTTGCCGATTTAATGCTCCTATTGGCATAACCTGACCCAGTCCTCCGGTACGGCTTGCTCTTCTCCGCCCCGCCTCTACTTAATGATCTGCACTTGTGGATCCCGAGCTGTGCTCAACATAAGTTGAGCAGACAGAGAACCAAATTGCATCAGCAGATTGGTTGAAAGGGTTTGCTGTGATGTGTGGACTACCTGGGGTCAGTTGGGGCACTGCGGGCGGGCAGGTGCACTTGGAAGGGCTCAAGTAAGGGTGCCTCAGATAAAGAGGTGGCAGCCAGAAGGAAGTGGGGGAGAGTTATCTGCTAGGTGTCCTGGAGTTGGATCACATGGGAGCACAGGCAGGGACATGTCCGGCAATGAGAACAGGCTAAGATAAGGAGAGCGGATGACCTCTCTTCTGAACCTTTCCAAGGACTCTCTGTTCTCCGATGTTCTCCCATATGGAAGCCAACTTTACTAGCACGGTAGGCACCTCCCCCATCCACGTCAGGCATGGTAAAAGGGAAAGAAAGATTTTAGGAGTCTGCTATTCTCACTTATACAAGAAGGAAAGAGCAGAAAAGCAGGGTGCTACACTAGGGACACTGAGGCTGGAGTAGCTTTAGTTAGAGGCCAGTCTAGGACACAAGGTGGGACCCTGTCTTGGAACCTATCAGCCAACTAACCGACCGGCTCACATATACGCAAGACACACAACTTGAAATAGAAGCTAGAGGCTACACCCTTAGTTTAGCATCCGATGTATTCAGCTGGGGTTAGCTGCTTATAAATCTTTCACTACGCCAGACTCTAAACCTTTGGAATCTGCTGACATTTATTTTCCCTAGTAATAACAATTTCTATTTATCAAGAGTCTGTGACATGGCAGGCATTGTGCTACCTGGTTTATTATTGTTGTATCTCACTGTATAAGCACTGAATCAGAACCCTCGCACCCGCCGCTTCTTTCAGCCACTGACATAGTGTTTCCTTTGTTCATTAACAGACTTGATGCTGGTGCCAATCAGAAAGCTTTCCTACCTTTTCCTGGCCCATCCTGGCTACCTCTCATCTGACCCTATGGCTGGTGGTGCCCACAGGCGTGAACTGCACTCACCCTGTCCAGTGTAGGTAAGAAGAGGCCTGGGACCCACCTTTGACTAAGGGGTGAGGGGACTTCCTGCCTTCTGCCTTAGAGCTGAGTGGCTCTAGGTTTCCTTCCATAAGCTTCCTCCGAATCACCTCTGGCAGAATTGAGTACCAGCTGCTCAAATATGTGCATTTTGGCATAGTACCTCTCTCCATTCTTCATTGCAGGCCTTTCTTCCTGCTTCTGAGGGGGTCACAGTCACTAATAAACTACACATACACTAATTTTTATCTCAAACTAGGGTTTCAGAGGAGTCAAGGCTGCGACTGTTACAAATGAGCATTGCTACATGTGTTTTTGATGATCAAATGTTCAGATAGAGTACATCTATCTGTCGATGATATGAGTGACAGGTCTGGGGTTCAATATTGTTCCTCTCCTTGCTTTGCACTGTTGTGGTGCTGCGGGGCCCTACACAGTGTCTACTGTACTAGTGACCTAGTAAGGGGCTGGTCCAGGAAGTGCAATTAGGTAGATATAACACAAACCCGTTGGAACTTCAAATGTACTTCACTTATTTAGGTGAGGCAGAAAGAACTGTTTCACCTTAGAGAGGATTTTCGGCTTGTGAGACAGATGACAAAATGTGAAATCAAGCAATGGGTGGAAATGTCTCAGATTTCCTGTTTATTAAAAAAAAAAAAAAAAAAAAAAAAAA
>NC_034593.1:111171917-111278024 GCF_900095145.1 Mus pahari | reverse complement strand
CCCACCCCCCACAACTCCCTTCCCTTCAGTTAATTAGCATCTCTCCTGTGGCCTCTCCCCCCTCGACTCTGTGTGACTGGCGGTTTCTAACTGGCTTCTTGAGGCCGTTCTCTAATTGAGCTCTGTGGTTCTAATTTCAACCTATCTATCATGTGGCTCAGGCTATGACTTCTTCCTAGGAAATGTTCTTGTTGCTATGGCAACAGTTCCTTTTTTACAAATCCTATCAATTTTACTACATGCTGTTTGGTGTTACACCCCATCCTGGAAAGGATCTTGTGGGTCCTCCTGCCTGTCCATTTTCTTGCTGGCCTAACACTACTGTTCTGTGAGGTGCCTACTTCACAGCATCCTGGAATGCCTTTGTACTTTTTCTGAAAAAATCCATCCCCATTTCAGCATCTAGCTTTAGTCTCATTTTCTCTATGAAGAGTGGAGATGGACTACACATACTTTGCTTGGCCAATCTCCTTCTCTTATATATACTTGAAGTCCACTGCACCAGATGAGTCAGGATGTGGTAGATAATTTTTGTCACTGTCATTTCAAGGGTCAGGAACTACACTGTCTATGTCACTAGCAAAGAACCAAAGCTCTAGCAAATATTCATTATGCATAAACCCAACATGTAGCATAGTTTTTTGATGAATCATTTTATAGTCATTGGATTTGAAACTAAGCAAATAAACACAGTGCAAGTCCTATGATACTGGCATGATGCAGAAACTTTCTCTATGTAATACAAGTTTTTAGCTTTTTTTTTTTAAAAAAGTGAATGTTTGCACTTTAGCTACTGTGCTCTATTCACCCACTCATTTTGTTTTATTGTTTTGAGGCAGAATCTCCTGTACTCAGGCTAGCCTCACACATGCCATGTAACTGAGGTTAACTGTGAGCATCATCGGATCGCCCTGCCTCTATCTCCCGAGTGTATCATCAAGTCTAGTTTACATGGTGCTAAGGGTCAGACCCAGAACTCCATGCATGCTTATGCAAGCACTCTATCCACTGAACTACAACCACAGTCTACGTTCATATTCATATCTGTCTGAGAGAATTCCTCCTTCCCTTCCATCAGGAAAGGGTACGTGGAAGCAATGTCCTTAAATAGATCACAGGGTACTAGTGAGATGCCCCGGCAGTTTCAGTCTTCCTAAGAAAGGAAGGAAGCAAGGAGGCCAACAGTGGTCCAAGGGGATAGCCTCCTACCCAAGGAAAGCCTTACCTCAAAGTAGCTTCCCCAAAGTCATTCCAGAAGGAGGAGGAAGACTTCAGTTTCCCTTACCAATGAGTACCTCCTTCTCTCTGACTAGCTGCTCTTATTTCTGTGCCTTCTTTTTTTATTTTTATTTTTTTTTGTTATGTGTCACTTCGGACATCTCGTGGGGTCTGGTACTGTATGCCCCTCTAGAAGAATAACTTTATATGGGATGCTTACAGTACCTTTCCACCTCAAGTATCCACTTGACACTTTAAGTGTCCCGCTTACCAGTTCTACTTTAAGTACCGGTCATGACCAGTCAGGAAAGGAAACGTCCTGTTTTCCTGTACTCAAAGCACAGTGATGTGGGAAGAAATAAAAGTCTCTGAACTACTCTAGTTTTTTCCAAGAGTTACTACTTTGTATGCATGAATAGGACTCTACAATCTATGTGCCCCCTGCCCAGCTCCCTGCCCCAGGAATTCTTACCTGAAGAGAGGGTGCTATCTCTCCAGATATTCTTCTGGGTAAATTGTTTTCGATGAACAAATTTAATAGATTTATAAAAAAAAATCTGTTTAATAGTATCTATTTTTAAAGAATTTAAATGAGAATAGAGTGGCATTTTTTTTCTTATTTTTCACTTATATAGAGCAACATGAGAGCAATTTCTATAAAAAATAGGGGTGTGTGAACTAATAGCATGCTGCTCCTTTCTGGGTGAGGCAGGGGGATAGCCATGTGCACGTACGGGCTGACACATATAGGTCACTCCCTGTGACAGACTGTGTGGGCCATCTCCTGTTGCTACCTCCCTTTCATCAGCACGGCTCATGTGACACTCTGGATCTCAGTCATATAAGGCACACTGACGAAGGACATGCCACCAAGTTACTTCTCCAGATTTCTAGGTTTTCAAGTGGAAACAGCCAGTCTGCGACAGGCAAGACTGTTCTCACTCGTTGTGTAAAGCACAACACAGGACGTGGTTGTATACCCTTGCAATTCTTCTTACACTGAGTCTTCTGTTTATCAGATAACGAACGACGATTAGAGAGCTTTCACAAACACCCTGGACACACTTGGGATCTTCATTTGGGAGTGACCAGTCAGGTCACTGGCACACTTACAAAGGCGCTCAGCAGTAACGGATTCTGCCACTAAATCGTAGACTGTTCAACCAAGTTGCTACAAGAAGTCGACCAGACTACAACAGGGACCTGGTATTTGATGAGAGGTACTGTCAGTTTCATTAGCTCAGTTGTCATCACAAGATGCCACTTAAGTGTTGTCCCAGCAGTTAGAGCCTTACCCCTAAGATCTGCCAGTGAGAGTGTCATGCTCAGTACAACCATCTCTAGTAGCTGTGGCTAGAATTTAACATAGTATACGGCAAACCTTCCTCTGGGTGGTGATGCCTGTGGACTCTGAAAACACATGCCAACCTTGTGATATGGGCATGCCATCATTTCCATTTTAAAGGAAATTAAGGTGTAGAGAAATTGGTCTTCCTTGCTCTAGGCTACACACGAATTCTGGCAGAGCTACGGACTGACCACAGAACTCAAGTTCTCTAACACTGTGTAATACACACTGCTACTAAAACCCAAAACCTTAGTCTACTGAGTATCATAAGCAAGCAGGGCCAAAGTCAATACTATTTCAAATACTGTCTTTTCCACTCCATGGTAAAAATCCCACCCCTTCTGAACCACTCTTCATGGTTTCCTTTCTCTCTTTCTCTCCTTCCTTCTTTCCTTCCTTTTTCTTTTGTTTTTGTTTTTAATATTTTTTTTTCAAGACATAGTTTCTCTGTGTAGCTCTGGCTGTCTTAGAGCTCACTCTGTAGACCAGGCTGGCCTCGAACTCACAGACATCTACCTGCCTCTGTCTCCTTAGCATTGGGACTAAAAGCTGGGTGCACACAAACTAAAGCAAAACTCACAATGGTCATGTAATAAGATTCTCAGTAGAAATACTGTTTGAACTTCTGGCCTGAAATGTGATCAGTACGGTATGACAACTGCATCCACTTCCCATTTTCCTTAAATGTAGCCAGACTACGTAGAGAAATTTGGCCAATATATTCTTTGTACCTTTTTTTTTTTTTTTCCCCCGGTAGCTCTAACTTCAAACAGTACAGTTCAGAGGAAGCATTTTCTTGTGTTCTTGGCAAAGCCATCTTACCGCTGTATGTATGAGTTGTTCACGCCACGATGATCCAAATCATGGCTTAAAGCAGCAATCAGCAATGCCAGTATCTCCAGATCCGTCAACTTGTTCTGCGTGCAAAGGCGTTGAAGGAAAGAGAGAGATAAAGTGTGGGGTGGGGTATTCTCCTACAACGTCTCAGTATTAAATCCTGTACTCGTGTGTGGCCACGGAGTGCTCTCCAGAAATTCTACTCTGCAGAAGACCGTTCATGTTGTCATTTACAATGACCTACTACAAATGTCACCAAACAATAGAAAAATTGAAATGCTTCAAATTGAGCAAGCTGGCTCAGTGGATAAAAGTGCTTGCTCGCTATATATGCAAACCTGGCAACGTGAGTTCAGGTCTGGTAACGGACAGAGGCAGGACAGACCCACCTCCCGAGGTTGCCCTCTGACTTCTACACCTGTGCCGTGGACACGTGCACACCAACACATACCGGCACTACATAATTTCTAAGTTAAAAAAAGAAAGAGAATACTCTACCCACCCATAGTTAATAATGCCATGAATCTTATGTTTACAGATGTGGAATGACTGTAACACACTTTAATATTTTTTCTTTTGTTTTCTCTAACCATTGTTTTCCTCCCTGTGATCAGCTGCTATATTGTTAAGTAACTGAGACGACGTGACTATTAAATAATATAGTAGGAATAGAATTACTAGCAAAATGGCTTTCAAAACTTGCCTAACATATTCCTAGGCTACCTATCAGTTATTTCTGAGTACTTGTCATTTATATTATTTACAGTGCTATGCCATTGTCAGTGACACAGTGTATGAAATACAAGTTAAACTGTCACACCACTCTGTCCTACAGGAATGCCCAGCACGGTGACTCTGGAGCACCTGTGAAAACTGTCATCTCCTCCTTCACCGTGAGAAGCCCAGGCAGCTTTCTGTAGTGGTAATTCTAAGACTCAAGGTCAGCCCAAGGTAAGCCTATCCTTTTCTTAGGAATTTTTCTATGGGGAAAAATAGCTACCATGTTATTTTGTATGGCTTCTTAGACAATGGTTCTGCAATCAAATCCAAGGCTTTACACATGGTATTCCAGTGTTCAATCACTAAGCCGAACCCAAGCACAGTCACTTCTTTTAAAATCGGCCACTTAAAATAGAGAACCTACGAAAGTAGGATATTGGACAGAGAATAATATTTTTTAAATTTATGGAGGCTCTGACTTTGTCTTATATAGCAGATGCCCAGGACCTCTTAGGATAACTATTCAGCTCCCTCTGAAGATGGAATCTAAGGACGGAGATATAACAGGATTTGGCTGGAAATGGATACTTTGTGTGTGTGTTCTCTGCACTGATCTTCCTTCTACTCAGGCTCAGATCAGGGCACATGAAACAAAACCTGTCTGGAATAGCATTTATAGAAGCGACAGCCTTCCAGAGTCCGGCGAACAGTGAACTCATCTTTCGTGACATTTGGTGGGTTTTGAGTAATTCCACTGTGGAGCAGTTGACTGTAAAATGAGAAATGCAATGTTTTTCTTTCACTGCCTTCCTCTGATGGAAATATTTATTTGCCCAAGGATTACAAAAATGTAACATGATGTTAAGAGTTTTTTTTACTACGTAACATTTTATTGCGAATGAAAGAAAGTTAGTGGCCAACTATTATCCTGCGCTAATTTTCAACCACTATTTGATAAATTATTCAATCACCATAAGAGCACACAGAAAATAATTTGAAAAGATACGCTGTCAGTTCCACCGAGCAGGAGTCTGAATGGCTCTGTGAAATACCTGGATCTTGCCGGCTTTCAGAGCAGCAAACATGCACTGTGCTGTGTTAAAGGCATGCCTCCAATTGTGGTAGGCAACGTTCTTCCGATAATTCTTCTTAACACTTAAAATCCACCTGCAAAGAACCTGTAGGAAGTGGGCACAAGGAGTGACAGTAATTGCCAAGTTAGTCACACATTTTCTAAGTTCCAGGTACTCCCCGCAGTGTTCATGTTCAATCCCTACATGCATGAGGGAGGTACACATGACATCACTTTACAGAGGAAGGAGCCAACTCTCAAAACAGGCAGCCTGTGATTGGTGTTTGTTCATAAGGGTCAGAATTCAAGCATTACCAGTTCATCTGAAACCTACCAAGCAGACCTAGTTAAGTTAGATGACGAAATAGGTAATATCTCAAAGAAAGGTACACTGTCGTAGGTAGGACACCAACTACCTTTATAAAAAAAATAATCCCCCATGTCATCATTAGAATCCAGAGTCATATGTGCATGGATGCTTGGAAATGAGTTCTCTCAGGTTCTCGTGTGGTACACTTGTGAAGGTATTTAGTCCAAGGATCTAAGCTGGGCTGGGGTTGAGGTATCTAGCTCACGTCTGAGGACAAACTAGAATTACAGATTTTTAATGCCTTCTTCATTAGGTCTTTATGGCTTAGGTTCTGCCTAATGCACTTAATGCCTAGCTACCAAGAAATCAAAATTTGAAGATAGTGTATAAGCCTCCTGGGACGCATAAAGAAAAAAAATTATTTTAAAACATGGGAAGCAGGAAAAAGGCAAAATTGTTCAAGCAAGTCTTCCAAGTTTGGTTTAATTTAACTTCTGAGGGGGATGTTAAATAAAACCCTCGGGGACTCGTGATCTGAGCATGGTGATTCTGCTTGTGTGTTATCAGTCTGCTTCTCTTCAAAATCTGAATGATTTACTACGTTTTTTTTTTTTTTTTTTAGACACAAGCACGCGCTTTCCTTGAGTGTGTCCATGGGGATATGGCAAATTCAAAGAGCATTGCCTTGGGGTTGGAAAAGATACAGGGGAAAAGCATGGGAAGTACCGGTCCTTGTGATTGGCTCCGGGGGCTGAGCGGGAACCTCCTCCCTGTTTGTAGAAACTGCTCAATCACAGGGGACTTGGCATGATCCCTTTTCTCCAGATGACCTTTTCTTCTAGTTCTCAGTTCAGTTCACAGGGAATTCCCCCCAGAAGAACCTTGGGATCTCTGGACATAGGGCCCTGGGAGCTGCCTAGTGTAAATACATTGGTATACCTGCGGTGGGTGTGTTCTCCCTGAGCCTTGACATCTCAGTACTGATTTCCTTACTCTGGACATTTTTGAACAGTCTGGTGGGGAGATAACAGATCAGCTACCGCAGGAGGATTTTAAATGAAAGCCCCAAGTTTTACTTTGATGTATTTTTAAAGCATGCATTGGCATCACATAGGAAACTACTTGTGATTAATTAAAGCAGCAAGACAATAATCAGGAGGACTGCAAATTCGGTGTCTGCGAACGTCTTTCACTTAGTTCAAAAGAGTAAAGCTATTGTTCTTGAACTGTGTATACATACCCTGCAATTGAACCAATGGCTCAAGTCATTCCTAACTCTTGTTAGGAATTTGATAAAACATATGTGGCTTGGAGCCTTTTGAGGATGGTCCCCTCCATCCCAGCATACATTGCACCCCACTTCCTGAGTCTCTGGGGGAGGGAAAACTGTCACAATAACTCCTGCTTAGAATCTAAAACAGGGCTCAGGTTAATTCTCAGTAAAGAGGCTTGATCGGTAGTTGATAACACTTTGAGGAAGGCCAAAGACGGCTTGTGATAAGGGACAGCCTTAAAGACAGTCTCGAGAGTACTACTGCCAGGAGGTGGGAGGACGAAGCGCCTAAGCACGAGTTATGAAAGGAGAAGACTCAGACCTCAGATGCTGTTGCCATGGATTCGGTAATCACGAATGCACCGTGAGGTGAGGCCTGCCTAGGTCTAATTCAAGGGGAAATAACATTCTTCCCCCTCTTCCTATCTCCTCTTTCAGAACCAAACTGACCCAAACCTTAAACCTGCTTGCCCTGTCACTGGGCAGTTTTCTTTTCCTGAAAACTCCCAGCCCCAGCAGCTGCTCACAGACTTGCTGAGCCTGTGTGGGCTCTGGACCTCCCACTCACAAAGCCTGACATCTTGCTCCCTCTGTTCCTGTCAGCTACTGAGATCCACAACTTACCATCCCTGCGATGTAGTCTCAAACTCCAATAAAAGGATCCTCACGTTTCTACATCTGTTTAAAAATTCTTTCCCTCCGTGACTAAGAAACTGCAGAAAGGACCAGCTCCCCAGTGACAGTGGCAGAGGTAGAACAAGCCAGGGCAGTTCAGGGCAGGGCGGGGCGGGGNGGGGAGGGGAGGGGAGGGGCAGAGACAGAAAAGGCAGAAGTGGAAATAAAATCAACAAGTGTCCTAATAAAGTGGACTGAAGCAGACCAGTAACAGGCAGTGGCTGCCATCAGCATAAATTAATAGTGAAGGTTTGTTGTTCAGTGTGCGATGTCTTGGTAGGGGCATCCCCTCTAGCAAGCAATTTTAATTTTCTCCATCTAAAATTATATTGACAATAAAACCTAAAATAGGAGACGACTAGACAGAGCGCAGAAAATTCAACCATAATAATCCTAACGCCCAGGTTGATGTTGCCTAGAATAAATGTAAGCAAATGTGCTCTTGTTTTGTTTTGTTTTCATTTAAGTTACTTAGCCCACAGAGTGTCAATATTCTATAAAATTCCTTCACCATGTTAAAGTTTTATGTAAAGGAATTAAAATCTTTTACCCCTACCCCACTCCCCGTCTTGTGCAATTTTTCTGCAAATCTATTAATCTCATCCACCTGGTAAAGCTTTTGTTTATGCTAAGGGCTTCCTGTGTTCCTGGAACTCTATGGCCTGGAGCAGCCTGTCCCTTCCCTTCATTTTCTTAGCACTGACTCTTTTTTTTTTTCTTTTCTTTTTCTTTCTTTNTTTTCTTTTTTTTTTTTTTTTTTTTTTTTTTTTTTTTTTTTTTTTTTTTTTTTTTTTTGGTTTTTGGAGACAGGGTTTCTCTGCATAGCTCTGGCTGTCCTAGAACTCACTTTGTAGATCAGGCTGGCCTCGAACTCAGAAATCCGCCTGCCTCTGCCTCCTGAGTGCTGGGATTAAAGGCATGTCCCCGGCTAGCACTGACTCTTAAAACTAACCAGTCTCGAAGACAGTGAGGCCAGCACTGGCCAGTGGGGAAAACACACAGTCCCCATCTGCATTAGAATAAAACCAAAGTGCACTTCCTATCCCGGGGTGCTTGCTGGTCTAGTCTGTGTCACTTTAGTTGCCTTGCCTGTCTACTTTATTCATGTTTCTTTGAGAGATGCTGAGTTATCCAGTGTTTGTGTCTTTTACATTCAGATAGAGGTTATATACAAAAAAAAATAAAGTAGATGAGGAGTATTTTCCTATGGATAGGAATCCAAGGAAATGACCGCTAGAGAAATTGAGTATCTGCATTACCCAGTCCTCAAATGCTACCTATCAGCCAAGCAAGACGGAAATCAACAAGGGTTTACAAAAAAAATCCCATTCCTGTGTTCCAGCCAAGCCCTTGGAGTAGAGCCTGTGTTAGTTACAGATGTGGACACTCCAGGAACACATGGATCTGATCAAGGTATTGAGTAAAACTGGGATCCACGTGTAATGTAGGGCTTCTAACTCCAAATGTGAACTTATTACATCCACAGAGCAGACATTTTTTTAAATTATTTATTTCATGTATGTGACTATACTGTCGCTGTCTTCAGACACACCAAAAGAGGGCATCAGACCCCATTACAGATGATTGTGAACCACCATGTGGTTGCTGGGAATTGAACTCAGGATCCCCAGAAGAGCAGCCAGTGTTCTTAACCACTGAGCCTCAGGGAGCAGACTTTTTTTTTTTCCCCCTCGCTCTTTTTTTTTTTTTTTTTTATTTATTTTCTTTATTTACATTACAAATGCTATCCTGAAAGTTCCCTATAACCCCCCCCCCCCGCCCCTGCTCCCCTACCCACCCACTCCCACTACTTGGCCCAGGCCTTCCCTTGTGCTGGGTCATATAAAGTTTGCAAGACCAAGGGGCCTCTCTTCCCAGTGATGACCGATTAGGCCATCTACTGCTACATATGCAGCTAGAGACACAAGGGGAGCAGACTTTTAAAGTGAGTCAGTCCTATCTTGTACAGTGGAGAAATTTGATGGTGATTTAGCATACGCAAATTTTGTCTAAAGGTGGGATAACTGATGTGCTCTCGATATCTATGGATTAAGCAGAATAGGACAAGCACACATTTACACAAGCATGTGATATACAGATACATATGTAATTCACATGGACTCCCACAGAGTAGCAACATCATTTATTCTAAGAGGTGTGGAAACTGAGACTGGAGATAAACTGCCAAAGTGAATTTGTGCTAATCACTGAGAGAGCTATGAGTGACATCGTGCCATTTCTACTCCATGCTGGTTTGGGTTCTTCATCTGTGAATAGGATTCATTCATGAGAGCTTGTTGGAATAACTGGACAACATGATATCCCTTAACTAACATCGAGGCAAGAGTGACACATCATTAGCCTATTTTTATTGTTTGGTTTTCATCTTTAAAAAATATAATATAAACTTTAAATTAAAAAAATAATTAGACTCGGGTCTCTGGGACCACAAATGACACTTTATTAATCTTAGTTATATTTACCCTTAGTTTTCTTTCCATACGGTGAGATCTTTGAGAGTATGGTCCACTCATCATTAGAATCACACAGAACACTGAGTAACTTTTCCCTTTATGAATTAATGGAAGGCTAAGTAATGAAAACCTTGAAGACCTATAAATGTTTAGATAAGAAATCTATATTCGGAGACTGGGGTACAAAAGGGTCTCATTTCTGCTCCACAGAGATGACCTCCTTGGAGGAGTCTGGCCCCACAACAGGCACTTATGGCCCTGGTCCGTTCTGTGTTGTGAACCACAGCCCTGGTGATGACACCCTTACTTCCCTGCTTCGGTGAGTCACCACTGGTGCTGGGAGGCAGCCAGTGCTCTTTGATGGCTAGACTACTTGTCCTGCAGCTCATCTTTCCAGATGCTTCTCTGGCCACCGTCCCCTTGACCCGTGTTTCACCCAGAATCTCCTGCCACCTGATGCTGCACTACTGCTGTCGCTTTAAGTAAGATCCTCCTGCATTCTTTAACCTGGCGCTTGACACATGGCAGGAGTCAAACAGATGTATCTTTAATGGCTGATAGTTAAGCAACGATATGTTAATCAGTAAAATGGAAAATCCCTATTACATGCCAGCAGTCAGATCCAGTTCTCTATCTTATATACACATGAATACACACACACACACACACACACACACACACACACACTGCTTTCCTACCTCATGTTTCATCTGGAAGTTCTGCACAAGGTTGAGGTCAGTGAACATCCGAATTGTACACAGCGCTGTTTCCAGATCAGACAGCTCGAAGTCACTGAAGCTGAAGTCGGTAATTTTAAGGGTTTGGGCCGATGGTACCACAGCAGCCTTAAAAAAGAGAAGGAAATGAAATAAAGCTACGAATTAAGATAGCGGTTACTCATAATGCCTTAACTTTTCTATAGGGAAACGGAAGATCTCCTTTATTTTTCCTTTCATATTGCTTCAATATTGAAATATTCAATATTTCAAGTTCAGATCTGGAATCTTTCCTTAAGTGCCCTTCTGTTCTCCAGCCTAGCGCTACTGGGCTGTCTTAGTTAATTTTCTATTGCTGTCGTAAAACACCAGGCCCCAAAGCAGCTTGGGGGAGAAGAGGTTTATTTCCTCTTACAGCTTAGAGTTGGTCCATCATCTAAGGAAGGCAGGGACAAAACTCAAGGCAGGAACCTGGTGGCAAGAACTGATGCAGAGGCCATGGAGGAGTGCTGCTTCCTGCTGTGGTCTTTATGGCTTGCTCAGCCCAACTTCTTATAGCACCGGTCCAATGGTGGCAGTGCCCACAGTGAGCTGTGTGTGCCCTACCGTATCAATCAAGAAAATGCACCAATGGCTTGCCTACATGCCAATCTGGTGGGGACATTTTTTTTCAATTGAGGTTCACTCTTCCAAAATGGCTGTAGCTCAAGCTTCTATAAAGCTAGATAGCACACGGAGGTAGTGGGATATTTTAGAAGCAGACTCAATTACTGGAAGTATGCTTTAGAATGTGTGACTCTGAAGACTTCCTTTCCTCTTTCTGTCGTGGAACAAGCAGCTTTCTCTGCAAGGCTTCTCCAATAATGTACTGTGTTAACTCCAGACCCCCCAAAACAGTGGCGGCAACTTGATTACACAGTACAAACTCTGAAAGAATAAGCCCACACAAACATCCTTGTTTTCAGTTGGTTACCTCCAGTATTTTGTTAAGCAATGGCAAACTGCAATATACTAGAAATCCTCATCGCAGGATCCCTCTACATGTTTTATACTGAGTCACGTGGGGTTAGCATGATCCCAGACAGGGGAAAGAGAAAAGAGGCTTTTCCACACAGTAAGTGGCACAGAGGGCCCCAACAACCTTTTATACCTCTCTGGTCTTATTCATTTCACAGATGGACTATTTCACTATTTGGGACTATTCCATCCATGGAAGGCAAGCAGTAACCAAGGGAAGGATAATGGTCCAAACAATGTGCATTTCATTCATGCAAAAACCTTTTTTTCTTTTCTTTTTTCTTCTTTTTTTCGAGACAGGGTTTCTCTGTATAGCCCTGGCTGTCCTGGAACTCACTCTGTAGACCAGGCTGGCCTCGAACTCAGAAATCCACCTGCCTCTGCCTCCCAAGTGCTGGGATTAAAGGCGTGGGCCATCACTGCCAGGCCATGCAAAAAACTTACGGATACTATGTATCCATTTCTCTACCCACACCAAAGGAAGGGTTAAAAATTGGTTTTCACGACAGTATGTTGCCTACCTCAGATTGGACCTTCTTGCTACTCTGTAGAGTCTACAAGTTAGACTAAAGGTGATTCTCACCAAAGTGTAAGGGTGACAATCACTTACCCTGCCAAACAAACAAACAAAGTACTTGCTTGGGAATTTCATTAGAGGTCACTTTGGGAAGCTGGTTTTGTTTGTATTTTAGAAGGGGTGGCTCTGTGTTTTGTGTTTTTATTTTTATTTTTTAATTTTTTGGTTTTTTTCGAGACAGGGTTTCTCTGTATAGCCCTGGCTGTCCTGGAACTCACTTTGTAGACCAGGCTGGCCTCGAACTCAGAAATCCACCTGCCTCTGCCCCCCAAGTGCTGGGATTAAAGGCATGCGCCACCACCTCCCGGCCCTTTATTTATTTATTCTTTTAACTGATATTGTTGGCTTTGGTTTTACAGTCATTTAACTTTAGCAAGCACAAATATTGTATTCAAAGATACCTTGCTCTTTTTTCATCAGTCTCTCCTCATCTGGACCTTCTGCTTCTATGGTCTGCCACTCTTGAATTGATAAATTCCTCTAGGGCAGGGTTAGAGGCTAACATAGTGTTAAGTGGCCCTGCTGCTAGCCTTCTTTGGGAACACCAGTTGAATGGCATCAATGACTGTAAGTTAGTTTCATGTTTCCTACTCTTTTCTATTTACCAGCATAAATACTTATTAAGAGTAAACAAACGGAAGGGAATTAAAATATTATTCTTTTTGCTTAAAGTGGCAATGGTTTTCATTTTATTTGAAGCTCAGCCTAGCCTGGAACTCATGACCTCCCTGCCTTAGGCATGCATCAAGACTCTGCCTGTGTTGGAGCAGTCCTGTGCATGCACCCTAGCCTCGTCAAAATCATCTAATTAATTATGCTGTTTGCATATTAGGGAAATTTAAAAGCAACAACAACAACAACCACATGACTTGGGACTTTGTCTAAAGTATCAATGAAAGAGTCATTGGCCAAGGGGCCCTGGCTGCCTCAGTGCGCTGAGGCTTCTCCTGTATTCTTGCTGGAGCCTGTGCTACTTGAACTCGTCCGGCTACCCTGCTCCATCACCCACGACCATGCACTCTATGGGCAGGCAATTATGTTACTAAGTGTGTTAGCCAGATCTGGCTGAAAGAAACTTGATAAAAAGAGCCTTTTATTTATTGAGAAAAGAAATATTAAGCTGGATGTGGTGGCACACGCCTTTAATCCCAGCACTTGGGAGGCAGAGACAGGCGGATTTCTGAGGTCGAGGCCAGCTTGGTCTACAAAGTGAGTTCCAGGACAGCCAGGGCTATACAGAGAAACCCTGTCTCGACACCCCCCCCCCAAAAAAAAGAAAGAAATATTAAGAGTGGAATCATTTGCCAAAGCCCTTAGGTTTCTTAGTGTCCAGATGGCCCTCTCCTATCTGGCCTTCAACTTTCCTAAACTAAAGCCATCAAAAGACTAAAGTCTCCCAGCGCTACCTAGAGCCATGCAGCCCCTATGCCTCAAAAGCTATTTCTCCTGCTGTTAGTGGCTGCCATGTTCCACCTCACATGCACCAGACTTGTTCCCTTCTCTAAGGTTCTTTCCCGAAGATAAAAATTCACAAGAGAATAGTCTTTCTACAAAAGCCAGTCCCGTGGACTGGAACAGGGAAGAAAACGGAAAGTTCAAAAAAGGTCTCATTGTTTACAGTGGCTTTCAGCCTCAGAGATGGAACGGCTCCAGCTGGGGAGGAAACAGATCGCAGCTGCTCTCCTTGAGCACCCTCACCAGACAGGAGAACAGATGGTTTATTCTTAAGGCATCATTTTTCGTATAACAGAACATTTTCTTTTTTTTTTTTTTTTTTTTTTCTTCAAAGTATGTTCTACAAGCTGCAGGAAAGGTGGCCCACACAGCCCAGGCCTCTCCTGCGTGTAGGCATACTCTCTGCCTCTCCCACTAAGAGAAAAAGCAGCTTCCTCTCCTCCTCCCAACCCCACAGCCACCCCACAGCACAAGCAAACTCCAGGAACTGACCCAGCATGGACAGGCAAACATTTCCCATGAGAGCCTCGTTGTCAATGAAATGCGGTTCAGAACTTGGATCAGTCACTAACGAGGCATGAGAAGTCAGAAATCCCTCAAAACCCTTCCTTAAGCATGATCTAACAGGTCAACTTTCTATTTGTTTTTCTTTCTATTTCAGAGATAAAATAGTCTGGCTGAAATTCGTGGTATTTCAAGGTAGGGCAATTAGGTACAATTCTAGATTCCTGGAGCCGTTGGTCCCAGCTGTGTGGGTTAGGATTTAGAAAATGAGATGCCAGCCAGGGGAAAAGGCAGGCTAACTGCAGATCTTCACCTCTCTCTGATCCTAATGCCCTAGTTTTGTCTAAGCCCTGTATCAGACCAGCTGATGCAGCCTCCCCTCCCCCATCTCTAGGGAATCACGCAGACCCTCTTTTCCAGCATTTCTTCCCCATTCCATTCCAGCACCCAACTCCAGTAGGCTTTCCCTGGAACCCACCAGCCAAGCCTGTCAGGGAAGCAAGTCGGCCAGCAGAGGAGGTGGGAAAGCTTCAGATGGACACACTTCCTAGTCTTCTCCTAATCTAATCCCCCTGTCTCATCCCCAGCTCTGTGGCAGACTACCTGTTATGGCCTTTACTCACTCCCTGCACTCACTCACTGGGGACTAAGGAGATCCTGGTGGAACGCCCTGCTCTCCTCCCTCCTGTGAACCCCCTCAGACTCTCCCTAACCCATCCTCATTCCTAAGTGTCAGCTCCCAAAACCTAAATACACATTTTGCCCCAAGCCTCCTGTAGACACACCTATCAAGATTCCCAGAATAATTCCTTACCAGGCAACACATAGCCACCATACTCCCCCTAAGGACCAGACTGGGTAACAGAAACTCAGAAACAAAACACCCACCCAACCAAGACAAGACCAGACACCAGCACCTAGAATTACAATCATCCCAAACATGCCTGGACATCAGCAGAGAAATACAATCAATACCAGCAAGGACAATGTCTCCACTAGAGCCAAGCAACTTTACCACAATAGACCCTTTGAATTACCACATAGCTGAAGCACAAGACAAAGACGTAAAATAACCTTTACGGCTATGATGGGGGTCCTTAAGGAGGAAATGAGTCAATCCCTTAAAGAAAACTATGAAAGCACAAACAATAAAATGAAATGAATAAAGCCCGTTCAAGACCTTAAATTAGAAATAGAAAAAAAAAAAAAAAACCCTACCCAAACTGAGGAAAATCTGGAAATGAAAACTAGGAATTCAAACAGAAGCCTCAGAGGCAAGCCTCACTAACAGGGTACATGAACTGGAAGAGAAAATCTCAGGCATTGAAGACAGGATAAAAGAAATGGATACCTCAGTCAAAGAAAATGTGAACTCTTAAAAAACAAAAGAAAACAAAAATCCATGTACATAACATCCAGATCAGGGACACTTTGAGAAAAAAACAAATCTAACAATAATAGGAATTGAAGAAAGGGGGAAACCCAGGTCAAAGAACCAGAACATATTTTCAACAAAATCATGGAAGAAAATGTCCCTAATCTAAAGTGGAGATGCCTATCAAGGTAAAAAAGCACACAGAACACCAAATAGACTAGACCAGAAAAAAATTCCCATTGCCACATAATAATGGAACACTAAACATACAAAACAAAGAAAAAATATTAAAAGCTGCAAGAAAGAAAAAGAGAGACCAACTAACATGTAAGTTAAACCTATTAGAACAACACCTGACTTCTCAATAGGGACTCTGAAAGCCAGAAGGACCTGGACAGATGTTCCACAGAATCACAGATGGAAACCTAGAATAATACACCCAGCAAAATTTTCAATCACAGAAGATGGAGAAAATAATACATTCCATGATAAAACCAAGTTAAGCAATATCTATCTACAAGTCCTAAAGAGGTTAACCATGCTCATACCAGCAAACACACACACACACACACACACACACACACACCCCACAAAATAAAATAACAGGAAATGACAAACACCAACACCTCCCATTGATATCTCTCAACATCAATGGTCTCAATTCTCCAATTTAAAACACACACACACACACACACACACACACAGAGAGAGAGAGAGAGAGAGAGAGAGAGAGAGAGAGAGAGAGAGAGAGAGAGACTAACAGGATGAATGAAAAAATAGTCCATCCTTCTGCTTCATCCAAGAAACACACCTTAATATCAAGGATTCACATCTCCTTAGGGTAAAAAGATAGAAAAGAATATTCCAAGTAAACTGACCTGAGGCAAGCTGGTGCAGTCGTTTTAATATGTGACCTAAAAGCAAAGCTAATCGGAAGAGATAGGAAAGGCCTTACACATCTAAAGAAAAATCTACCAAGAGGACATTATAATTCTTGACATCTCTGCCCCAAACACTAGGGCAGCCAAATTAGTAAAATAAGCACCACTACAGCTTAAATCACAAACTGACTGTGGGAGACTTCAGTACCCAGCTCTCACCAACAGACAGGCAATCCAGACAAACACTAAACAGAGAGATGCTGAAGCTAAATGATGATATAAACCAATATTATAAACAGATATTTACAGAACATTCCATCCAAACACAAAAGAATATACTTCTTCTCAGCATCTCATGGAACTTTCTCCAAAACTGACCACATACTTGGACACAAACCAAGTATAACAGATAAAGAAAATGGGAACAACATCCTGCATCCCATCTGAAAACCAGAGATTAAAGCTGGACATTAACAACAGAAACAACAAAAATCTTACAAATTCGTGGAAACTGGACAGCTCACTACTGAGCGAAAAGGGGGTCGAGACAAAAAATAAGACAGAAACTAAAAACTTTCTAGAGTTTAATAAAACTGAAAACACAACAAACCCAAAATCAATGGACACAAGGAAAGTGGTTCTAAGAGGCGAGTTCATAGTACTGTGTCTACAAAAAAGCATTGGCGAAATCACATATTAATAACTGAAGAGCACACCAGAAAGAAATGTTCAATATCCTCAGCTATCTCAAAACTACTCTGAGGTGTCATGTAGCCTCTGTCAGAATGGCTAAGATCAATGAAACAAATGGTAGCTCATGCTGGAGAGGGTGTGGGGTAAGGGGAACACTGCTCCATCGCTGGTGGGAGTGAAAAATGTGTACAGCGACTATGGAAATCAGTATAGTTATTCCTCACATACCAGTGGGTTATTCCTCAAAAAGTTGAGAGTCAATCCACCTCCAGATCCAGCTATACCACTTGTGGGCCTTTAACAAAAGGATGCTTCTTCATCTTACCAGAGAACCAAGCTTGGCAATGGTTACTCCTGCAACACTCATTGTAATAGGAATTTTAAAAGTGGCAGGATTTCTTTATCCCCAGCTATCCCAACTGAATGAGACAGAATCTACTAGAATTATATAATCAAGCTTTACTGCACAATACCTGGGCAGTCAATGATTTATGCTAATCCTCTAAGTTTATCTGGGACCTCCCAGCCAAAATTCCTGAAATACTTGCATTTTAGTAACGGTCTGGCTCTCTAGGCTTCAGGGATGTTCTCCCATGATGTCTCCCTGGCCCCTTCCTCATGGCCAATTCTCTCTCCCTCTCCATCTTCCTCCCCTGTCTGGCAGAAATCCTGCCTTTTCTCTTTTCTGCCCAGCCATTGGCTGGTTAGCTTTGATTGACAAGTCAGAGAATAAATGGGAAGTGATGTTTCTACAAACTTAGAAACAGGAAATACTTAGAATAAGCATTACAGTGCCATATCCAGATTGCAACAAGATATGGGGGCAGAGAAACCAGTATTTCAACATGGAGAAGTCAAGCTGGTGCCCACCCAGAGCTCTCACCTCAGCATACTAACATCTTTGACATGGGAAGGTACTCTGCAGGCTATCAAAGGAGAAATGTAAACACAGAAATATTGAACTAGAAAAGACAGGAGTGGGCCCAGGCCATCTATGTGTTCCAAGGGGCTTTCCAAGTGATTCTGCTGGATGTAAAAATATTAGAGCCACTGCATTCAGAGAGGCCATCTGTAGCCAATGACATTTACGTGGTCACTGTGGTTATCTTCAATGAAATGCCTTTTTGTGGAACTAGCGGTAACCACCATGCCACATCTAATGGGCAGAAACCACAAGGTCAGCTAGCTGCTTCCTCTGCTTCAGAAGGATATCTCTGTGTGTGTGTGTGTGTGTACATACATATACACACAGAAGAGCCTCTGAACATACTTTTGGTTCAAACCATGATTAGAAAAAAAAAAGAGAATTTATGAATTTCCTAATAGAATTGGATAGAGACAAACTCCAGATACATCTTCAGCAAGTTGATGAACTAAAATCCTTGTTGAAATCAGGTCTGCCACCTCTCCCATGTCTAAGTCAGAGCACTGATTAAGAGGAAGTGGGGCCCCAAGAGATGGAATTGAGACACAGATATAGCTTCATAGGTACAAGTCTCTCAAAAAAGAGTACCTTTATAATTTCAAAATGCCTGATGTCTATCATAGTCAAAGTTATTATCTTTGTGATTATATTATTCATATGTATAGTATATTATATATTCATTATATATGTATATATACATATATACATACATACATACCTGTACACAAATACACTCTTGGTATATTTGATGGACCTAATATAGTACCTGCATAGACTAGGAGGTAAAGACTAGGTTTTTAAATCCATCAACCACATGATCAGTATTCTATAACATGCAACAGACCATACTGCTATAGGAACAACATATCCTTGTGGTACCTGGCTTATTCTCTTGCAGGTCTCCTATTCATCTTACGTCCTCTGGACAAATTAAAATTAGTTGGATTTTCATTTTCTTTCATTTGCATCATGTATCCTGCATACATAATTCTAAACATTAGTTTCAGTTTGTCTGCATATCAATAAGCTTCATGTTTTCATGCTCAAGGACACTGGGAATTCAGAAAGAACTGGCCTGAGTATTTCTTACTTGTGAGCAGTCATGGTAGAAACTCACTTGGAATCGTAGATTTTAGATTATCTTCAATAAGTAGAGAACTAGCTACAGTTTATAAACTGATTTTAATCTAGTCTTAAAACACGGGATCCACTTCCCCCCTGGAAGTTTTCTACCTACCTCTGTGTATAATTTCGGAGGTGCTTATTACAGTACGGGACCTGTGAAACAAAGCTTGCTACATAACAGAGCCACGAGGACCTCAATATCGCTACAACTACTAACAATAACTAGAAGTCCGTGGAGATTCAGGCACCAGGAACTTGTTACACCAACTCTGCAGGGTAAGCTCATATTCTCTTCTTTTATAGATGAAGTGGGGCACAGAGATATCCTATTTGCTTGAGACTATAATAACCCATAAGAAGTCTGGATCTATTAATAGTTAAAAGCTGGTTCTTATGTTTTTATATTATTATTATTTTTCTTAAGTGTGTGGTTTCTGTGAAAACTATAAGCATGTGAGCATGAAAAATAATACACTTGGGTAGAATAAACATAATAATCATCTAAAAATTATTAAGTTTCTTGGTTTTGGTAAAGGCCTCTTTTGAAAAGATTCTATTTCACCTGTGGTTCGGAATGTCTCAGAGAGACACTTAGTTTTGTCTCAGCAGAAACTAAAGATGTAGGCACAGGGCTATACAATCTGTTTGATTGTGTGTTTTATATACATATACATACACATACATAGTCACATTGCTATAAGGGGTATTCTGTTTGCCTTAGATTTTACGTTCAAGCCCAAAATAAACAGAAACAACTGTTTACAGCCAATAAAAGGCTCCTTAGTCACACACAAGCCATTATCAAAACAAGTCTGAAAAGATGAGCTTGATCATTTATAAAATGTCAAATTCTCCCAATTAGCATTAATGTTTTATAAAGTCCTCTTGTTTTATTTCTCTTTGATATGCAGTCAATAAAAATGCCTAGAGGAATTTCAAAGCAGTTTTCATTTGAAGATCTATTTTGGCATCTTTCTTTAAAAGGATTATTTATTTTTATTTTATGTGTTTAAGTGTTTGCCTATATTTATAAACGTGTATTATTTGTCTGCTCGGTACCTGAAGAGGCCAGAAGAGGGCACTAGATCCCTGAAACTGAAGTTACAGATGGTTGAAAGCTATCACTGGGGGTACTGGGAACCAAACCCAGGTCCTTTGCAAGAGTAGCTCAGGTTTGCAACTGGTAAGTCATCTTCCAACCCTATATTCTAGTATCAGAAGCAACTTTTAAAAACCATGGTCACATGACTTTTTTTTTTTATTGCTTTCCAGCAATCCGTGACTAGGGAATCATCAAAAAGATGACAATGGGCTCAGTTGAAAGGCCCTAAGTGATACTCAATGCTAACCCAAGAGAAGGGCAGACTGAAATGGGATTTAAAAAAATGTATCAAATTAAGCCAAAAGTAAAAAAAAAAAAAAGTTGTGTTCGAGTTTCCTATCAATTACCTCATTATGACTAGAGAATTTCTCTGGATCTCTGGATACAGGCATACACATTTGGTACATATATTATTTAATCTGTTAAGAGTAAAATTTCAAAATAATAATAATAAAAAGCTCTGGAATTTGTTTTATAGTTGGAATGGAGCCGAGCAGGCAAACACATGGCAAAGGCAGTGATTTGGGGACGTCCTGGGTGACTCGGACACCTGGGTAGCTGGAGCTGAAAGGAATTTTTATTTATTTGGTTGACATGAAACTAGAATTGAAATCAGTTGCTAAATTCCAACCAATTTAAATAAATTACTTGACCTACAAAAGATGTAACCCTCCATCTCCAGCCAGCTGCCAGACATCTATTTTCCAAAGGGAACAACAGATGGTTCCGAACAATATGCAGTGTAGCAATTTTCAGCTATTCCATGGTGCTTTTCTCTTGCTAAAATTATAAGCATAATGTGGGGGGGGGGAGGACAAGCTAAGACTTTCGTGAAAGACTCCACTACTTCTGAAGCGTAAGACAGAGTTTAGTATGCCCCGAGATGGTTTCAGCATTGTCTTTAGAAATTCCTGCAGGGTGTGACTCTGCCTTTACCTAAGCATGAAGTTCTCTCAGGGCTTGAAAGCACACAGTATGCATCGAAGTGAGAACTTGTTGGTAGACTTGGCAAATGTGCCAGCTAACTTGGGTGAGGTAGCTCACACCTATACTTCTAGGATTTGGGAAGCTGGGGCAAATGGAATGTCAGGAGTTCAAGTGAGTCCCGGGCCATCCTGGGCTAATGTGTGAGAGCCTGGCTCCGGTCTCAAAAAAAAAGAAAAAAAAAAAGAAAGAAAGAAAGAAAGAAAAGAAAAGAAAAGAAAAGAAAAGAAAAAATCAATTAAGCCCAAGGCAAACAATACTTTAAACCCAATACCTCTGTAAACTTTGTACGACCTTTCAGATAAAATTACCTAATAACTCTTTTGCTGTCCTTGCTAGGTGACTTATGTTCCTAAACACAATTTAACTTACAAACTCTCCACTGCCTCTTTCTACTGGCTTAGCCTGGTGAACCTGAAGTTCTTTGGCTTTTCTAGGCACCAGGGTGGTCTTCAACCCGGCTGGAGTTTCCATGAGAACGCGTTGACAGAGCATTAGAAAGTTTGCTTCTGGCGAGCCATGGTATTGATGATAATAATTGAATGGAATGTCTGTGTTTCGCTCAAGCTTTCCTCTCCTTCTGTGCACAATGTTGTCGCATTATAGGGAGACCTAGCTAGGTCTCAGCAATGATTTACAGGGAAAGTGTATTAAGTGTCCTGTAGACTGTTAAGTGCAGGTGTTGTACCACCACCAAAGTGTACCAAAGTGTTCCCAACCAAGACCCAGAATGCCTGCTCACATGTCTGCTTGCTTTCCCCACACGGCATCCTGAATAATGACAGGACTCCAGGAACTAACCCTATCTGATCCTGATTTCAAACAGCCTCCCATAGACCATCTGGTCAGAGATCAGACCACTCTCTGTTCTGGCCAGTGGAGAGCTGGTTACTGGTAACAACCAACCACCTGTAATCACTCATTTCAATCTCCCCAGTACATGAAAAACAAACAAACAATCAAACAAACAAAAAACTAAGTCAATTTTGGTGAAAGAGAAGACGTGAAGACTGTATCCAGCCCTGGGGACAAGAGTCAGGATGACAGACGAGCAAGACAAAGTCAACATGGACCATGGGTGCTTTGTATTATCAGGGACTTTGGGCCCGAGCAAGGAAGTTCAGTTGATCAACATTAAGAATTTCTGTGTCCATCTACATATTTACCACTAGTAAAAGCACTTGTATATTAATTAGATGGCTACAGTCAGTGAGCTTCCAAAAGAAGAGAATTACCGATAAAGCCTGGAGCTCTCTTGTTTCCTCCTCCGCCGCTGATGCATGATAAGACAGGACCTAGGGGTGAGACAGGAACCCCGGTTACTTGGGCAGGATGACTGGTGTGCAGGGAACATCCGGCTGGAATCCTGGTCTAACTTGTGAGAGACGTAACTAGAATCTCCCATTGCCAACTCTCGGTATGGCTTTCATCAACACCGTGGAACCTCCACCGAGGGTCCATTGTGTGCTCCTGAAGTTACACTCCTGAATTTTTAAAGAAAATCCCTGAAACTTTCATTCTGTCACCGTTGATGTGACAAACGCATTATTTACAAGTCACCTAGAAAGGATTACTGGCTCACACACAGCAGCAAGTTTATTTTGAACTGGTTTTTTTTTTTTTTTTTTTTTTTTTTTTTTTAAGAAACATACTTGTGTTCAGCCTAGGGGAATAAAACTCTTGCCCCAATAGATATATTTAAAGTTGCTATTTGGGAGGGGGTGGTAACCTGTAACCTGTAACCTGTAACAGCTATTAAATTCACTCTGGAATGTACAGTCATGCAGGTTTGAAGAAGCTCTTAAAGTCTACAGGCCAAGGGCAGAGAAAGTAGAGCAGCAGCTGAGGGCGCTGGCTGTTAGGCTCATTGGGGAACCCAGTGCTTCCTCATGGGCTGGGCTTACTCTAAACCTTCTAACGCGGTAAGAGTCATAATTCTCATTTTCAAAAAGGGTACCTTCTAAGCAATGTGGGGCAAATTTTAGAAATTCCCTTTAAGCCAAAGATGTGGTTGCACTGAATGGTTTATTTTATATGTAAATTTTAAAAGAAACAAAGTAAAGCTCTAGTCCACAGAGGCAATAATATTTGCAGCCTCTCCAGAAAACCAGCTGGATCAGAAGATTCAGGAAGCCAAGTCCCTGAACCTCGAGTTTGAGACACTTGTTTCTACCCTTTACCGATGTTCCTTTATTTATTTTTCCTTTTCCTTACTTTCAATTCTCCAAGATTGGTAGGGAATATTTTAAAAAGCTTTTTTTTTTTTTTTTAATAGATATCCTCATAGAGAGTCGCAAGAGGGAGATAACTGGTAGAGAGAGACTCAGGGATGGTGGGTATCCCTGTGAATGGACTACAGAAGGCAAACCCTGCGTTATGCAACAAAAGCAGGTGTGGACCAGAGTTGCGCTTTGGTCTTAGGAGCCTTGGCTAGAGTCTAGGCATTTGGAATCTACTTTCTTGAGCTTTTAAATAGGCATGTGGACATCATCAGGAGAATTGAATGTTTTCACGCTGTATGTGTCGGGAGGAGACACTGAGTGTGTGCCCGGGCAGACCAAATCCCACGGGCTCTGTCCCACCTCTAACGTCACCATCTGCTTGGCCATGGCTCTCTCCACTGCTTCATACATCTGTGTATTCTGGATCCCCAAGCCACAGAAGATGACAAAGGCTTCCAGGAACTGCTCGTCATTTTGGTTGAATGCTTTAATCTTGCCAGTATTCTCCTCCATCTTATTAACAAGTTGGCAAACGCCTACAGCAATCCAAGAGATTAAGCACATACGATCTCGTCAGTCACCATGGCTCCGATCTACCTCAATATTCACACCTAAAGATTGCTTTCCTATTTTCTCTTAGAGATACCTGGTGCCTCCAAGTAAGAACACAAACTTCTCAAAATCAAACCTAGGAGAGTAACCCCGATTAATTTACATGAGCATTAGTTTCACACAGCCCTGAATGTATATCATCTGAAAAAAAAAAATTCTTAGAGAACTATTTTCCTCCAGATTGGTCATGAATTTCAGATCAGTTGAGTCCCCAAAGACAATTTGTCCTTCGGAAACTTAATTGGATTTTTGTACTTGTGCCAAGAGAACAGTTTAAATGCAGATCAGAGGTTTGGGTCACACAGTCTGCCTTCCCTTACTGAGAAATCAAGAGTTTAAAAATGCAATTACATACAGAATAGAATGCACAAAATAGGCAGCTCACAGAGGAAGCTTTGAATTTCAAATATATGCTCAAGTATTCAGGAAAAATCACATGGGAAGAAGTAATCACAGACACAACAACTGTTTTAGATATAAAAGCAGACTTCGTCCCTAAAGAATATCATAATCTCACCGTATAGGTCAGCCATGAAGTTGGGCAAGAATGGAGAATTACCCTAATATTATGCTATGGGATTCTGTGTCTACAGAATGAAGTTCCTGCACAAGGCGCTGGTATACATGGCCCACCATTGAGTAAAATGTGTTAACTTTTATCACTTTGCCTGCAAGTAGAAGACTTCCCATATGTGTCCACTGTGGGATAGGTACTTAACTGGGTACTTGAGTAGACATGCAACCTCTGGTCCTCATGATTTTCCTTTTGAAGGTGGTGGGACCATTTTAGGAACAAGGACATGGCTGCTGCATTTGTTCACAGCTACACATCACCCACAGGAGTCTAAAATCAACCTCTGCCCTGGCTTCCGCCTAGCTCCGTCACTGCGCATGCTCAGTCGCATGCACTGCTCAGCCTGCACGTCCATTGCTCACACCTTTGCCGTGGTCTTTCCATCTACCTGGGGCCTGCATTGCTGTCCCGTGCGCTCCTGCCTGTCTCCCAGGTGATGCCTACCTCTCCTTCAAACAGAGGCCCTCAGCCTCGCAGCTCAGACACGGGGCAGGCGCTTCTCCTCCTTGTGTTAACAGCAACACTGGGTGAGTAAGGACAGATTCCACTTCTGTTTCTTTCTTGGCTTTAAGTGTGCTGGGTTTAGCAATCCCCTCCCCACAATCCCACTTTCTCTGCTAACGCAATCCTGGCCGACAGTAAGAATTTAAGAAAAAAAAAAAAGTTGAGTTAATGAAAAGATTCAGGACCCCAGCTCTGACCCGAGGTACTTTCCCACGGAGATTATAACAACCATTTGCCTTTATTTTTCCTGGAACACAAAGGATTTTCATGGTCTGTGCTGACATCTGATTACATATGAATTCCCTTTGTCACCATGGTTGCACTCTCTGTTTTAACAGACGATCTGGACTCTGCTTTCTCATTTGTTTGTCTATGTAGTACTTACTGATATGTGCACACTTTCCTATCTGCATGTAGTGCTGTGGGGACTACATTTCCAACACTATTCTATTATAAAGCAAGACTTCAAATGGGACTTAAAGACGGTGGACCATGCGAGCAAAAAGCCATATATAACATCACTCAGCATTCATTATCTTAACAACACACACCCCATATTTGGTAAAACACAAAGGGCTATGTCCTCTCATCTTTGTGGCTCCTCACATTATAACTATGGGACTGTTTATGTAGGCTCTGGCTGTCTCCCAGTTGGAATATTCCTGCAAGTCATTTGTTTCAGGCTCTTTCGCTCGGATCACAGAGGAAGTATCTTTCAATTTTTACACAAGTTATCTTATACACAGTGGTCGTTGCTCAGAAATAAGATTTTCAGATTACCTCGTAGCAATCCCTGCAGGCATACTACGGGGAAAGTGTGACAGAGGGCTCAGGGTGTGCACATCAGGCAATTGGCTAAGCTATGCCCTAATTAAGTCTGTTACATAGTAATTCAAATCTGTCCTGGCTTAAATTTGCTGAACAAGTATGTTAAGAGGTATTAATGGATCTGGGGATATAGGGCAGTGGTGGACTGCAAAGCTCCGGACAAAAAGGAATATTAAATTCGACCTCTGGAATAGCTCACAAATCATTTAAATGGATTGCCAAATGAATATTAAGTCTGCTGTATCCACAGCCCAGTGCAGAGCAGCAGATAAAATGTGTCTGTGTTACAAGTCACCATTACAGGTGCAGAAACACAGACTTAAGCTCCAGGGCAAGAAAAGGGTACTGGAGACAAATAGCCATTTAAGCATATAATTAAATTCTCTCTCCAAAGCGGGCCGGGCAAGCATGCATGCTTATCCCGCTGATCACATTAAATCCCTTAGAAAATTGAATTATGGCAAGCAAAAATCCATTGGAAGGTTTATAAGCAGCAAATGGAGTTCTTCTTAGAGAGAATTTAAGGCTTGGGCACATATATAGATTAAATTTTCACCATTTCTTCACAAATGACCCGTGAGAAGAGCTAGACGATGCAACGGTGGAGCGTGAGCGTTAAAACTACTTCATGCATAGTGACAAATATAATCATAAGGTAAAATAATACCCAAGACTGCATTAGGAGGAAGGTGAAGCGATAATGAAACCAAACAGTAAATCATCCGTGTTCCCTCATCTTAAGAAGGGGATGAGGCGCTTACTCAGCATCAGTTTGTGTGGCCACTGTCATTGTAAGAGCTGGCCACTACCAAGCATCTCTGGAAACCACACAGAGGATGGCTCTGAACCCCACAGCTGCAGCCTTTTCTGTAATTCTGGGACTCATCATGTGCTTCCAACCTCCTAGCTTTTTGGCAAAACAAGGTTAAGGTATATATACTGCATATATACTGCATATATACTGCATATATACTGCATATATACTTTGCTAGAGCAGCTGATTCTCTCTGCCGTAAGTGTGAACATAAAAACTAGCAGCTGGCCTTAAAAGACCTTAATGCTAATCGTAAGAAAAATTAATTTTGCTCATTTGGGGGGGCAATAATCTTGGTCTGGAAGTTTTAAAAACAGATAACAGGATTTAGTCTTGTAATAGATATGTGTGCTTACTTTTGTCAATAATCTTAATTCGGGAATGTCTCTCTATACAAAAATATTTAATTTTTCAGATAATCAAAAGAATCATCTCCTCAAGAAGCAACTGACGAGCCGAGCGTGGTGGCACATGCCTTTAATCCCAGCACTCGGGAGGCAGAGGCAGGCGGATTTCTGAGTTCGAGGCCAGCCTGGTCTACAGAGTGAGTTCCATGACAGCCAGGGCTACACAGAGAAACCCTGNAGGCCAGCCTGGTCTACAGAGTGAGTTCCATGACAGCCAGGGCTACACAGAGAAACCCTGTCTCGAAAAACCTAAAAAAAAAAAAAAAAAAAAAAGAAGCAACTGACTCCTGGCATTGAGTGTTATGTTTGTAAGCCTATGGTGTCTCACAGGGGGCAGTGTCACCCATGAGAGGTAGCTCCACTTTAACCTTGTCCATATGAGTTTCTGCAGTATAGTACCAGCCTGACTCAGTCATGAACCTCATGAGCCACAGTTACATTGGCCTGGCAAGACCTGTTCACTGGTCCAATAGTGGCACCAATGTCATAGCAGTAACCCACTACTTTCCAATTGGACTTAAGGCCTGCCACACAAGCTGAAACCTACAGTTAGCACCATCACTAAAACCAGAACTCATGTCTGGAAAGGTCAAAGACCCTAAAGGAGAAACTACTGCTTTTACTGTTAAGTGGGCAGACTATTAAACTAACCAATAACTTATCATTATATTCATAGACTATCGGTCAATTCTCATCAAAGATTCTTTCTGAAGTAGATGGTAACTGATACACAGACTCAAAATGTAGAAAATACGAGCCTGAAAAATGCGGACCCCTGAATGGGACATTATATTATACACTTAAGGCTCAGGGATCGTTGTAAAAGAGGGGGGGTGGGGAAGATTTGAGAGCCACAGACAGTGAATGACCACACGGCAGTTGAACATGAATCCAGTTCATGGCAGTTGTGAATGAACAAGACCTGCATAGACTCGAGCCAGACAGCATCTCAACAGGAGAGGAGGAGGTGGGTATAATATGATATATAACATGTAATATATAATGTAATAAATAGAACATAAATATAATATATATTTTAAATTATAAAAGTATATTACCCCACCTTAAATATGCTTTGAAATTGTTATGGAGATTAGAGATCAAAATTCCCGGAAAGAATACTATGGAGAAAAGGGTATATTTAGCTTTATCAACAGGGCAAACAACTGGTTAAAATGAATGAATGCTAATTGAGAAAAAATTTTCCTGGGCAGCGGTGGAAACTTTCTGTATCAGGCAGAGCATTCAAAAACATTTGTTGGTAGGATGCAATTCTTCGGGGAATAAAGTTGATGATACAATAGGCTCCGAACTGGTCTAATGCTTGTAATTTCATCTAAACGTCAGTAATGAGAACCAATGAAGAGGAAAGAAGAAGATTACACAGACACACGGGTGGTCTGTTTGCCTGCGTGTAACTCTGTGGGTGTTCTCTACCAGAATGCCATATGCGGATCTGGTCTACAAGATGAATTATCCACGGCCACGATCGTTCCCCCCACAGCTCCTGTGGAAATCGAAGTATCTCCCAGCTTCGTCACACTTATCAAACAGCAGGGTACACTGGGAAATTCCCATCTCATGCTTGCAGTGAACTTGAGTACCTGTCTGTTCCACAAACTCCCACAGAAACTATTTATTTCTTTTTTAATTTTTTTTTTCTCCTTTTAAAGGCATTTGCTGCCTTTGGTTCTGCTTTTCAGCAGGATGTGAAAACATATGCCCAGTTATCCATATCCTTTTGTTTTGACTTTTGTTTTTTTGAGACAGGGGTCTCTCTGTTATGCAGCCCTACCTGTCCTGGACCTTGCTTTATATGGACCTCAAACTCACAGAGCTCTGCCTGTTGTGTGCACCATGGTCGGCTTGAGTCTTATCATTCTAACTTTTAAAAAAGTTGCTCATTTTTCTGAAACAGACAAGATCAAAAAGTGAATCTTGACAGATCTACAGAGTCACTGAGTGCTCCTGATCGTTTCTGTGAGAATGAGGCAAGGGGTTTGTGAGGTCCCTTCCCAGGCCTGTGCTCTGTAGCCAGCTGTGCTTACGTGCAGAGTAACAGACACATCCCCCCCTCAGCAAGCCCTGGTCCCTACAGATCATGTCACAGAGACATGGTTGAGGCATAGCAGACTTGCAAGTCTTCCTTCTTTCTATGGCCACATATTAGTAAATGACACGTCCCTGCGGGAGCTCAATTTCACTCTCTCAAAGTCAGCTTATGGTAGTTTCTTACACTTACATGAAAAACAGTTTCTAAAAAAGCATAACATAATGTAGTTTCCCATTGGTCTCCCAGCAAGTAAACTTTTGCAACATAACATTGGTTGCACTTTTTGGAAATCGGTTGGCAATGCTGTTTATAGATGTGCTACCATGTTCATTGGCTTCCGATCTTTTTGTCTGAGCCCAGAGGAGTACTGCAGATAACACAGTACATCAAGGAGTAGCCTACAAGCTTCTTAGGGTGTATGTAAGGTCTGGCCCCAGGCCTGACAGGTACAGGACCTACAGTGGCATGATGGTGACGGTACGGCAAGACTGATGAAGAAGACCAGAACAGACAGGAAATGTAACTTTAGAACACAAACGTGAACCTGTGAAGCAACCGGTTTCCTTCCTATGAACTATGTTGGAAGGAAAATCAAATAAGGGAAATCAGATTAGTGGGTCTGGAATCGGAACAAAGGATGGCAGCTCGTGGAACGTTTAATGGCCTCCTAGCAAAGGGATCAGAGTTGTGTCCAACGTGGATAGACACTTTCACCATTTGTAACACACACACACACACACACACACACACACACACACACACACACACTAGCATATCTACCTACCTACCTGCTTCCATGTTAAATAACAAGACCTTTTTTTTCTTGCAACCTGAAAGCTATGTAGATTTTTTTAAGATGAATTTATACGTAAGTGATGTTCCATTAGGGTTTCAGTGTCCAATTTTAATTTATAGAAGTCAGTTATCTTTCCTTTATTTCTACAAACTTGGGAGCATGCTATTAGTTCACACTGCTTTCTCTGTGTTAACCATGGATAACTAGAGTACAAGATAGCATACCTTTGGTCCACCTCTGTCTTTTTTTTTTTTTGGTTTTTTCGAGACAGGGTTTCTCCGTGTAGCCCTGGCTGTCCTGAAACTCGCTTTGTAGACCAGGTTGGCCTTGAACTCAGAAATCCGCCTGCCTCTGCCTCCCGAGTGCTGGGATTAAAGGAGTGCGCCACCACGCCCGGCCACCTCTGTCTTTTTAAATACAGGGTTTCACTATGTAGCCCTGGCTGGCCTCCAACTCGGAAATCCACCTGCCTCTGCCTCTTGAGTGCTGGGACTAAAGCCGTGTGCTACCAATGCCCAGTAATGTTTGTCCTGCACTTCATAAAGCCTATGACACCAAGGGGTAAAAAGGGAACATCTTTCCGTTGTCTGGGGAAGGAATTTTGTGCCGGTATGTAGTACAGGGTGTCCTTTAACCTCTGTATACAAACGTAAGACCCTAGGACAGGGATTTCCGCTTTGCTCCCTGATTTATGCCAGAAGCCTAGACTGCAAGAGTGCTCAGTAAATACTGATTAAATGAACAAACAAATCAATACAATCTATAACCTCAGCTACATTTGAAAAGTCAATCATCAAGAAATATACGTTGTCAACTGATACTTCTCAGTGTATGAACTTTGAACATTTTTATGTGTACGTGAGTGTGTGTGCACACAGGGGGTGTGCAAGTGTGTCCCAGTGGGGATGTGGAGCTCAGAAGACAACATTCTGGAGTTGGTTCTCTCCTTCTACCATATGGATACTGGGAATAGAATTTAGGCTTGGTGGCAAGCCCCTTCCCCACTGAGCCATTTTGCCGGCCCAGTCTACAGACTTTAGCACATCAATCTTAAACAAAAATCTCAGATAAAACTATATTTTAATGATTAAAAAATTACAGTATATCAAATAAAATGTCTGACATGTATGGGGGAATTTATCAAAATAGAAATTGTTACTTATAATTCTAAATTTTCTCTTTTGTCAGACATTTTATTCTTTAAATTTAATTTGAAAGTAGTAGAGAAAGCTTTTTTCTTGCACAAATTCTGAGTGTTAAGTCAGGGGAAAGGTCTTACCTATGACTTTGTTCTTCTTCCCGTTTTTTATAGGTGTGCAAAGCAAACTTCCAATGCAGTGTGTGTTCAAGTGTCCCATGTTTTCATTCTAAAGAACAAAACCAAGACCGCTAAAACAACAGAAATGACTGGTCCCACGAACATCCTATTAACTGTAGAACATACATGAAATAATGCACATGCTCATCTTGTATCAGCTACAGACAATGGGCAATAAAGTCTGTCTTTATTAGAAAAATATACCAAATGTCCTTTATTCTATTTAAACTTTCCAAAGAGTTGATAGTAAACATAAGTCAAATATTTATTCAGCGTCTACTGTCCTGGTGAGTTAACGGTCTCCATTCTACAAGGCAGGCAGAATCAAAAGCCTGGAAATACACATTACAATATTGGCATTCTTAATAATGCCACCATACTTGAAGCCTACATTCCCAGTCTGACAACATTGTCCCAAGTGTGCAGGCAACAAAATCAAGTGTCACAGGCTAGTGTTTTCTGAAAGGTTAACGAAAACACAGGAATTCAAAGTGATCAGTGTCTGCGGAACACATCTCTGTGACAACTTTGCTGTCAAAGCAAGTGGATACCCACCTTCCCAAGGAGCAGCTCACCAGGAAGACTGCCAGTGGTGTGCAGCCAAACCACAGGGACCTTAATTTTTCCATCTGAGGAAAGTCGCTGACACCGTGTTCTTTACATTACCTCAATTTGCACATGCTAGTAGAGTGAAACCACATAGCGCAGCCTTCCCAACACATACAGAGGTACTTTACCATCCCCCAACCTAGAGCAGGAAAAACAGAGAACCTTCCCTTTAAACAGCCAGTTTCCAGCCTAGTCCTTCAGACACCAAGCAGCTCTGTAAGTCTGGGTCCGAAGGGAAGCCAGCCTGTGATCATCAGGTTTAAAATTAGGTTACTCTTAGGTGACTTACTGTCCAGGGAAATCTTTTGTCCTTGGTGACATCTGGGATATTAAGTGGCTCCATGGTGTTTTTGACATACTGAGCATACATGTAGTTGATTTTGTTCGCATCGTGCTCCCTGAAGAAATGAGAGATGTGAGTTCCTTTTATGCAGTGGGGAAAATGTGCTCTACAAACTGGTAAAGGAGGGACCAGCAGCTGTGACCTGCAGGGGGGAAATCTATATCCTAATCAGAAAATATGTTGGATGATTACAGCTCATTACCCTAATCTGAATAGCCTGATACAACAAACACCCACCACGTCTGGACTGTGCAGAACTGTGGTTCTCAACCTGTGGGCCCTGATCCCTTTGGGTGTCACATAGCCTGAATAGCAGGTATTTCCATTACAATTCATAACAGTAGCAAACAGACAGGACGTAGTAATGAAATAATTTTATGGTTGGGGTTACCACAACATGAGGGTCACACTTAAAAGAATTTTAGTAGGTTCTCTCTAGAAGCATCTTCCTCCTGGTGTGTGTGTGTGTTTCCTGTCTAATGTGCCTATTTTAATTATAGTTTTACTAACTGAAGAAATGGAAAAGTAGTGGGTGATATTTAAAAATGAATGTATGCCTTAGGCATGGGATACCTCCCTAAGTTATTGGTCATTGCCCTCTCCCTGAGAAGTAGGTTTCATGGTTCAAGAAGGTACCATGCAAGCTTTCAAGAGGGAAGCAACCAGCAGTCCTACAGCTATGATGCCCATGAGCTACAACAATGAGCTGCGTGGCAGACTAACCCTAAGGATAAATAACCCTAAGGATAAATAACCCTAAGGATACAGTAGTCACATGAATACCTCAGTGGTAACCAGCAGCTATCTAACTGGACTTATGGACCACTCATGGAAGCTCATGCCTGGCACTGGACAACCAAGCCACCAATGCAGGGCTACTGAGGTCATGGAGGAGGACCTAAGCCACTGCTTTATGAAGTCAGAATTTCTAGCTACACTCTAAATATATGTCCTTGTACCTACAGATAAGAATAGTTCTTACACCTTACAAAGGGAACTTCTCTTTGCAACCAATGGAGACCATTAAACCCACAACCAATCAAATTGCAGAGTTGTGGAGTCAAGTTTCAACTCCTATCTCTACAACACAACTCCTACATCTAAGACTCAGGGATTGTTGGAGAAGAGGAGTGGAAAGATGCTAAGAGCCAGCAAATCTGAGAGTTTGCTGTGAGGTTGTCTCCTAGGAATGCAAGAAACGACACCCATAAAGCCTCACCAATATGGCTACCTAACCACAAACTGAACATCTTAGACATGTTAATGTGGATGGGGGGAAAGCTCACAAGGCCCCAGTTACACACACACACACACACACACACACACACACACACACACACACACAAAACCCCTATAGGCAACTAAAGAATGTTGAGAGTTTGAGGAATAGTGCTCTATAAGGAAAAACACACAAATAGTTAATTATCCAATACCAAATGGTCATCCTTGAAAACATGTACATTCAAGTAACATTATACAAACATTATAAGCATGCTGGATTTCTGTTTAGTAACTCTCTCTCTCCCTCTCTCCCTCTCTCTCTCTCTCTCTCTCTCTCTCTCTCACACACACACACATACACACACACACACCTGTATAAGAACAAAAAGAGGCTCCGACTTTGAAAGAGACAGGAAGGTGATATGGGAAGTATTGAAGGGAGGAAACGGAATGGCAAAATGATATAACTGTATTATAATTTCAACAAATAAAGGAAATTATAAGAAGTAAAAAAAATTTTTTTTAAATCTTTAAAAAAAAGTTATTGGTCATGGAGTCCCCAGGGGTCTCCAAAACAGCCCATCCTAATAACACAATGCAACCTTACTGTGGAGGACACTGTATGTACACTTTGGCTGCAAGACATAGAGAAATCAACCTGAAACTAAGCAGGAACCTTTCTCCCATCTGGCTGGCTCTCCCAGTGTCAGAAGGCGCTGTGCAGGCTGCTAAGGGAAGACAAGACATCTGGTCCTACCGAGTGCTGGACTCTACGTGTGGCGCAATGACCTTCAGGCAGTATCTGCCCCCTCACTTGTGCAAAAGAAGGATTATTATGGGGTAACTACTTGATTTCCGGTTGGACTTGAGGTCTTCTCCACAGGAGGGGTTGTCAGGCCTAGTCCTGTAATCCTAGTCAGAAGCCCACGGTGAGGAAGGTCATAGGCCCTAGGGAAGAAACTACAATGCTGTTTAAATGAATATGTCACATTGCCCCCTGAATATCTGTGTTGATGCTGCAGACCTCAGATGCTCTCTGTCTTGGTCAGAGGAGCTCCTTTTCACAGTAGGTAGCTGTGGTGCTTCAAATGAGACTGGCCCTCAGAAGCTCATACGTTTGAATACTTTATCCCCAGTTTGTTAACTGGGAAGGATTAAGACAGTAGTCCTCAACATGTGGGTGGTGACCCCTTCAGGCGTGAATGACCCTTTCACAGGGACTGCATATCAGATATCCCACGTAGCAAATGTTTATCTTATTATTCATAACAGTAACAAAATTATAATCATGAAGTAGCCATGAAAATAAATGTATGGTTGGGGGGGCGGTCACCACAACATGAAGAACTGTGTTAAACAGTCACAGCATTAGGAAGGTTGAGAACCATGGGGTTAGGAGACGTGGTATTGTTGGAAAAGATATGTCACTGGGGGTGGGTGGGCTTTGAGGTTCCAAAAGGCTTGTGCCATTCCATTGGTTATGCTGTGTTGTCACAGCAACAGAAACCCTAATTACAACATCAGCAATCAATGTATAATTAGTCCAAGTGCTGAGAATCAAAGGCCGAGGGCTCAGCCCCGGTGGTAAATCTTCCCCAGTCACTCCTCCCTCACCAAAGCTCAGGCAATGTCCTGGAAGAGGAGGTAGAAAGACCTTAGGAGCTGGAAGATAAAGAGGAATTCAGGTAATGCCTGTCTGTACATCACGTAGCTATTATAATCATCGTCTCTTAGAAGCTATGGTTTATCTGCTCAAGAACTGCACAAAATCCAGCCAGCACAAAAACCCTGCCAGGCCTATTCAAATTACACCTAAATACTTCTATTGCACCGGTGAGCGGGCAGATACTGCCTGAAGGTCATTGCGCCACACGTAGAGTCCAGCACTCGGTAGGACCAGATGTCTTCTCTTCCCTTAGCAGCCTGCACAGCGCCTTCTGACACTGGGAGAGCCAGCCAGATAGGAGAAAGGTTCCTGCTTAGTTTCAGGTTGATTTCTCTATGTCTTGCAGCCAAAGTGTACATACAGTGTCCTCCACAGTAAGGTTGCACTGTGTAACTAGGACAGGAAAGGTTCTCTCCAGGCTCCACTCCTTACCCAGTGTGATTGGCAGTTGACAGTTGTTGGGGAAGACAGAACCATTCTTCTTGGGTGGTATTCCCACTGGCAGGTTTCCATGTGCCAGGGAACGGCCCCACCTCCATGCGCATATGTGCAATGCTAATGGGGCTTAGTGGGTTATTAAAAGCAACATCAAATTGGGAGCACATTTTAGGGACACATTGAAGAACTGGAGGGGGGAAATGGGGGTATAATCATATTTCACTGGATATAGGTATGGAATTCGGAAGAATAACGAAAAAATATAGTTAAAAAAAATACATGTATTGGAAAGGATTTTTCTAATTCTATGTTTCCAAAGTTCCAATATGGTGCCTGTCTACCATCCTTTATATACAGGTTGGATCTTGGAACAGTGAGGTCATATGGTGTTCCACAATGGCTGATATTTCAGTATCCCCTTTCTATGTATTGACTTTATTGTAAATATGGTAACATAGAGCTTTTTTTTTTTTTTGCACTGGAAAGTATTCCGCATAAATGAAAAAGAACACAAATGACATTACAGAATGTAGCAGGGGAATAGATGGTTACGAGATGAACTTCCAGCTCGGCCTTGAAGGCATTCGGATGGCCGTGCAGAACAGATCTCCTGGGTCTGATTACATGTGTTATCTGTGTGACATTCAAGGAAAGGTTGTAAGTACAGACTTGAGGCTAATAACGTAATACTTAAATCTACAAGGGTTTTGTTTCCTACAAACAATAATAGCCTAGGGAACTGAAACAAGAAGAAGCCAAAATATAAACAGGAAAATTAGGAAGGTCACCACCAGGAGAAAGAAAAACACTAGAAAAGATGCCACCATAGAAGTTTTCTGTAGACTAAAAATTAAAATAGTAATAACTATCCCATTTTACCATTGCCAACATCAGTCAGAAGCAACTCAAAATGCCTAAGAACCATGAACTCAGAAGTAGGAGCTGTAGAGGCGTGAGTTCTGTTGCAGTTATGTAACACCACGGTTATCTCCTACTTTATAAAAATGTTGATGCACTGCTTCTTGTCCTCAATCAATACAGTGTGAACACCTGCTCCCCGGGGGCTGCTCTGGGATCTTTGTGAAAGAAAAACAAGCTCACCTAGGTCAGTCAGTAGAGAGGAGCTTATCACCTAGGAGGAAACCAATAGAGCGACGGAGGTTTCAGCTGCATGTGCTGCTTGGGCAGTGTCTGGTAGAGATGTGCCAGCTGCCCCCAGATTAACTCCTCTTTGCGTGGACACAGAGCTACTCAGAATAAAGACTGCATTACTCTGCAGCCCAAAGAGTTAATGTCACCAAAGGAGTCATTCTCAGACGATAGGATGACAAGGCACACTTGGGACAACCTCTAGAATACTGATGTGTGCTTTTGCCCCTTGATCCCGTCTGGACCACTAACGTGATGTCTAGGCTCCATCGCTGCTCCTGAAAGCACAGAACATGGCTAAGGGCCATGAGGTAGAAGGCATCGGAGATTTGGGACATTTGTAGCATGCGAGTCCAACACCAGCTTTGACAGGCCTAGCTCAGAGCACACCCAGGAGGAAGTAATAAGATTACATTCCTTTTAAATGTATACTATTTTATAATTTTGAGAATTTCCTACATGAGTACTGTATTCACTTGTTTTCACTCTCTCCCATCATCCCTAAGTCCTCCTGACCCCTCCTCAAATCCATGACTTCTTTAACCATTGATGTTTCATATATACATATGTATATGTAAATACAATCTGCTGGGTCCACTTGTGTGCTTAGCACTCACCACTTGGGGTTGTGTGACCAACCCATCAGGGGACTCATCTCTCGGGAAGAACATTTCTATTTCTCCCTTTCTTAGCAACCATTAACTGCCTACGGTTTTTCAGCTAGGAGTGGGACCTTGTGAGGTTTTCCCTATCCATGCTGGCCTATCAACTAGTATTATTACTATTCAGGTCTTATTTAGGCAATCATATTGTTATGATCATAGATGCAGCTTCCCTGTCCTATATAGATAGAGGACACTATCTTGCATTGCCGTTTAAGCTGTTTTTACTTAGTGTATTCATGATTCCCAACAAAAACTAACCTTCCTAAATACTACTGGTAACAACGTAAACACCATACGTGGAGAAGGACAGAGAACATCCAAGTGGGTCCCATTAGGAAAGAAATGGTATTGCAGAAACGTTTACAAAGCTAGCTATGCCTCAGAAATGGGTAAAGAGATCAGGAAAGAAAAGTGGGGTAAAAAAAAAGAAGAAGAAGAAGGAAAAGAATAATGTAAAACAAATTTCTGACATGAATCAGTTCTGCATACATTAGAGAAATGTTAAATAGCTGTAGATTATCAAAAATAAAGTGGGTGGCTGGGCACTTGGGCGGAGGCAGCAGTGTTGGTGGCAGGTTGCAGCAAAGCATTTGGTTTGACAGCTCGTGCCATTTTGCTGCCAAGAGTCCAGAAGGCAGGATTTACGCTGACTATGAGTCTGTGAATGAGTGCATGGAGAACAATTGTAAAATGTGTAAAGAAGAGAATGTAACCCAGGGTGTGAAGAGAATGTAACCCAGCGTGTGAAGAGAATGTAACCCAGCGTGTGAAGAGAATGTAACCCAGCGTCTCCCATCACATAGGACACTGGTCAGATACTTGATTTTATCAATGATCTGGCAGATCTCTGCTGTCGTCTTCTGCTGGAGCTGATGCCCAGACGTATCAGCCTTATAACAAAGACTGGGTCAAAGAGAAGACCTACGTGTTCCTTCATCAATATCCAACAGGCTGGGAAGTAATTAAGTTGGAAGCACTGGGGGTTAAGAGCAGACTTGGAGCAGGTGTGCACAGCAAGTTGTAGTGAACATTTTCTATGACAGTGATCCTGTTTCCATTTTGTTACACTTTAGCCAGACTGGATGTCTGGCAACAGAACATCCAGAATTTCATTATGAAATATCCATTGCCCCTTTTCCGCTTTGTTTGTTTGTTTTACTTAAACATTATTATTTTAATTCAGATAGAAAGTGTTCTTTGCCAGTTAAGGTTGTTACCAGTCCTTGAAAAGGTTTGGAACTTCTTTATAGCAGTGAGTGAGTTAACCTTTCATGGGGAACTGGGGCTGATGACAAGGTTACTTATGTCCTCTGGGAAAGTCTTAGTGAAAAATAAACATTCTGGGGAGAAAAAAAGAATAAAATGAGTGTTTCTAGCCAAAAAATGTTTGGCTAGATAGAATAGATGAAGACTTTTAAAGTGTAATACAATGAATATAGACGTCATCCTTTAAAGAACAGCGATACCACAGTGGCCTTATAAAATGCCTTAGAGATTAATCAGCAGGAAGTGCATGTGGCTGATGTCTCAGTTGCTGATCTCTAGAGGCCACTTTCAAGGCCATGCCTCCCAGGGATGTCCCAAGACTGAGCCCACCAGAACACTAAATCAAGACTGTTCTTCTGAGACCCAGGATTCTATATCCAAGAAAACTTTAGCTAGAAGGCTCCTGATCAACCTGCTGGGCTTTCCTTAGCCTTTGCAGCTGTCTAAGACAGGAACACACACCCCACAGACCGCAGACCAGATAGGACAGTCATGTTGACTCCACTAGCCTCTCCCATATCATCATTCTCCCTTTTAGTTTTCCAGAGCACACTGTGCACATTTAAACAGGTCTCAGTGTCTCCTTCTGGAGGCGCTGGGCTAAGTCGTACATTTCAGTATTTGCAGAGTAGATATCAACAGAGCTGCCTAAGAGAAAATTCCTGAGAAAGCAGGGGCAGGGAATTTGGGGGAAGGTAAGGCTTTCTGAGTTGCAGAAGTTCACAGGAACCTTTGTAGGCTGATGTGAACCCAAGACACACCTGGGACAGCAACTACAAGCGACAGGGGAGGTTTCTGAAAACAATTTTTTTATAGGTATTAGGTTCTTTTGAGCCTTAATGAAATTCTATCATTACGAAAGAAGAAATTGAAGCTTCAGAGGTCAAAGAAATCACACAATAGCTAGTGCACAGCATTACCTGTAGTTAAATACAGTCTGAGTTCTACATTCTTCCACTTGGTGCCTGTTATCTTTGCACTGGAATTTTTCTCAATTTAAAAAGTAGTAGGGAATAGGAACTCCACAGGAAGACCAACAGAGTCAACTAATCTGGACTCTTGAGGCTCTCAGAGTCTGAACCACCAACCAAAGAACCTACACAGGCTGGACCTAGGCATCCCCGCACATATGTAGCAGATGTGCAGGTTGACCTTCATGTGGGTCCTGAACAACTGGAGCAGGGGCTGTCCCAAAAGCTGTTGCCTGGATGAGGGATGTGTTCTTCTAGCTGGGCTGCCTTGTCTGGCCTCAGTGGGAGAGGAAGCACCTAGACTCACAGAGACTTGAAGTGCCAGTGTGGGGTGGAGGGATTCCCCAGGGGTCCCCACCCACTCAGAGGAGAAGGGGAGAGGGGGATGGGGGAAGGATTGTGGGAGGGGTGACCGGGAGGGGAGCAGAGCAGTAAGCAAGAATAAGTAAAAAAATAAAATTAAATAAAAAAGAGAGAGCACAGGAAATAGTTTTTCTTAAATTGAACTACGTTTGTATTTTCTAATTTAATAATCAATAACAAGTACTAGCTAGTATATATAGTCCAAGACTAATAGGAAGGAGAAAATCTATGTGTTTATCATTTAATAATTAAAAGGCACACTTATTTAAGAAAAATAAATATCACTAGGATAGTGTGGGAAGCGGGTGCTGCTGCGCAACAGCCAAGATGCCGCCCTGGCTCATTGCCAAGCCCCGTGATCCCTGCTTATTTACCAAGAACCTGATCATGGGCACCTGATGCGCACCTGAATGATCATGCGCTGTCCACCTGATGCATAGCGTCATACAGCATGATATTGATTCACTGGTCTATCAACGTGCACCCTGTGTGCGAGCATGGCTCATGTACAGAGCGTGCTGAATGCTGATTGGATGATGAAGAGTGATGAGAGACGAGTACAGAGGGTGGAGGCGGATAAATTGGGCGATCCCCCAGAATAAAAAAAGCTGAAGTGGAAGCTGCTCGAACCCTGCCTTGGTGTATGTGTCATCTTTTCCCCACCTCTGCTGGCCGGAGGCTGGGGCACGGGGCAGGATAGAATAACAGGACTAAAATATTTCCTGAAAATAAAAGGTTAACACATTCCAACATGAGCTCTGTATCACAGAACAAAAACCTCCCGTCACCTGGAAATGTACCCCACGTCTGGAATGTGGGGTGACAAGCCAACTCAAAGGTACTACTAACTTCATCTTGCTTATGTAATAATTCTAATAGATATACAAGGTATATCACAGGAATAGTTGTTCACATTTTGATATCTAACATCTGAAAACTGTAGTCAATGCTATTTAAGCATATAAAAGAAAATCTAAAAACAGCCCTGAACTTTTATCCCTTATTATTGTAGACAGGGTCTCTAGTCCATGTTGCCTTTGCACGTCCTGTGGCGCTACAGATGACCATGTGACCCTACCTCCTCACCATCTCTGCAGTGCCAGGATTACATGTGTGTGCAACCATACCTGGCTTATGCAGTGTTATCGATCAAAGCCCAGAAGCTACGCGCATGCATGGCAAGCAGTTTATCAAGCAGGTTGAATCCCTAGGCTCAGGACCCATGACTTTCAATCAATAGAGAAGAGCTTAAAAATGAAAATGATTTATTTAACTCTTAACATAAATTGTACAGCACTTCATCTCATAGATGAGTTCTGAACTAGCAAAATGTTTAGTACTGAGAAATAGAGAGTACTAAATCATTGTACCATCTGTAGTCAATTATAGAAGTATAATACATATATAATATTATTATACTTTATATTATATAACAATACAATAAACATTAAGTGTCACTATCAACTAAATACTTTCTCAAAATGTTAAACTTACTAAACACCTTTGATTGTTCAGTCGTCATAAAGTTAAGCCAGATAGCTAATATTATTAATAAACCATTTTAAATAATTTTATCTCATGAATAAATGTTTTTTTACTGCATTATTAGAGTAAAGGCTAACTTTGAAATGATAGGCTGACAAAAGCCATTGACAATGCATCGTTTCCATTGACATAATATTAGTTTAAAAATCAGTTAGAATTTGTCTCTTTTAAAATAACCACACTAGCATATTTAACCCTTATAAAAATATTTTATAAGTTACTTGGAATGGTGGATAATTACAAGTGGCAAAGTATCTCCCATTTGGCCTACAGAGAGAATTTACAAAAAAGAAACCAAACATTTATAAACCTTTGCATTTGATGTTTTAAAATGTATAATTACCAGCAGAGGTCACTATTACACTAGGTTTGTACAGCTTTCATTAAATATTAGAAGATATTGGCTAAATTTGTAGTGCAAATCAAAATGTCAACATGAAAATAATTAAACAAATACACACTGCAGCATAAGTATAGAAGGTTTGCCTAGATAACTTGTTTTATACTTTTAACAAGTATCATACCAACTCAGTTTGTCCTATGGAGTAAAGGCAATTATATATAATAATGAATGCACACTTACTCATATTTATATATAGTAACAAAAGCAACAAAATTGTTACCGCATCATAGAATCATCATGTATATAGCTTTTAAGAGGTGAAAAGTATGATAAATGCTTAACAACTTCTGGTACCTCCTCTTGGTGGATTTCTGTTCTTTAGAATGGCAGAAAGATTAATGGACTAGAATTGAGGAACCAAAAATGGACTCACACACATACTGTCACTTGATCTTTGACAAAGGAGCTAAAACCATCCAGTGGAAAAAAAGACGGCATTTTAAACAAATGGTGCTGGTTCAACTGGCAGTCAGCATGTAGAAGAACACAAATTGACCCATTTTGATCTCCTTGTACAAAGTTCAAGTCCAAGTGGATCAAGGACCTCCACATAAAACCACAGACACTGAAACTTAAAGAGGAGAAAGTGGGGGAAAGCCTCGAACATATGGGCACAGGGAAAAAAATTCCTGAACAGAACAGCAATGGCTTGTGCTGTAAGATCAAGAATCAACAAATGGGACCTCATAAAATTGCAAAGCTTCTGTAAGGCAAAGAACACTGTCAATAAGACAAAAAGGCAACCAAGAGATTGGCAAAAGATCTTTACCAATCTTACATCTGATAGAGGGCTAATATCCAATGTATACAAAGAACTCAAGAAGTTAAACTCCAGAGAACCAAATAATCCTATTAAGAAATGGGGTACAGAGCTAAACAAGGAATTTTCAACTGAGGAATACTGAATGGCCAAGAAGCACCTAAATAAATGTTCAACATCTTTAGTTATCAGGGAAACGCAAATCAAAACAACCCTGAGATTCCACCTCACATCAGTCAGAATGGCTAAAATCAAAAGCTCAGGTGACAGCAGATGCTGGCGAGGATATGGAGAAAGAGGAACACTCCTCTATTGCTGGTGGGAATGAAAGCTTGTACAACCCCTCTGGAAATCCATTTGGCGGTTCCTCAGAAAATTGGACATAGTATACCTGAGGACCCAACTATATCACTCCTGGGCATATACTCAGAAGATGCTCCAACATGTAATAAGGACACATGCTCCACTATGCTCATAGCAGCCTTATTTATAGTAGCCAGGAGCTGGAAAAAATCCAAATGTCTTTCAACAGAGGAATGGATACTGAAAATGTGGTACATTTACACAATGGAGTACTATTCAGCTATTAAAAGCAATGAATTCATGAAATTCTTAGGCAAATAGAAAATATCATCCTGAGTGAGGTAACCCAATCACAAAAGAACACACATGATATGCACTCACTTATAAGTGGATATTAACCCAAAAGCTCCAAATAACCAGGATACAATTCACAGACCACATGAAGCTCAAGAAGAAGGAAAACCAAATTGTGGGTGCTTCGGTCCTTCTTAGAAGGAGAACAAAATACAGGAGCAAATATGGAGATAAAGTGTAGAACAAAGACTAAAGGAAAGGGTACCCAGAGACTGTCCCACATGGGGATTCATACCATATACAGTTACCAAACCCAGACACTATTGTGGATGCCAAGAAGTGCATGCTGAAAGGAACCTGATATGGCTGTCTTCTGAGAGGCCCTGCCAAAGCCTTACAAATACAGAGGTGATGTTAGCAGCCAACCATTGGACTGAGCGTGGGGTCCCTAGTAGAGGAGTTAGAGAAGGGACTGAAGGAGTTGAAGGGGTTTGCAACCCCATAGGAAGAACAACATTATCAACCAACCAGACCTCTTCAAAGCTCCCAGGGACTAAGCCATCAACAAAGGAGTACACATGGCTCCAGCTGCATATGTAGCAGAGGATGGCCTTGTCATGCATCAATGGGAGGAGAGGTCCTTGATCCTATGAAGGCTCAATAGATGCCCCAGTGTAGGGGAATCAAGGGCGGGGAGGTGGGAGTGGGTGGGTGGGTGAATGAACACCTTCACAGAAGCAGGAGGAGGGAGGATGTGATAGGGGGTTTCTGGAGGAAGGTAAACTGGGTAAGGGGATAACGTTTGAAATGTAAATAAAGAAAATATCCAATTTTAAAAAAGGAAAAAAGGAAGAATATCCTATCATTTAAGAGACCAATAATGTTTTTTGGTATGGTTAAAAAAAATGTACTAGTAAGGACATTTAGTAGCGTGCCCTAAATCCACCTCACAATCTCCAGAAAGCACTTGCCAGACTGGGGTAACTGCATCTTATCCTCCATCTACAAACACAGCACATACTTTTCAAAATAAATGCTATTAATAGAAAAATGAGTACATATTTAAAAACTGTGGAAAAGAACCTAATGGAAGATCTGACTTGATCCAGCCAGAGAGGGTACATTGATTTCTAAGATTAGGACGGTAGACCTCCTTCTGTTCCTAGGTAAATTCTCATGGCCAGTTCCAACTCGGAATAGAAAGCTCGCCAGGAAATCTATGATATTTCCAGATACGCAAACTGAGAAATGGAACGGAAGAACAGTATTTGTCGGTTTTAGCTGAACGAGTTCCTAAGAACAGAACAAGCCTGGGCTAATCAGAGTTCTGGTGTAAGAAATAATTCCCTGTCAATTAACACCAGAGAAAGTGTCCTAAGAAATAAAAGCGTCTTTGCAGGTCACACAGCCTGGCACCTATACACCTTACACCAGACTACTAACAAAGCACTTCTTAGCAGTGCACTCTTGTGAGAGAGTCAGAAAAGTTACTTTACCTTGTTAAAGGATCGGAGGGTTTCCCTCCTTCCTCACACTCCATGTGAAACACACGAGAGAAAGAGTCCTGTAAACAGAGTGACAATGTCATTGAGACGTGTACAAAGCCATGGAAAACACACACACACACTGTGCAACACTAGGGTGCCAGTGCTCAAACATATTTCCCTTATTCTTGAACCAAATGGATTCAAGCTCTAAAATCACAACATCCTCAAAGGTTCTTTCTATTTTTAAAGGCTCACATTATTTCTGAATTTATCTGAAGAAAGCTTTCTAATATACACTTCTACTGCTAGCACAACTCAGGCTTTTTTTTATGCATATGTCCGTGTGTGTGTGTGTGTGTGTGTGTGTGTGTGTGTGCATGCATGTGTGTGTGCATATATGTGCAAATGTGTTCATGAGTGTATATGTGTGTGTGCATGTGTCTTCACGAGTGTGTGAGTGTGCATATGCATTTGTATATGTTTAACTGTGAGTGTTCATGAGTATGTGTATATGCAAGTGTATGTTCATGTGTGTGTGTGTGTGTGTGTGTGAGAGAGAGAGAGAGAGAGAGAGAGAGAGAGAGAGAGTTTTTAAGAGTGTGTTTGTGAGAGAAAGAGAAAGTGTGTGTGTGTGTGTGTGTGTGTGTTTGTGAGAGAAAGAGTAAGTGTGTGTGTGTGTGTGTGTCTGTCTGTGTGTCTGTGTGTGTCTGTGTGTCTGTGTGTGTGAGAGGGGGAATAGCGGGGGGGGAGAGGAGGCCAGATATCAACCTCTGGTATTCTCAGGAATGTTGTCTTATCCTGGAGCTCACAGTTAGGCTGACCTGACCGACTGTGACCTGAGGGTCCTCTTGTCTCTGCCTCCCAAGCCCTGGAGTTCCAAGCTGGCCCCAACATTTTGGTATTGCTATGTGGCTTCTGATAGCAAATTTGGATTCTTAAGCTTTCAAGGCAAGGACTTTGCTGGCTCAGCTATTCCCCAGCCCATAGAAGTCTTTCCTAAAGAGATCTACCATTTGGCAATATTTGACAAGGAAAATAAGATTATTTTGAAGACTTCAGTGATATAAATAGCTTTACCTTATATTACAAAACAAAATTCATATTGCTCCATGCTGTACATAACAACAGAATGAGGAGAGATTGGGAAGAAACAAGCATAAGACAATGAACGTATAATTTGGGAATGGAAAAGCTGAGCATATATTGGGGAAGCTTACATTTTTAATTTTACTCATATTGAAGTGGTTTTAATCCATAAATAGCAGTAATATCAGCTCAACTAACTTCTTTTTTAAACCCAACAAAAGAGGTCAGAATATATTCTTAGCCATATTGTTGAGCTGAGACTCAAACCACACTGACCTAAACCAACTTGTTACCATGAGCGGTATTAACTGTTAAAAATTCCACTAAATATTCATAAAGGGAGATTTAAGTTTTTAAAAGGGATTGCTTCTATAGAAAAATTTTTAAAATTAAATGCTAAAGAGCAGATCACTGAAGGAAAAGGACAAGCTGATATACAGAATTAATGAATTCTGACATGAACTTCCGAAAGCTAGCAACTATCTTTAATCATTTTATATTAAATATTTTACAGATGAATAGAAACACAAAATAGTAGCCACCCATAAAAACGCTGATTACTGTTTTGGTACAGTGAGTTTTTATTTGATACACTGTTGATAAGAATTTTACAGTAATCAATGCATCCATTCTAGCACACACATTAAGAGGATAATGAATTGTCTAAATACCTAAGCCAATTAGAAATGTAATATGACAGAATGTCTTCTCTTGTTCTACTTCTACCAGAAATGTCAACTCAAATATCCGATATGAATTATAACTGGCCTATTCAAGCGATAGAGCTACTCTTTCTTTCTAATAACCTACCAATGAATAGCCTCCTGTTAGACCACAGGAAGAACAACTACCACCACAAGGAATATTCCATGGTTCAAACAGTGAGGAGGGATAAACATATGCATTTTATCCCCGTGGCAGGCCAGTGGTCTGGTTCTCAGGCAAGCTCTAGGCAGACACTCTGCGTAACATTTAAGCATAAGTGTCCAGCCAGGTGAGAGTGCCCCATCCCTCTCTCACCAAAACTTCCTAACAACAGAGATAAACGGACCAAAAGATCTATGTGTTAGAACAATGGGTAGCTTCCTGTTGTTGGGAAATGATGTAGGACTTACAAATGCCTTTAGTTCTACTCACCACCTGCCTAGACCTTCGGCTAATTTTTCCAAAATAATTTCTGGTAAAAGGAAAATTCTATACTCCACCCATTCAGAATGGGAGTCTACCTGTTTTAGTCACCAAGGCACCGCAGCTCTTACTGGTTTAGTCTGCACAGTGCTATACAAGGTGTTTTCCCATCAAGAGCAGCCCCAGATAGGGGTTGCTTGGAGAAGAAACCCATGGTTAGTGATGGGGCACTGAAGGCTCTTGCTACCTTCACCTCCACCCCACTTCAAAAACATTTCACCCTGGTATTGGTTTTGCATCAATATTTATATACACTGGAAGTTGGGGTGGGTTTCTAAGGAAAATAGCATTTGGAATCAGAATGTGCTTTCGAGGGAGAGACATGTCCGTTTTGCGAAGCCCAGAGTCCGTCTCTGTACTCACAGGACAGTCTTCATCCACGATGAAGATGGTGCACTTCTGCACCTGCATAAAGGAGATAATAGTGGCAGCTATCTTCTTCAGAATGACTTCCAATGACTGCTGCTCTTCGAAAATTAAGCTAGCAAGGTCAAGCAACACCTGGATGAGAAAAGGTGGCAGATCACGATTGTGCAGAGACCAAAGCAATACCGTGGGCCAAAGGCTGTTTATAAGCACATTTATGCAACAGTTAAACCCATGTCTGTGTGGTTAATGCAACCCTTCACAGATCACACAGTCAGTAGTGTAGAAAAAAATTTCCAAATTTAAGTTGTCCACTCTTTCCATAACTATTCAATATAATTCTTGAAGTCTCAGCTAGGGGGAAAAAGTGAAGGAGATCAGGGGGTATGAATAGATAAGGAAGAAGTCAAAGTATTTTTATCTGCAGATGATATGATTTTATGCTTAAAAGACCCCCCAAAGAACCTACTAGAATACTTCTAAAGCTCATAACCATCTTCAGCAAAGTAGCAGGATACACAATTGACATGCAAAAATCAGAGCCTTCTTATCTACAAATGGCAAACATACTGATAAACAAATCAATGAAATGATACTTTTTGTTAATAACTTCAAAAGACAAATACTCCAAACAAGTGAAAGACTAGTGTCATAAAAACTTTGAGACACCGAAGAAAGAAACTGCAAGAAGATGGAAGAGGATGGATCTCCCTAGCTCACGGTGTGTGAAATATTGTGAAAATATTGTATTAATATTGTGAAAATAGCCATCTTACCAAAAGCAATTTAGAGATCCAGTGCATGCACGCATATGTGCTTCTTATTTTGTTTTCTTGTTAGGGAGATGAGGAGGAAGTGGGAGAAGTTGAGGAAGGGAAAGAATATGACCTAAATATATTTTGAGAAAAAGAGAAAGAAAGAACAATTTAAATTCTCTCTGAGCTTTTTAAGCATCATCTTCTGCTTCCGGTTGGCATGGAAGCCTTTGCAGATTCTCACCAAGAATTTATATGATGAGGGCCAGAAAGAATTTTTTCTCCAGAGGACTTGCTGTGTAAGACACCATTCTAACTGTGCTTGGGAGAACAGGACTCAGTGAGGTGGACTCAGGGAAAGGAAACATTTCAGAGAAGTGAAATGGATTATGGGAGCACTCAGCTCAAAAGCACAAGCAGGGAGACAAGAATCCTCATGAGCAGAGGCGGGCCCACCAAGCCTTGGCCGCCCAGGGGCATGGCCTGTGACTGTGCAGGAGGGATGTGGTATTATTGCCGCTGTGTTTGTGAAATTAACTGGAAGAGAAGGTGATGAGATTAGAGTGGGAGACATGGAGAAATCTCTGGTTTAAGAGCACTGGGTTTTCCTTCGTTTTCTTTCTTTTTTGATGATGGGAATTGAACTTTGGGCTTCACCCATGGTAGTCAAAGGGCCTGCCATTGAGATAGAGTACCAGACATGACATTAATTCTGAAAAGAGAAAATAGAGTGTGGAGAAGTTTATGGATTACAAAGTCATAGAAAATGATTACACAAAACTGAAGGTTTCCTTAAATCTCCAGTCTTAACCAGGTGAGCTGACGTATACAGGCATGGTAAGAAGAGACCTTGTGAGACTGTTACAGAAACAAAACCAAGCATTACAAAAAGCTTAGAAATATAATTATATAAGACAAGACAGGTCCTATTTTTATAACAGATAACACACACAAATTTGTAAAGAACCAAGAGTCAGAACCTGAATGCTCATCAGAAGGTCGATGAACCTTAAAATCAGAGATACAGCTTCATACCAACCAGACGGGCACAATGGTAAATCGGGTATCCTCATCCATGCAATCGTTCACAGAGACTGCCTCATCGATGCAGTTTCTTAGACATTTAGCTGACAACATGCCGGAGCAAATCGGGAGTTACATGAACAAGGAGTTGAGAGATCCAGAAAAGAGAATTTCCCTAAGAGAAGTATGAAGGAAAGTTCCATATGGCTGTACGCACACCAGGCACAGAGGGGGGACTTTCGGGTGACAGGAAATATGGAAATCCTTCATTTAGACATCTGAAGAAAAGAAGACCTCTAGGAAATGTGTGAGAGAGTTGAGTGTGTGTGAGGGACAGGGACAGAAGATTACATCAGAGCAAAAAGTTTCAAGAAACAAGGGAGGGAATTGATTAATATTGGGGGAAATTAAAAGTTATACAGCAAAAGCAATGCAGATATGTTCATAGCATAATTACAAATTAGAACTAACATAAACAAAACTTAAGAACGGTTCATCGGGGCTGTAGACCAATATGTATATTAGCAACGTCAGCAATAAATAAGGAAAAAAAAAAAGATTCAGATAGCAGGTCTAAGAAATAGGAATGGGGAAGGATGTCAGGAAGATCAAGGATGCTAAGATGATCCCTTGGGAAACTATGGGACGGAGGGGCGCCTACAGTTGAAGAGCAGCAGCTAAGAATATTGTTTAATGACATGAATTCATGTACGCCTCTGATGGCCAAGAACACAGTCTAACTGCGATGGCCCCTTTGAGCATGGAAACCAGAAAAGGAGATGACCATCAGAAAGAAGCGGCAAAAATGTTTCCGAGGCCAAGTCTCGGGAAGTGAATTTTAATTGTTTGCATTCATAATTCGGACAAAAACTTAACATTTTTTTTTTAAATGAGCTACCTGATCTCTTTAGAAGTGACACTTACCTGATTTCTTTTGTTCTCCAGCAGCGATGTTTCATAGAGCTGAGCATTGTGAAGAACAATACCACAGAACGCCAGATAGGCCGCGAAGTCCTAGAACAGAGAGGGCAACAGCCGGGTTGGATCTGCCAGTAAAACTGTCTAGAAACACTGCCTGAAGCATGAAAGAACTATGGTTGAAGCAAATGTGAAACGCTGAAACGTAGACACTTGCTATGCACAAAAGTAGTAACTGATGTAAGCTGAGCGTTAGCCAAAGGGCACAAGTATGCAGATGACTGAGCATTCGGTCATAGGGTATAGGAGGAAGAGAAGAGGCATTGGATGACGATTGTGTATGACATCACAGTTTCCTCTATATAAGACTTGGGGTAGATTGGATACGACACTAAGATGCAAACCTGTGAGGGATCAAATAAACCACTCATAATTTATTATTGCAGCAAATGAAAACACATATTTACGAGAACACTGGCAGTAACAAGTGTTATGTAAGGTTACAAGTATTAGTTTAAATACACCTTTTCACTGAAATAGGGTGATGTGCTCATGGTTAAGTTAGAGATTAAAGTAACCTTTAAATGGTATGATTTATCCACACCTATGGATATATTTTGTCAAGATGTGACACAGTCTAAATATCCATTAAGAGTAGGATTATTCCAATGGACTATAAGAATCGTGGACATAAAGTTTATCTAATCCAGATGTAATTAATAACATGGAAGAATGCTACCCTGACCTTCAAAGGCACTTCCTGTGGCTTGGATTACAACATGGGGCTAGCATAGGTGTCAATCCTGGAATGTCTTTCGAATTAAATACCAACTAGTTTTCAGAGGAGCAACGCGCCAGCAGTGCCTTGGAGCAATGGAGATGCTGTGCGCTATGACAAATGTACAATACACATTCAATAGATAAAACTCACTCGTCTCTGGAGAATAAAGGTATAGGCAGACCTAAGGGTGAGCAGGAATGGCATCTTGCCAGTGTGGAATGTGGCATGTTTTTCTTAAGACTTGGATGGGAAGAGTGAGACAACGCTGTTTGCTGTTCTCTTGGAAGATGAATTCCTATACCCATCCTGAATGTACACCTTGGCACGCCTGTGTGAAGCTTATAAAACTAGATCTGCTTTACCAGGGGGAAAAGTGCAGGGTACTGGGCTTAGAGAAGTCCTTTCTACCCCTCAAGGATGGATGTTTGTACAGCATGTATGGAAAGTACAACGAGAACACTACAACACAGAGGGACCCTTCCTGTGCCCCCAGCTCAGGGGAGGGCTGGTGGGTGGTTCCATGAGGGAGAACATGGGGTTCCTGTTGACCCTCTCAGGTCAAACAACACCAAGTTAGCTGAAGACAGTCTTCTAAAATTCACATCATTTTTTTTCCTCTTAAAAATATTTTGTAGAGAATTTCACAGATGAGGACTGTAGTTGTATCCTTTCCTTCCACCCTCTTGCCTCTCCAACTTCTTCCACACCCCAATTTCCTTAATTGTTACTGATGCACGCACACACACACACACACACACACACACACACACACACACACACACACCCCTCTCACTGTAATTTTTTTCAAGCAACCATTTCAGCAAGGCCTTACTCCAGAGGTCATGTGCTATAGAGAGAACACGTCTCTCTAAGCTGGCATCATGCCAGCCTCTGGTTTTGTTACCTTTTCATCTTTTTCAGTGAAGGTCCCACCATTTCCTGATTTCTTGTTGATGGCCTGAGCTACACCAACGACCTGGGTAGAATAAGAAGAGAAAAGTGACACATTTTCTTTTTCATTATCTTCAGTTCCTCCAAGTGAATGTGCTTACAGAGGACATGGGTTGTTTAAAAACACGAAGCTGCAAAGTTAAAACAAAACTCCTGAGTCCAGCCTTTTATTCTTAAGAAGGGTAGCAATAGTCCTAATTTCCTAGAGCCCAAACCTCATTGGACTTCAGATCTTCATCTTATAATCAGATTAAGCTAGCAGGTAATTGTGTTTTAAGTAAATATTCTGCATAGTTTTCTAATACACACACACACACACACAAAACAGCACAATTTTTTACATTTCCAATAAAATATATAATCAAACAAACATTTGACATTGATTGCAACTATTTCAAAAAGTCTCATTCACTGCAAATGAAGCAGGAGCCAGTGGCCAGCTACAGAAGAATGCGGGCAGATCATACGTGTGCAGGAATTTCTCATGCAGGAACGTAGCTCAGCGTCTTTTGAAATTCTGGCCTTGAAAATTATTTGACCTTCAACAGAATTATTTTTGGGAAAAGAAGTTATTAAAAAACCAAAACAGGAATTAACAGGCGAAGCCTACTCTCACATAGGTCAGAAGGAATTTGAAAGATAAACTGTACTTAAGTTGGCCAAGCTAAACTTGGCCCGTAAGCCTTGAGTTCCACAAAAGGTTTGGAGAGACTTGAAGAAGCCTCTCGTGGTTCGGCTTCGGGGGCTGTTACACTTGTTCAGTTCCAGCTTCAGGTTAGGGGAATTACTTCAAGTCTGTAACAACTTACTGCAGCTCCCTCTTAATATGAATTCTACTGCTTCGCTCTTTTCCCAATTTAGTCTTATCGAAATAAGCCATTTCCCCCAAGAGCTCCCACTTTAGGAAACTCAGTCTGAATTCTGTGTGGGAGGCTCGTCTTTATTCATTCTAATTCTCTACCTACAAGAAAATGATACAAAGTTCCCCCTTCGGAGGGCAGACCAGAAAAGGGAAAGGGACTCTGAACACTGATTTGTTTTGGTGGTTTGCTTCTTGCATTTTTCTATCCTTCTGTATTGTATCATAAAAGAACAATATACTTTTCTGTATCTATAAAAGAGAATTACTCATTTATCCTAACTGACTTTGTTGCCCTTGGTTTGACTCACCCTGACTTTCACAGGCCCCTTGTATACTCTAAAGTCTCTAGATGCTCTAGTTTTAATGACAAAGGCTGGGAAAGGTTTTGGCTCAGGTCAAGCATGTCTGGTTTATAGCTAGGTATTTTCACTGGAAACAGAACGGATGAGAACAACCCCGACTGGGCCTCATATGTAGCAATGTAAGTCTAACCTGATTTTAAACTTTTGTTCACTCATTCGTTATTCAACAAGTGCTAAACTGTCTACTAAAAAAAAAATCAAAGAATAACTGATGGAAGGAGTTCAGAGTTCAGTGGGCAGAGAATGACCCATGCAGAAGTAATAGGCCTTGCGGTGAGTTTTACGGTGCAGTTGCCCATACTGGGGGAACACTAGCAGGGAAGTTCTCAGAAAGTTCACTTGACATGTTCACTCAAAAACTGTTACTTAGGGGGCTGGTGAGGTGGCTCAGTGGGTAAGAGCACCTGATTGCTCTTCTGAAGGTCCAGAGTTCAAATCCCAGCAACCACATGGTGGCTCATAACCATCCGTAACAAGATCTGACACCCTCTTCTGGAGTGTCTGAAAACAGCTACAGTGTACTTACATATAATAAATAAATCTATTTTTTTAAAAAAAAAATGCTAACAATGGCAAGCTAGGGGAGACCAAGATTTAAAAAAACAAAAACAAAAACAAAAAAAATGTTACTTAAAAACTGACCCCCAAATCAAGTTAGAGTAACCTTTTAGTCTATCAGTATGTGACCATAAATTGACAGTGAGGTAAGTCAACATTAAAGTCTTAAAAGAAACAAAATCAGCTGTTCAACTCTGAAATTAGGAGTTATAAAAGACATATTGTGAGCTGATGAGGTATTTGAAGTCNCCTGTAAANGGAGCCANTGAAAAGACAGGCCATTTGGGTCTCTGAGTTCCTGGACTACCAGCAATCAAAACTTTAACCTGGTCAGTGGGCCATACAGTCGGTGCCCAGGCAATGTCTGGGATAACTGGGGAGACATACAAGAGGAGGTGGGTCAGGGAACATCAATGCCCAGTAGAAAAGCAGACTCAAAATACACTGGTCCCATGGTGTTCCTGGTGTCTTCCATTTTAGTATCAGAACACTTGGAACAAGGTTTCTTCAGCAGACACATGAGGGTCCCTGGGGCTCTCCTTTATTAAAATCTGTGTTCCAATTTTTCTCTCTCTTTCCTTACCTCCCTCCCCCATCTCCCTCTGGTTTCTTGATTGAGATGGGGTCTCTCTCACTCTGTATGCTGGGACACCTTTGACCTTGTAGCAATCCTCCTGCCTCCACCTCCCACCATATGCTATGCTTGCTGGCATAAGCCTCTGTACTTTTCCTTTTAAGTATTAATTTACAGTTTTGATACTCAGGGATATTTATTTATAAATAAGCATTATTTGTGACAATGAGATTTAAAGTTTTCTTTCTGGTTCAAAGAAAAATATCTTTGAAGCCGCTCTTTCATCTGTGTCTTTTTCTTTCTTTCATACTTCTTTAGATGCCAGTGCCTATGGCTCACTTCTGAAGGTTTAGCTTAAACAGTAGATTCGCTCTGAGCAGAGTGGGTGCTGCCTCCGGTGTGTTCCGTGATTTGCATGCTACTGTGGTGAGGATTTGAACCTGCTACCTGTGTGGGGCACTGGCTTAAGCAGAGGGCAAGCTCTACCATTGCTTGCCACAGCTGCTGATGGAGATGAACTCAGCTCATAGGTAGAATTTCACGGTTGAGCCTTTTCAGTGTTCACTTTAAGCCCACTGGCCCTCACCTGCAGCATGGACTCTCCTGCAGTCCACAGATGCCACTCACACGCTTCACTCTGACCACATGAAAGCTCAGACACTGAGAGCTCATTTGGCTTTTGGAAGCTCAATTTCCTTACCTTGGTTCAGACATCTATTGGTCCCTGCCCTAATGCCATCTCCCTTTTGAACTCATTTGTATAGTTTAAACCTTGCTTCTTGTACCGTTTAATCCTGGACTGGTTTGCTGCTAGGATTTCTACATCAATTTTGTCTTCTTTGTGTCCTCTAATACCAAAGATTTTCTATGCAGTTGGACCCAAGAAGCCACAGGGAATTACTTCTAGATTCCTGCCATTCAGATTCCAAAATCTAAGAACAGTAAGCTCCTTCATATAAAATGACATATAGTTTGTATCCAACATACACATACTCCCACCTCCTTTCAGTCCCTGCTAGATTACTTATCATTCACAATGCATTGTAAATGCTATCTTAGTAGTTGCTCTATTGTACTATTCAAGGAATAAAAAAAGAAAATGTTTGTATATAGTATGAACAAACCAATTTCCCCCAAATGTTTATCTGAAATTAGATAAATCCATGGAGGCAGAACCCATCCTTACAGAAAACTGACTGTATTTAATTTCTTCTAATAGTAAAGAAAGATATGTACTTAGACAATTTCACAGAACGAGTTATCCCAACAATAAGTGGGTCACACTCTCTGGTAACTGATGATTTTTCTACTACTAATATTGTAGGCTTAGATGACAATTTTTTGTTGTTGCTTTTGTTTTAGTTAGGATTACTGAGTACAACATTTACATTAAAAATTGGGCAAGTGCGAGCTGGACAGATGGCTCAGCAGTTAAGAGCACTGGCTGCTCTTTCAGAGGACAAAGTTTTGATCTCCAATACCCACAGAGCAGCTCACAGTGATTTGTAACTCCAGTCTCAAGAGATCCAAACCGGTTTCTGAACTCTGAAGGTATCAGGCACAACACAGTACACAGACACACGTGCAGGCAAAGCATCCATACACGTAAGAATAAATTAAAAACAAAACTAAGCAAGTAGCTACATGCAGTAGCACACAGCTGTACTCCCAGCACTGGGGAGGCTGAGGCAGGAGGTCAGCTGAGATTTCAAGACAGACTTGAGCTACACAGTGAGTTCCAGGTCTGCCAGATCTTTACAAAAAGACCATATCTCAAAAACAGATAGAATGGTGGATGAGTGGGTGGATGGAGGGAGAGACGGAAGAAGGGAGGGAGGGAGGGAGGGAGGGAGGGAGGAAGGGAGGGAGGGAGAGAGAGAGAGAGAGAATACCCCACCACCACCAAAATCAAACCAACCAAACATACACTAGGTATCTCTCTCAAGAGATTACTAGATCAGGAGGGAAAAGTGTGTGTGTGTGTGTGTGTGTGTGTGTGTGTGTGTGTGTGTGTGTGTGTGTGTGTTCTTCTACCTTCTAAAGGATGACATTCTAAAATCATCATGGAATAAAGCAATAGGTTAAGAACAGACACTTGGGACTACAATTCAATGGTAGAATAGTTGTCTACCATGAGCAAGACTCTTGGTCAGTCATCAGCATCAGCAGGAACAAAGAAAGAAAAGGTATAATGTTTGTCTAAAGTCACACAGATAAAAGACATTGGTGGTCTGAATTTCAACTGCCCAGAGCAAAGTCAGCATCCTCTGCCTTCCTTGTGTGCCTGTAAAGGCTTTCCTTTACATGCATATGAATATGCATATGCATAGTCTGCTATGGATTGCGGTTTGAAGAAATTGGTACATTTTCTTAAGATCAAATAAATACTTTGTGGTTAGCATTGTTGTTTGGTATTTGAGACAAAGTCTCTCCTTAATATATAGCTTAGGCTGGCCTGGAACTTACTATGCAGCCAAGGCTGGCCTGGGAATGTTGATCCTTTAGCTTCCTGGTCTAGCTCTCGGAGACAGCTTTTATGGCGAGTATATGTTCAGGCTTCACATTTGAGTCAAAGCCACTCTGAATGTCAGAGCACTATTGGGAAGCCCATGTGCTTGCTACTGATCTCTTGCTCTATGCTGTATTTTCAGGCAGAAAGAAGCCTCAATTTCACTGGCAATACCCACGGCATCAACTGACATTATGTCCCACCGAGCTGACGGTCTCTAGGAACGGCTTGAGTCTCTCTGAGCGAGTAATGTGGAATGCGACTGCTGGTCATGTCAAGGACAACCCATCACTGTCACAGAGAGCAACCCCTTATTCAATAAGCAGCTAGTCCTAGACATTTTCTGAGGTCACTTATCAGTCTCAATACATCTCCCTATTTCAATTTTCAGCAGAAGCTCCACATGGGATCAGGTGACACAGGAGAAATGGAAGAGACTACAAATCCTGACATCCCACCCCTGGCCACACACCACCTCAAGAAAACCAGAACACGGCAACATAATGTAAATACAACAACAGCAATACCCAGTATTACCAACTTGTAGAGAATGCATTTAAGTGTTCTTTTCAGAATCCCACTTACTCTCTAAATAAATGAGTTTCTTTGGAGCCAGGACATTTCTTCCCAGTGCAAAGTGAGAAATATGCATATGTTAAAATTTTTCCCATTAATAAGAAGGGTGCAGGCATTGGTTAGTTTTCTTATAAATACCCGACAAGAAGTAACACAAATGGACCGAGGTTATGAATGAGCTATGGAAATGTAAGCAAATATTATTAACCCTTTCCTCCCCAACTGGCTCTTGTAATGGTGTTTCATTACAGTGCCAGAAAACCTGATTAAGACACATCTCTTTGACTTGAAATTCAGCCTGGGGGACTAGTTTTCTCTTTATGGTAGAGAAGAACGTAGGATTTTAGATGAAGTTTCAACATAATTCTCTTTGTGATGTAGATATTAAAACATAGTTGGGTTTAAAAAGAAACATGAGTCACAGAAGCTGATAAAGGACTTTCCCTGTGAAACCTTAGTTCTTAGCTGAATACGATGCTGGCACACATATCTATTTAAGAGTTGTAATTTCATTAATAATTACTATAAAATGTGCGAAAAGTCTAAAAATCTATCTACTGGTCTAATATGAAGCCTTGGGTTGAATATTACACAAAGAAATTCCTCATTCTTATCTGCAACTGGTTGCAGATCCTTAACAATCACCACTGAGGACTATATAAAACTCATCAAAATTCAATTTATAAATGATCTATAAAATTAAAAATGCAATACCGCCCAACAAGCATCAGAATGGTTAAAGAATGTACCAATGAAGTCGGGCCCTCTGCTGAATGAAGGATAACGTGAACCACATTTTCTAAGCGTTCTGAATGAGGCCTGGTTTGAGTGGTAGCACACACTGCTGGTGGGATTCTCAAGTCTGAACTGTCTATGCACTTCCCTTTCGCTCTGGGACCATGATGTAGATACAAAGATTTCACCTATTAGACTATTCTTCATCTGCTATTCTTAGGAACCGTCCCTACCCCCCTTGGGAAAGTGGTTACCTTCTTCTCTGAAAGTACACTTGTTTATTATCTAAGTGCTAATGTGGAAAAGGGAAGGCTCTTCGGCATCACAGCATCCAGTCCAGAACAAACAGAAACTGCTCCCAGCAAGTCTATTTTGTTTCTAAAACAAACCTACAAGAAAGAGCACTGCAGGGGAGTAAGCTCGGGGAACAATTGTTTTTAAAAGCTGGCCAGCTCTTTAAGGCGACTAAAATAGACCTAGACCAAATGACAGTCCACTAATAAACTTGGCTGAGTTTTGTAATTATATTTTCCTTGGAATTGAATGGTTAGAGGCATACCACTCTAACATTTTATTTGTACTGAATCTCCTTGTCAAATCTAAAAAATCCTCCCCTGTCACGTACTGACACTGACATGAATATCATGGGAGCAGGTGTTTCCTCCTGAAAGGCTGCGGGCAAAGACACAGATGAACACAGCAGCGGGCTCTCAGCCTTGCTCTGCAAAGTCTCAGCTCCTTGGTCCCTTGGTCCCTTGGTCCAGCATTTCATGTGAATGCTGGATCCATTTAACATCCACTTCATACAAGATTGCTCCTGGGATGCAAGTCCTCTCATTCCAAATGGAAAAATTAAAAAGCATGTATTTTGCTTGCTTCTTTAAAAAGTATGTTATTATTAATTATTATTATTATCTTTTTTAAGACAATGTCTCTCTAAGTAACCCAAGCTAATCTTGAATTGATAATCCTCCTGTATCTGCTTTTATAATGCCAGACTTATTTATTTTCCTATTTATTTTTCATCTCTCTTCTGCTTAGATCAGTATCTATATATCTCAATAATTTAACCATTACTTGTCAAATAAGACAGTGTTAGAGAAAATATTTTTAAATGGTCAAACGCAGGCCATACAAAGCTTACATTCTACAAAGCATTTACTTTTGCGTATTGTAGTGTTGTAGTTTAATGACACGTTTGTTGTGCCTTACTGTGTGACTTGGGCATGTGTTAATGGCTTTAACTCATCCAAGTATTTATCTCTCAGGAACTGGTAGATGCTCTCTTCAGCATTGCATTATTCTGTAAACTCCTGCCTTCTGTCTCCCTTTCACTCCCCTGCCCTCCGCCCCAAGTGATCCACAGAGAAGGCATCAGGAAACTCCAAGTGATGAATCCCCGAGTGGGAATTAGTAGTATCTATAAATACAAAGGAACACTCGTTTCTGGTACTGTTACAAGGAACCATACCTTGAGGAAGGGCAATGCTTCAGAAACAGGTCATCCAGTCCAGTGGCAGCTGAATTCTCTGTGCTCCGTTACTAAACATACGAGAATTCTGTCTGCTTACATAAATAACTAACGCAAGTGTCTAAAATAGGAACTGTCTCAAGTGCCTTTGCCTGAAAAAAATCCAGAATTAAGTCTGAATGAAACTTAATAGCAGGTCTAAAAAGCATACTTGTATTTCTTTTTTCTTCCAGTTTGCTTTGTAGGCATATCATGGTTGTTCTCTGGGGCACGTTGGCCTAGCTCAGTGCAAGAACCCTCTTGCAACTCTTCTGTGCCTGGTAAATCCTTGCCTATGGAGTCTTCTTACAGTCGTAGAGAATGTGTCTTTCTGCCCCTTCCTTTCTTGAAAGAATCTTTGTGTTAAGTAACTTAGGCCCTGACACTGAATGGTCATCAGAAGACCAGGTCTCCTGGCTGTGACCACAACATGGCATCAGGACCCCTCCCGCCCCTCCCCATGCAAAGCCACAGAAATTTAAGAGGGAAAGACAGTGCAGTTGTCATGCACCTTGGAATGTCAGCAATTTCTTTTCTGCATTGTGACTGTGTGTTTGTGGGTGTTAGTCTATAGTTCCTAGTTATGTGACCAAGATCCCCAAATGTTCCAGTTTAGTTTCTTGGTCTGTTATGAGGTCATAAGATATGTGCTTCCAAGGGTGTTATAAAAATGACAGACCCTTAGAACAATTCCCACAGTATTTACTCCAGAAACATACATGGAAACGTATGTATGTATGTCTCCACATAAGGCAATTACTTCCCAAGTCCTATTTCTTTCTTTCTTTGTTTCTTGGTCACATAACAACTTTATTTTTGCTTTCTCTTAGTGAACATAATAGATGTTCTAAATAATAAAATAATAAAAATTATAACATCTCAGTATCTTTGTTTAATGAATAACATATTTTCCAGTCTGAAACCACGTCATATCGAACCTATACCACTAATTAATTTAACAGCTTATCAATTCAAAAATTTTCTATTCAACTCACTAAGCAAATAAATCTAATATTTGACATGCTCTAAACTTATTTAATACAATATGTGAATTTTACCAATTAGTCATCTAATTTGGATAAATAACAATTGCTCACTGTGGCTGTTTTGATTGAGGAACACATTTTGAAACAGGTCACACTAGTGTCATTTTTTTCCTATATCTGAGGAAGAATGTTGCAAATTTTCATGAGCAGCATATTTCTGTGTTGCTAAGAATGAGCCATCTGGGGGGTAAATTAAGAGGACCCCATCTTGGAGCAGGTAGAGAAGAAATTCGGTGATCGGGTAGCAGTGGTATCAACTCTAACACTCCATCTCCCTCCGCAGCAGGAATGCAAGAGTCCTTGTCCTCTTGTCCTCATGGCTCTGTGAAAGCACAGACGGGGGTTGGGGGGAACAAACGCTGTTCTTTCCTTTGTTTCCATTCTATCACTGGAAGGTGCAGAATCAAAATCTATTGAGAATGAGAAATGATAAGGAAGTCGTGGGGATAGGAAGAAGCTCCACACGGTGTTCAGTGCTCCTGTAAAGCAGACAGGGAGTAAACAGCCATAGCCATCGTCCACCTCTTCAGTGGACACTGGTGGTGTCACCCTTCAGTGGACACTGGTGGTGTCGCCCTTCAGTGGACACTGGTGGTGTGGCCCTTCAGTGGACACTGGTGGTGTNGCCCTTCAGTGGACACTGGTGGTGTGGCCCTTCAGTGGACACTGGTGGTGTTGCTCTTCAGTGGACACTGGTAGTGCTGCACCAGAGCTTGTGTTTTAGTTGTGCACTCCTAAGCATGGTCTCTGAGAGACGGGTCAGTGGATCCTTTGTTTTTCATAAGCAACTGGAAGGTATCTGAGAGGTGAACTTTGCCCCGGAGACCTTGAACATGCTCGTGGGCAGACTCCGATCTGTGACTATTGAGAGCCCAAGTGTTGTTGCTTGTCTTCCTTTCACCTCCCTGCCCTTAGCACCCTGCTATCGTCTCCACCACATATCAGGGACTCTCCCCCCAGAATTTTTGTCTCCTCCAAGTCCTATTTCACACTCCTTAATCACTTTCATACAGCTGGACAGATCTCCTCTCCTTTGATTGACTTTTGTCCTTTGGCCACTCATTTGCCTCTGACTAACAGGTCTTTGACCTTTTGGAAATAGGCTATTTTAGCTTCCTCAAGCCTCTCTAGTCGTTTTCCCCGTTAACCCTTATCTTTAGAAGGAAAAGAGAGAAGAGGGGAAAATATATAACCTTACTCTCTACACTGTATGCATAGCCATGATGCCGGCTTCCAAAATGACACCGCTATATCCATTACCTCAATGGATTATAACGTAATATTGTAACATTATTGAAAGAAACTCTTGAAATTTTTAATTTGCAAAAATATCTCACAAGAACAAGAGGCTGGGCTGGCAAGATGGCTCAGCAGGTAAAGGTGCTTACCACCAGCCCTAAAGACATCTGGACCCACGTGGTAGGAGTGAAAAAACTCTTACCTTCTGATCTCCATGCATGTATGTGTGTACACTCACGTGTGTGTGTGTGTGTGTGTGTGTGTGTGTGTGTGTACACAGACAATAAGCAAATACATAACAAGAGGTAATATGTAGCATTTTAATGAATCCTAAAAATCTTTCAGAGTGCCCTGGCCTGTGTCAGAGCACAGACTTCAGTATGTAACACCCATTTTCCAGCCACACAACTGCCAGAACTCTCTCCCTTGGAAAAACCACTGTCACTAAAGAGTATAAAGTATTTTATAAACAAGAGATAAACAGTAATTCAATAATCATAGCTCTGTTAGGTTCTCTGGTAAGTAACTAGAATGGAGGATAGCTTAATGGGAATGATTTAAACAAAAAGAAGGTAAATCCACTCGGCCTCAATTATGAAGAAAAAAAAAAAAGACTAGAAGGTCATGTTTCTTTTAAAGTTGACATTTGGTTAAGGGATGACAAACAGAATCCCAGGCCAGGCTATGCCACTGCCACTGTCATCGGGCCCAGCCTGTGATTACGAGCTGGCTAGTGACTGCCTCAGACTCCCACATTCCTTCTCTTACAAGTTCCATTATTGTTACCTGAGTTGTTTCAAAAAGCATTAGATGGTATTTACTGACCGCTTCCACAGTGTCACAAGGCACATCTAGCCTTCTGTCTGTGTGAATACAGCTTTGCGAATGGGTCTTTTATTAACCACGCTTTGCAGAGAAGGAAACTGAAGTTCAAAGGGATTAACCCCCGATTAGTCATACAGGAAGCAATAAGATGAGAGTCAAGCTCAGAGCAAACAATCTTTACAATTATTCCAAAAGGCTCATCGAGCCCGCCTGAAAATTTTCATTTAAGAAAATTTGAGAAACTTCCGGTAAGTTAGCAGTCAAGAGGCTGACGTGGCAAAGGAGAAGAGTAATAACACGAACGCAGTTTTTCACACTGTTCCAAAGACAGAGGAGAGCTTTGGAAATTCACAAAAGCGATGACAGCAACATGTGGAGGGGAAGATTGGCAACTCCACCGAAAGGAAGCAAACCCAGGCAGTCAGCTCAGGCCAGGCTCCCTGGGAGCGGGGACAGCAGAAGCCTCAACCCAGAGGTGAGTGGAGCCAGGCAGCCCTGCCCTCAGGACAAGCCACAGCTTCACAAACCCCAAACCAGTTGTGGGCTTTGGTCAAACAGGGATTCCTCATGCGGAAGGTAAGGACTAGATAGAGAAGGCCGGCAATATCCATCCGGCCACTGCATATGACTCAGAGGGCAGTGGCCAGGCACACCCTAAAGGAAGAACTTACCATTTAAAACTCAGCTACCCTAAGGGCCCGACAACGAGGAATAACCACAGGTCTGAGAGCTTTAATTTAACCTGCAATAGTCCAAAATGAGAAGCCCTCTAGGAAGCAATAATGGAGAAGAGGGGGACCAAACACTGATAGGAGAAAAAGTACAGTGGGCAGGAGGCTTGCCTCAGGAAGTGAAGTGCATATGCAAAGGGAGTCCTGATATAGCTCTTGGGAGAGGAGGTGTCTCTCTAATGGAGGCCACCAAGTTAACCAATCTACATCCATCTATTTCCTTCAACACTGTGAAAAATGAGACGCGGAAAGCTCCAGGAGTCTTCTTGACATTCACAGTTACATTCCTCCAGCAGAATGACAAAGAATTTGGTTTCAAAAACACAAACCTCAGTCCTATGGTTGCTTCTCAAATTCATTTTGGAGACACACCCTAATGAGCAGTACACCCTAACTGAAAGGTACATGGCCCGGGAAGTCTCAGAAGGACAGAAGAACTGGCCCAGTCCACAGACTGAAAAGTTCAATGTGCCTGTACAAGGAAAAGAAGGGATGTTATTAAAATGAAGACAGCTCTGGTTGACATTAGACCCTTGTTGGATATGAATTCAATATGAGGATAAACCATAGGCAAGCATGGGTTTATACTCTGCTGTCCCAGAGCCCATGGAGAAAATTCTCTGCTACACAGTTGAGATTAAGACAGGCACAAATTTTATAGAAACCTACAATGGCCTTTGAATCTCTGAGGGCCTGGTGGTTAGAATCAGAAATGTCTCCCATAGGCTTAGGTATTTGAACATTCAGTCCCCAGTTGGTAGTGTTATTTGTGGAGGATCCACTGAGGCGAAGAATGTCAGTGGAGACAGTCACTGGGAGGTCATAGCTTTGCCCCACTTCCAGGTCACTCTCTCTGCTTTGTAATTGAGTATGGAGATGTGATCTCTCAGCTTCCTACTCTGGTGAAAAACTGCCATGCCTCTCTCATTGTGGACTGACACTCTCTCTCTCTCTCTCTCTCTCTCTCTCTCTCTCTCTCTCTCTCTCTCTCTCTGATAACACAAACTGAAATGAAACATCTCCCTTATGTTGTCCTTGATCAAGATGTTTTATCACAGCACCATAAAAACAGTTAATACAGACATTCCAGCTTACCTGGTGTTAAAGGTTAATTTTATATATCCTCCTCTTTTAGTGACTCCAGACAACAAGTGCAACTATTTCTGAGTACATCTGTAAGGGTGTCTCAAGAAGAAATAGCACCTGAATCAACAGATTCGTGAAGAAGAGTCTTGATCCACCAATGAGAGTGGGCATTGTCCAATCCACTCAGGATCTAGGTAGACCAGATAGCCAGAGGCAGGGGCTATTTGCCTCCTCTCCTGTAGCTCTCACCTCCATACATCAGAACTCTAGGACCTAAGGCATTTGGATTTGATCTTACTCAGCAGCCCCCAAGGATTTCAAGCCTTAGTTACACTGCCCACTAAAATAGTTCTCTGGGTTAATGAAGGAAGATGATGACCTTCAATTATATTGGCCAACTCCCATAATAAATCTCAGCTGTATCTATAAGCATTCTATTGACTCTCTTTATCTGGAAAACCATGACTCACCCAACTGGTGATCTTTCAGAATTCCCTGGTTGATTGTAATGTGAATTCGGATTTGAGAATGTGTAACTGAAACATTTGGTTTAATTGACGACTTACAATGTTTTTTTTTTTTTTCATAGAAGTATAAAATAAAGAGGAAACGGAGTGCTAACAAAAGATAGATAAAATATAAAATATTTTCCCTTACCTGTTAAAATTTTATATCTAAATCTATGTCATTGAAATTTGCTACAATTTCTGTTTTCCAAATTGCAATCTAAATCCACAGAAATCAACTGATAATGATAGCAACTGGAGGAACATTTATGAAATGAGCATTTTTTTTTTGGTAGCAGAGGATGGTATTTAGGCAATAAAACATACAATGTGAAATAAATCCATTAGAACATACCATAATGACATATATAAGATAGACTAAGACAGTCCAACGGCAGAGGAGAGATAGGAAATGAAATGTACATAATTTGCTTCCCAATAGTCAAGGGAAAGCCTCTATTTACCATTTAACATTGTAACTACAGTTAAAAAAAACTCAAACAGAATATTGAAGTATTTATATATTCAAATTAAACAATAATTTGTCAATATAGTATTACTTCATTTTCAAACTAAAAAAGATTTATAAATGACCTTTTCTATAAAATGAAAAATTGGCTTACCTCTTCCCTGTGGTTCTTAATTGGCATACAAAGGATACTTTGTGTCTTGTAGCCTGTAATTTGGTCAACTTCTGCATTGAACCGGGGATCCTGGGAACAAAAGAGAAATTCAATTTATTGGTTGGCCTGTACAAAGATTGATTTGATTTTTCTTGTGCATTAGATTAGAGAAATCTAACCTTTGACTTACCTTGTTACTATTGAGTAATGATTTTATCATTGTGAAACGCATTAAAATCATGTAAGCCCATAGCATCTGACTGAGGTAAGTTTCAGGGCTATTTGGGGGGTTCCAATGCTTATGAAAACTAAACACCCCAAACCCAAAACAAGATTTTTAATAGCAACCCAAAACTAAATGACATACAAAATATTTAGAGTGTTTTATAGTTGAAGAAAAGTAGTCTCTTTGGCCCTGTGACAAAAATTGTCTGTTCCCATCTGTCTTTGTCTGGTGATACTGTGTCACTCACAGAAAAGCAGCTCTGTCCTAAAACCTTCCCAACATATGACTTAATGTCTTTTGTAATGATTGTTCTATACATCTACTCTGTCCCTCTGAGACAGGAGAGTAAGATATGGAAACCAAGGGGAAATGGAAAAGAAGAGGAGACTCATCCTACAGTCTGGGTAAAACCCCTTGCCATCCGAGTGAACAGCTCCAATTCTAGCACAAATTTTCCATAAAAGCTGCTGGTATAGAATTAACAATCATTTCATATATAGCTACCTTAAATTAAAGTAATGATGACCTAGGCCTGAATGTATATAATTTTAGGTAAGGCCTCAACCCTGTTCCCCAGGACATGAAATTGGCTAACTTTGTTTATACTAAAGATACATTCCTTCATCCCTGTCCATTAGACTCTTCCCTTATCAGCTGTCTCCTGAAGCTGCCCAGAAAAACCCATTCAGTGACCTCATTGAGGTTCCTCAGCAACTCTTTAAAGATGGTAGCTTCAAACCCCACCCCAATCCTATATGTGACTGTTTAAAACACAAATGAGCCCACCTCTTCTTTGAGTGATCCATGCCCACACGCTTGAGCATGTCTTACTTTCTTCTGAGTAACTCTATGTCGCTTAACCCTCATACCGAATCTCACTTACAAACAGCTTTCTTAAAGCTCAACTCTGCTTTCATAAACTGGCTAGTTGTAAAGTCCTTTTCTCCATCAAAGCCATGGATCCTCGTTTGGTTTTAAAGTCTAAGGGAAGTCTTCAGGTGCTGAGGGTCTCGGCACAGAGAAATGCCTCCTCCCTCTGCCCTCCCAAGTGCTGACACTTCTCTATTGGGTGTAAGGATTTTGTTTGTTCCTAAATCTCTTTGCTCCAAAAAAACTGGTTTTTAAGTGTGTGTGTGTGTGTGTGTGTGTGTGTGCGCGCGCGTGTGTGTGTGTGTGTGTGTGTGTGTGTGTGTGTGCGCATGCATGCGCATGTACATGTGTACACATGTGAGCAGGTGCCCACAGAGACCAGAAGGCACTAGGTCCTCCGGAGCTGGAGTTAGGGCACTTGTGAACTCTCTGCCCTGGGTGATAGCAATTCAACAAACTGCAGTCCTCTGTATGTGTAGCAGTTGCCAAGCCGTCTCTCTAGCCCCATCTTTCCTTTTCCTTTTTTAAAGCACGGAGATGCAGATCAAAGAATCACAAAGGATATGTGAAAAAGTGCCAAAGTTCTAAATGTGGGTCAAATTAAGGTACAAGAGAGTCTCCATCATCCCTTAGATTAGCAAGATCTATAACTGAGCTGTGAATTACGTGAAAGTTTTAAAACGCTCACTCTCTCATCCATTGCTGTCTTCTTCATACTTACTAGTTATTAGTAATTGGGAGAATCATAATGAATGATAATATTGTTATCAGATGTGGTCATTTGTGGTCTGTGATCCTCAAAGTAAGCCTTGCTCATTAGGACTGAAATCTTAGAAAAGAAAATCAGGTCTGAGCATGGATGGTCAGGTTAGAATGGAAACACCCAGGCAAAGAGTCCCACCGCTGTCCTCCACATACTAACGGTCTCCTTGTTCTAGAAGCTGCATTTGGAATTCCCCTCGGGACTATGGAATAGTCACTCAGGAAAGCCCTCATCTTTTGAAGGTCATTTCTATTTTTTCTTTAAATTGGTCTAAAGTTGTGCAAAGCCAGAGCTGTGAATGAAATAGGTAATTACACCAGATTCTATCAAATGAGGTCAGAAATGAGGCCAATTTTCTCAAGAGGGTAGCACTGAAGTTGGCTTTAAAGATATCTTCAAAGGAAAAGATAAATCAGTATAAATATTTTACATAACAAATACCACTACATTCTTTTTTTTCCCCAACAAATATGCAGTAGGTTTTACTCAGATGCACAGGAAGTGTTCACTAAATGTTTCTAGTAAAATAGTTCTTATTTTAGCTTTGCATATCTAGACATTTTTATCTTTAGACTTCACTGTATCTAAGAAAAGCAGAAAGATATTGATGGTGAGGGGTAAAGAAGTAAAACTGAACAATTAGTGAATTATTTTACATAATACCAAATCAAAAGTAGAGAATAGAATGTATCTTTTGTAATAATTTTGTTAATGAATGCAGGAATTACAAATTCAGTTTATAAAGAAGAAGATTTAACACAACCATTTTACCAAGGTAGTAGAGTTGTTGTCTATACACCAAAACTGCAACACCAACACAGGATATCAGGTTAGTGAAACTTCTAGGCTAACCTCATATTCGTGCTGGGGTAGCCAAGCACCAGACAGTGTTTGGGAGTGTTTCCCTTCTCCCATTTCTCAGACCTTGTGTTCCCTTCAGACTGTTTCTGAGTTTTAACAAAAGGTATAAAGCCTTGCTGAGCCCTGTTGATCATGTGATCAAATGACTGGACCTGACCAGGTGACAAGACTCTTACTGAGGCAGTATGGAGTGTGGGTTGCCTGGGATCCCACCTGAGGCTGGTCTGGGGAGACTTAGCATCCTGGAGGGGCTGACATCTTCACACGCAGGTTGTGTGCCTCCAGGTAGTTTTAGAATTAAACAGGATTGTAAACTTCCACCTCATGCAGGAGAATTGAGAATTAGTTGTTTGGAAAACCAAACAAGGTCTCAAGATCACACGTCTGGGGGTATTCTTGCCGTAAGAACCTTGCTTCAGTCTCTCCAAGAAAATCTGTCTAAGAACAACTACCCGGTACTCTTCAAAGACATCTAAATCAAGACAGATAAACACACAGTGATAAGCTCCTTTAGTTTGGAAGGAGACACAACAACCCCATGCAAATTTTGATCCAGAATTGCATTTTGAATGGAAAGAAATATAACTGTACAAGGGATATTTACTAGGATAACTGAAAAAAAAATGAGCATGGATTGTGAGATGTTTTGTACACGTTAGATAATAGCAGTACATTGCTGTCAAATTTTCTGAATTTGATCACTTATTGACTGTAGAGGAATGTTCTTCCTGAAGATCACAAATGAAGGTCCGATGAGATGGCTCAGTGGATAAAGGTTCCTGTTGCTAGGGTCCCCAATGGAGGAGCTAGAGAAAGTACCCAAGGAACTGAAGGGGGCTGCAACCCTGTAGGTGGAACAACAATATGAACTAACCAGTACCCCCTGAGCTTGTGTCTCTAGCTGCATATGTAGCAGAAGATGGCCTAATCAGCCATCACTGGGAAGAGAGGCCCCTTGGTCTTGCAAACTTTATATGACCCAGCACATGGGAAGGCCTGGGCCAAGTAGTGGGAGTGGGTGGGTAGGGGTGCAGGGCGGGGGAGATATAGGGAACTTTCGGGATAGCATTTGAAATGTAAATAAAGAAAAAAAAAAGGTTCCTGTTGCTAAGCCTGGAAACTTGAGTTCAATCCTTGGGGCTCACATAGATAGAGAACTGACTCCCACAAATTGTTCCCTAACTTCCACAAGTGTGATACACACACACGCAAATTTAAAACCACAATGAAATAAAATATTTAGTAAAAATATGTCTTCAAAGTATTATATATATACATATATACATATACATATATATATATATACATATATATATATATATACATATATATACATATAGACACACACACACACACACACACACACAAAAACTACGTATTGTGACTTACATGGGGCAGGAGAAGATAAGCAGGAGGGACAAGTGGAAATTCGAAAAAAAAAAAAACCAATGTATGAACATATCTTATCCTGATCTGTGAATTCAAAATACAAATGACAGAAAACAAAAACAAAAGCACAGAAGAATTGCCAAGTAAGGCTCATTTTCTCCATAAAGATAATGTCTAAAATTAGAGCCCTGACCATGGCCAGACAGAGACACAGCAGTTCCCAGCCTGTGCTCCCCGGGGGCACAGTCACACTGCAAGGGCCCACAATTTATCTAAATTGAAGCATCTGCTGGTGTTCTTTCCTCTTCTAATATTTACTTTGGAAATAACTGTACTCATTAGGACTGGACCAGAGAGACTTCCTACTCCTTTAAGAAAGGAACTTGACGAGTCTTTCAGTAGAGGCTGAGGACCAAAGAGTGAGAGAAGTTGATTTGTTCCTCTGGAAAAGAGGGGAAGGGAAGGGTGAAGCAGATCTAAGAATCATGAAATGGTAGCATGACTCCTCGTTAACACCATCTACGCGCTACAGAAGTCAAGGTCCGAATAGTGTGATTGTCATACAGAAGCAGAACCTGTGTGCTTGCATTAGAGTCAATCCAGGAGAGAGGTGGGAGTTTTAACAATACAAAACCTTGCAACATTAAAAAAGAATCACAGGGAGGAGGTATAATACCTTATTTAGAAAGTGGACCAGTCCGAGGTGGACTTGTGTAGGTATTAGATATTTTGTTATTATTATAATATATCTTATTAAGTTAATATCTTACACATACTAATGTTTCCTTACCTTCTTATTGATAAATATTTTAATATTGTCTTAGTATTGATAAATACGCCATACTGAATATTTTCAAGTTTGTGTTATTTTATATAATTGTCTGTGCTGAATTTTTAAATAGTAATTCAAATGTTGATAATTTCTCACACTTAAAGCATCGGTGAAAATTTAAGAACTGTTCTCGGCGTCAACACAAGCACTAGTTCATGGTCAGCTCTTGGATTTCTGCATATCATAACCTTTAGAGTGTGCTGTAGCCAAATATCCTTAAGGAACAAACACACTGACAGTGTCATTTTTACTAGCTCATGGTTAGAGGAGTCAGACTCAGGAAGCACCCAATCTTACGTTCATAGCTGACTGCTTTTACAAAAGGCTCCGAGACAGCATTTTTACTATCCGGTTATGCTTGAAGCTCAGAGGTGAATTTTTCATTAGACAAATGACTTCCAGCATTAATACCAATGGGAACTGGAATATAGATGAACTCCACACTCACGTAGAATTAATGGACATGAAAATCTGCAAGGCCACCATAAACACTGAGGCTGGGTACCAAGGCGAAGAGCAGGAGAAACCCAAAGCTAAGAGCCTTCACCCCAGGATGCGCGCAATAAGAGGAACTGGTTGTCCTAGACCCCAGTCTAAGAATAAAAAACCCTATTAACTACAAGGCAAAAACACACTGTCAAACTTTAAACGTGGGAAGTATATTAAGTAAAATACAATCAGGTGACAGGCTGGAGACATGCAAGCCCACAGGACAGGTGACAGATTTCCTGACAAAGCTTTTGGGGATTACAGTCCTACAGTTTTAGGGACTATGGTGCCACTGAAAACTATAAACCCAGCCATCACCTGCAACAGGAGAGAATGAACCTGCAAATTTGTCAGCAATAGGAGAATTGTGGTTCATGGTTCTTGGGGTCAGCTACCATGTGATGTTACTCACAGCACTCAGAGAGATTGGGGGATAGCTCCATGAAGGCCAGGTTTTTCAAAATCAAAAAGAGTCATTTATACACAACAGGTTGAGGTGGGGTGGGGTGGGGTGGGGTGGGTGTGGGGGTGAGAATGGAGGATGGGTGGGGAATTGGGTGGGGGTGGGATGGGATGGAATGGGGTAGGATGGGAGGGGGGGCGATGGGGTGGAGGGTGGGGTGCAGGGTGGGGTGGAGGATAGGGTGCAGGGTGGGGTGGGGGTATCTTTGGAGTTAAACTACCTGATTATTATACCACATCCCTGCCCCTGATACTCCTGGGAACCATTACTCATCCATCCCTTTCCAAAGCTCCAGTCATTTCCGAGTCCTCTTTGCAACCACTGCCGCCTCCTTCCAGCTGTCCAGTTCTGCAGACCCTACTGCTGTTGGGAACTTCACTCCTTTCTTCTGATGTATCAGTTTGGAGTAAGGCTGAAGACCCACTTGCTAGTAGACTACTAAAATGATCTATCTGCCCTCCCAGCTTCTAGATTTTCTAATATGCTTTATGAAGTCAGGAAGATGACAATTCATCTGTGTGAAACACAATTTAAGACATACTCATCGCCCTTCAATACTTCTTTAATCCCTCCTTTGGTTCTGACTCGATGATATATCCCTCGTGAAGAGTTCGGCAGTTTCCTGGCTGTGCACCCACAGTTCCTTAGTGTCTGCTCAGACCTTGACACTTACAATCCACAACCCCATTTCCTCAGCTCTCATTCACAGTTCTCTCTAATGCTGCATCTCACCAGGCCCACATCCAAGTCACTCAAATCCTACATAGTTTCCAGGGCCCATCCAAGCACTTCTTTCTCAAAAAAAACCCCTTCCCCATCCTCTTCACTGGATGTCAGACCTGATCTTGACTACGCTTCCCTTGACAGATATGACCAGTTTGAGATCTGATATTTATGCTAGAAATTCTAATTATCTATTGTATCTAACATAATTTTAATGCAATGAAGATTATTAACTCCTATCTGCCAGGCACTAAAACAAGCAACAGGAACCCAGGAGTGAGTTGGGCCACACTGTGTGTTCTAGCACATAGCTAGAACAACTGTTAGGTACTGTAAGCTACCTCATTACTAGGCAAAGTAGCATTTACCCATTTAAGATGTTTTGTTTAAGAATTATAATTTCAGGGGTTGTAGACAGGGCTTCCTCGTTAAGAGCACTGACTACTTTTCCAGAAGATCCAGATTAAATTCCCAGCACCCATATGGAGCTAACAATTGCCTATAATTCCTGTTCCAGTGGATCTAATGGCCTATATGTAAATGGTACACATAGATTAGATATAGATATAGATAGATATATAGGCAAAACACACATACATCTAAAATAAATAAATACAACCTTAATATATATAATGCATTTTAAATGGAAAATGTGAAAACAAATTAAAAGTCCGTGCATAACTGTAATAAATGTAGAACTATCAAAACTTTTCATTGAAATACCTCAGAGCCAAAATTTCCATTTAAAAAGAACATAGGCATAAGTTTATTTGTTTAAAAGGAAAAAAAAAAAAGGCCTCTGGGACCCGAGAGCACCACGTGACCAAACTTCTAGCTCCAGGGCCCTTCAGGACCAGTGCAAGGCCAGAGCTTCAGCTCCAGAGTGCTCAGGGTCCCGAGAGACAGAAGCTTGGCTTTAGTGGTATCTGAGTTCATTGTGGGTGTGGGATTTTGACATTGGGGTTCCAGTAGTCCCCAAAGGACCAAGAGACTATTCTGCTGTGGTCAGGGTTACTTTGGGCCTATGACTCAAACGACAGTCTCCACATACTAGAAAGAATTCAGTGAGTATCTGCCTCCAGGAAGTTCACAAAATGAAAGGGGTGACCCAAGCTTTAAGCATCTGGTGGCTTTGGGGTGCAGTGTACACAAGGTGCTGTCGGCACATAGCTAACACAGTATCACCTCAGAGGCTCCATCTGACACTCATCACCAAGTTCCACCAATCCTACAGCCATAGTTTATGCAAATATCTCACACGGAACAAATCAAACACATGGGTTCTTACCTAAGGTAGATAAGAACTGAAAGACGAACTCAGTCCAAGATATGAGCAGATACAGCAAAGCAAACACTACAACCATCACTCACGGCCCACTGACCCCCAGCTCCCCTCAACTGAGAGAATCCCACAGCCCACTGACCCCTCGCTCCCCTCAACTGATCAACTCCCCTTTAGAGAATTCCACACCACGGAGAGCTGAAACAACTGAGAAGGAATTCAGCCTTACTCTAAAAAAGAATTAGGAACTGTATAGATGATTCAAACAAACAGATGGATGAATTAATGAAATCCAAGACCTCAACAGGGCAGTCGCCGAAGTGAATAAGACAGTAAACTGAGAAAAAGCAAAAGAGAAAGGTCCAACTGTGAAAGAAAATTTCAGGAAGGAGACTGAAACACATAAGAAGAACTAAATATAAATCCTTGAAATGAAGGATATAAACAAATAAAAAACACAACAGGCAGCACCATCAGCAGAATGGACTGTGAAGAAAGAGGAATTTCAAGAATGTAGGACAAAGTCAAGACAATAAGGCAAACACACACACACACACACACACACACACACACATTGAGGACCATAAATTGAAGTTGTAAAGAATTCTGGCATACATTCTGGAGTCTAAACCTGAATCTTCATAGTGACAAAGAAGCATAGATAAAATTAAATAAGACAGGCAGACTATTTATAATGAAATAATAACAGCAAACTTAAAGAAAGAAATAGACATCTAAACAGAAGAGATATATAGAACTCCAAACAGAATGAATATAGAAGAAACTCTTCAGGAAACATCATAGGTTAGAATTACATGGAGCCAAATATTTCAAGTTCTTGAAAGCAAATAACTGTGAATCAAGAATGCCATGCCCAGCAAAGTTATCTTTCAAAATTAATGGCGAAATTGGGATATTTCCAAGCACAAGATAAGGCAATACATGGCAACCAAGCCAGCACTGAAGGACAGTTGTCATGGGATACTTCACAGGGAGGAAGAAGAAAGATAGCTTCCTTTAGAAGGCTGCATGGTAGTGCACACTCCATGAAAGGAACAGAAAGACAAAACAGACTCAGAGAAACTCAGCAAGACCGGCGGTACAGCGAAACAGAAACACACCTAGCAAAGCCGTAGATAACAGCAAACCCTTTCCTGCAATAACTTTAAATATAAATGGCCTAGACTCACAGTTTAAAAATGCAGGCTAATGAGATAGATTAAAAAAAACAATTATATTGTCAATTATATAGATTATATATATTATATAATTATATTATATATATTATATAATTATATTGTCTATATAAGAAACACAATTAGTGAGAAAAGATATCCAAAAGCTTATATCAAAACATGGAAAAGAAACTACTAAGTAAATGGAAAACAAAAGCAGGCGAACTTAGCTAACCTGAAAGTCAATGTCAAATCAAAACCAGTTAGAAGAGATAAAATAGGACAGTATATATTAATACAGGGAATATTTATCAAGATTTCTAAACATGTATGCACCAACACTGGAGGCTCTAGTTTCATAAAAACAAACATTATAAGGCATAAAAGGACATATAAGCCTTGGAATAATAGTGATGGGGAATTTTGAAACTCTACTCTCATTCTTAGAAGTCTTCCATACTAAAATCAAACAAAGAACTTTTCAGCTAAAACATGCTACCTACCAATCAACTAGACTTAACATATATATGCATATATATCTATATATACACCCAACAGATAGAAAATATACATTTTTAGCAGCATATGGAACTTTCTCCAAAATAAATCATATCATATAACAAAAATCAAGTATCAATAAGTAATAAAAAAAAGAAAAACCAATATAATCCCTTGCGTCCTATCAAATCACAATATAATTAAAATAAAAATCAACAAGAGAAAGTATAAAAACAACAGACACTTGTAAACTAAACAATACAAGAAATTATTTCATTCAGTAAAGCCAGTATTATCCTGACATCAAAACCAGATAAAGACACAATAAAAAAAGAAAGCAAAAAGGATAGATAGATAGAAAGAAAACTAAAGACCAATTTCTTTGTTGAACACATGCAAAATTCAACAAAATACTTGCAAATTGAATTTAAAAACACATTAAGGTGATCATACACCATGACCAAGTGGGTCTTATCTCTGAAAGTCAAGCTTGATTGAACAAAATCAAATACATAAATCATACACATAAAAGTAAAATTACATACTTAAGGACAGAAACTACATAATCATCTTGATTGTTCCTGAAAAGGCATTCGATGAAGTTCAACTTGCTTTCATGATAAAGTACTGGTAATGTTAGGAATAGATGATGTGTACCCCAAGAAAACAAAGCTATATACAACAAACCTATCGTCACTCTTACGTTAAATGGAGAAAAACTGAAAGAATTTCCTCTAAAATGAGGATTAAGATTGGATATCCCCACTCTTCTTTCTTTTACTTAATATTTTTTGAAGTCTGACAATTAGACAAGAGGAAGGTATAAAACAGGGATGAAAACAGGAAAGGCAAGTCACATTATCCTTATTTACAAATAACATGATCCTACACTTGAAAGATTATAGAATCTGCCAGAAAAAGCCTACATCTGATAAACACTAGCAGACAAAAAGACTGTCTCTTGGACTGGCAGAATTGATGTGAAAATGCCTCTACTACCAAAACTAATCTGTAAATTTAACTCAGTATCTTTCAAAATTCTGATGTCACATTTCACAGATTGGGGAAGAACTATCCAAGATTTTTTTTTTTTAAACCACAAAAGACTATGAGCTTCCAAAGCAATCCCAAGGAGTGAATGTGTAGCTGGAAGCATCTCAACATCTCACCTCAAATACACTGTGAGGCCGCAGAGATGAAGATCGTCTGCTATTGGCATAGGAACAAACAGATGGACGAAGGGATAGGATAGAGGGCCCAGATATAAGCTGAAAAAACATGCCAACATAATCTTTGACAATAGGAGACAAAAACATACATTGGGAAAGTATCTTCAACAATGGTAGCAAAACTGGATATCCACCTGTAAAAGGATAAAATTAGATTCACATCTTTAACCTTGTTCACAAATCAATCTGAAATGAACCAAAGAAACTAATTTACAAACTAAAATGAAGCCAGGTGGTGGTGGCGCATGCCTTTAATCCCAGCACTTGGGAGGTAGAGGAAGGCGGATCACTGAGTTCCAGGACAGCCAGGGCTACACAGAGAAAGTCTGACTCAAAAAACAAAACACGACAAAATAAAGAAACAAACGAAAAGCCTAAAATGCTGAAACTATGAGACGAAAAATAACAGCATGCTCTCCAAATTACTGGAGTAGGAAAGAGCTTTCTGAACAGAACTGGCATGGGATCTAGCCTTACATACCAACAGATGGGTCAAGATGAAATTAACACTTCTACACAGCTAAGGAAAATTGCCAGCAGAGCACACTAACAGCCACAGAATGGGAGACAATCTATATCAGCTATACTTCAGTCAAGGGGCTAATATCCGAAATGTATGGAGAACTGAAGAAGCAAGGAAATGGAACTGCCAATTAAGATTTGGGCTAATGAATGGAATAGACAGTTTGAAAAGAACAAAGGGAGGTACAAATGGACAATAACTATTTTAAAGTATTCAATATTCCTAGGTTTTAGAGAAATGCAAATTAAAAATACTTTGAGCTATCACCCCACTCCTTCAGAATGGTTATCAGAATGGTTATCAGAATGGTTAAGAGATCTGATAACCAGATAATCTGATAACTAGAGAGGAGGTTCAGCAGAAAGCAGCACTTGCTGCTCTTTCTGGGGACCCAGGTCTGAGTCCCAGCAACTACACAGTGAGCATCTCTAATTCCAGAGGATCTGGCATCCTCTTTTGGCCTCCACAGGCATGAAAAATGCACACAGTGCACACACACCCATGCAGATAAAATGCTAATCCACATAAATAAACTTCCTGTTAAAAAAAGAAAGAAAAGTAGAAAGAAAGAAAGAAAGAAAGAAAGAAAGAAAGAAGAAAGAAAGAAAGAAAGAAAGAAAGAAAGAAAGAAAGAAAGAAAGAAAGAAAGAAAGAAAGAAAGAAAGAAAGAAAGAGAAACAAAATCTGGTAACAAATGCTGGAGAATGTATAGAAGAGGACCCTTACTCACTGTTGGTGGGGTAGACATTGTGACCGTCATTATGAAAATCAGCTTGAATTGGAAAAATTGACAAAAAAAAAATCAAACTATCACATGACCCAGTTATTTCATTCCTGGGCATAGACCCAGAGAGCTTCATACTCTACCATGGGGTATATTTGTACACCATGTTTACTGTCACTCTATGAACTATTGCAAGGAAATAAAACCGACCTAGGTGCCCATCAACAGATAAATAGATAACAATGATCTGGTAAATACATAAGGTATTATCTGGTTTTATGGAAACATGAATAAAAACTTTTTAGGAAAATGGATAGACATACAATGCAAAATACTTAGCAAGGTCACCCAACCTAAGAAAGGGGGGAAAACACATGCTCTCCCTCATATGTGAATCCTAGCCACATATATATTATACATCTAAACAAATATATGTGTGGGAACAGTTACAGAGAAGATGAAGAAGGAGGAGGAGGAGGAGAAATATTAGTGATGAAGAAGGACAGAATTTAGGTAAAAGACATAAAGTAAGTTTGTAGTGGATAAGTGCATAGAAATAATTGGGAGTGCAAGTATAAAACCTAAGCGTCAGACTGGAGAGATGGCTCAGCGGTTAAGAGCACTGACCGCTCTTCCGAAGCTCCTGAGTTCAAATCCCAGCAACTACATGGTGGCTCCCAACTATCCGTCACGAGATCTGACGCCCTCTTCTGGGGTGTCTAAAGACAGCTACAGTGTACTTACATATAATAAATAAATAAATGATTTAAAAAAAAAAACCTAAGTGTCATGGCCTCAGAAGAATAATATGCATTCGTTAGATACATAGAGTTTGGGACTCGCCAAGTATTTGTCTGAGTGACTATGTTAATGATATGTGCATGATATTTTTATTTGTAAGTTCATTACAATAAAGTAGGGGGTTTTAAAATACAAATTTAAAGAAAATAGAAAAAATGAGAGTAGTTATTGACAATATTTTCAAAGTCAGAGATATAAGGACATAAAGTTTCCTAATATCTTTGCAAATAAAATTTTTTTATATTAACAGTTGCTGTATCAGAATTCTGTCATGACCTAACTGCAACCATGTTAAAGTCCCCAAGTGTATCATCTGAAAAAAAAAAAAAAAAGAAAGAAAGAAAGAAAGAAAGAAAGAAAGAAAGAAAGAAAGAAAAGAAAAAAGAAAAAGGACAAGCAAAGATGGAAGGAAAGAAAACCAAACTATGGTATCAACGGGGCTTTCAAAAATGCCAATGACTTCTTGAACACATTCTGAACAAAGGAAAAAAAATTACCGGCTTGTTATTTATTTATTTATTTTGATAGGGTTTATTTAGACCTATCATTTTAGCATTTCAGTTTAAAATCACAAAGCTCATATAGAGATAAGTACATTATATAATCATCATATAACAGATATGAGAAGCATTTGCTCACATTTTATTTAATGGGAAAAGAAAATATTTCCCTTGGGCCCTGCCCTTGACTAAAATACTAGGGAAGAAAAACTGGCATCAACAAGTTAGCAGTGCTCTTATCCTACACTCTTTGCTTTTGTTTTTCGTTTGTTTGTTATTTTTTAAAATCTCCTCAATCCCCTGAGGGCTAGAAATTCAATCCAAGACTTTGCACACAAGCAGTCCACCACTGTGCTACAGCCCTGGCTACGGTCCAGTTTTAAATAACTATGCAAATGATTGCATCCCAATTTCCCACATGCTCACCATTCATTCACAAGCATTGTTTGATGTTCTAACCACACTGTCCTTCCCATTGTCCCCTACTTACCTCATAGGCATCTTTGATGTTCAAGGGCTCACCAAAAGCTGCCACATGTCCCACAATGCCTTTGTTCCACTCTAAACGGATACAGTTATTTGAAGCTTCCTCCAGTGTTGAACCTTCAGCAACATCAAAGAGGCGGCTGATGAGAAATTTGTCTTTAGAGCTATCCTCACAGACAAGGAACAGGGAATAGCGATCAGCGGAGATGAGTCCATGGATATGCAAGAAAATTTTGTGACACAAGGCTGTGACATCCAAATGACTGGAAATATCTTTTACTAGCTCCAAGAGTCTTGAGCACTGGTCCCCTTCGTCACTATCAAATCTTGGGGAGGTTAGTGGCATCTGTTCCTTTGTTCCTGAGTCAGAGAGAAAGCTCACAGTTCCCTCGGAATCCTTGACAACGATGGGTCTAAGAGGCCGATCAAATTCAGAGGCAGATATTTTTCTGGCTGGTGCTCCAGGGGTGGTATTATCTGCATGAGGACTTTGCTGCAGAGAGCAAGAGCAGGACTCGGTATGGGCTCGGATGCCTTCCTTGCACACAGGGATGTTGTGAACTCTCTCGGAAAACCATGCATTGACCATGTCTCTGTAGAACAAAACATGCAAACATATTAAATACTTGAAGGAAGGAAAAGGGTACTGTTTCTTAAAGCTGCCAAAAACCCTGTCAATGTATGGTTATAGTCAGTCTCCAATCTTTCTGGAATACACACACACATATACAAATACACACATACACACACACAGATCTCTATGGATGGCAATTTTTTTCTCTAAGATAAAATTATTTTTCCATGAAACAAAGGAAATACAAGAATATTTGACTGTAGTATTATCTGCTGTAGCAAAGACAAGCAGCATCCTAATTCCATTGGATAGCAGGCTCTACACAGCATGACACCTACAAAGGAAAACAAGGCTGACTTTAGCAGTAGTTTGTGCACTAACATAAATGATCTTTGTGGAAGCTGGGACTGGGACTCAGTGCTAAAATGTGTAATTAACATGTTCCAGACCTGCTCTTTGCAGTAGCTTTACTTTGGTGTGCCCCCTTAAGGAACAGAAAATTCCTTGGGTCTTGCCCTGAGGGCCTCCCTTTATTCCACTTTGAATCAGGTCTTTCTTTAATTTTTCTCATCTCTTTAAGTACAATCCTTGGCTCCCACATTAAATTTCCTGGTGCTATTTTTCTCTTCAAACTGTACATTTTCTACTTCTTTATTTTCTTACTTTTACTTTACTTTATTTTATTTTATTTTATTTTTTGCCCTAGTAGTTCTTTTTCAATGTAGACCTGTTTAAGAGCAATTACTAATAACCATGGGACAGAGTCAACACTAAGCTGTCTTGAAATCTCCTCCATGAAGAAACTAAAACTTTTCAATTTTCCTCAGGCAAATTTGTAGAAGAAGGGTAGAATGTAGCCACATTCCTTGCCAAAATATCACAAGAATGCTTTCGATGTAGAGGAATTTTAATCCAGTAGCATGGCTGCTCTGGCAAGGGATCACATCCAAAGACCTTCTAGGACCACATGATCTGGCCAAAATGCTTTATCGTATGACCTTCCTGGAATACAGACAAGCCCTTAGTACATGCCTTTAATACCTAACAATGAAGGGAAAGTTAGTTTGTAGAAGGAAGAAGCTGTGCTTGAAAAGCAATGTTTGACAGACAAAGTGATGAATCAGGGAAAGATTTGACAGAATGAGTCAGAAATAACATATGCCCAACTCTCAAAAGAACAGCACAGGAAAGAGAGGATACTTAAGAGCAGAGAGAGGGGGAGGGGGAAAGGGGATGTAGTGGTGTATGTGTATGGAAGTTTTAATGGGACAGTTTGACAGAAACAGATTGCAGAGAGAGAACAAGCTACACACAGGTGAAAACAGAACAAGCCAGAAAATGATGAGTTAAAAGATTAGAACATACTGACAAAGTTAGTATCAGGCCAAGCAAAGCAATTCAGTCAGAAGCAGAGAGAAGCCAGATTGAATCAGTCAGCTTGGAAGACTAGATTGTAGGGAGGCTGGAAGTTGTCAGTTCTAGGCCGAGGGAGAATTAGAACAGAGAAAGAAACATTCTGGGCTCAGCTCAAGCTGTGCATTCTCATGGCCTGGGTACAGCTCTCATCTTGTCCTATCATCTGAGAATATAAAGTAATATTTACACTTCTAGCCCCCTGCTAATATTGCTCCCCTCTGAAAACTCTAAAATCAAGCCTGCATAGTCCACACTGCTTCCAGCAGTACTGTCTTCCAAATCCTACTAAGATGGCACATTAAACCTTGCTTACAGAAATCAAATACTTTCCTAGTCCAATTCCCGAAGTCTTCCACATTCCTCTAAAAAAAAGTACTATGGGTAGGCCTGTCACAGCAATAGTCCACAGCCTGGATCCAGCTTCTCTCTTAGTTACTGTTCTATTGATGTGACAAAACACCATGACCAAGCCAACTTATAAATGAAGGCATTTGATGTGCAGCTTATGGTTTCAGAGGGTTAGAGTCCATGATGGCAGAGTAAAGGTGTGACAGCTGGAATGGCTAAGAGCTTACAACTTGTTCAGCAAGTTGGAGCAGAAAGACACACTAGGATGGTGCCAGCCTTTTGAAATCTCATAGAGTGATTTCACTAACACACCTCTTTCAACAAGGCCACAATTCCTAATCCTTCTCAAACAGTTCTACCAACTGGGTCCAATTATTCAAACATACAACCCTATGGGACCATTCTCATTCAAACCAGGCCTGAGTGGTAGTGAGGGTAAAGCAAATCCCTTCTATAGTCTAGGATACTATCTCAACTTTCATACCTCTTTCTTGGCACTAGGGAATTTTGAGAAATAGTCATTACTATTAAAAAAAAAAAAAGTATCATTTTATTTAAACCTGGTGAGGTAGACATTAACAATTTTACTTTCTAAATTTTGAAAGTAGTTTAAATATCTGAACCAAATCCACTCTGTGATCTGGTGGCAAAATCGGGTCTCCTATTCCTAGTGCTGTGATGTAGAAGAATATCAACTTCCCAAGAGTACCCATCACCACCTGTCATGAAGAAGGTATCTTATTAACTTAAGCAAATTTGAAAGTCAAAACCAAATTTAAACAATGAAGGCACAAAGAGAAGATGACCATTTATGATAAAGCATCTTCTAATCCTCTACATTGGGTCATAATTAATGCTACATTATAAATATATAATTAAAAACTATTAAGTGAGAGAACCCAAACAAAAAAATATATTCTTAAGAATAGTATCTTTAGAAATATCTAATGAAATCCCATCATGCCTATATTTCTCTGGAAACAGGTCATATTTTATAAATCAAAAAAGCTTTGCACTAAAAATAATATATAATGAGTACATTTGAAAAAATATTCATTCTAAGGATTTAGACTATAGCAATAACAACAGCAAAAATACTGGACACTTAGATAATATTGGGTTCAGGAAAAACAAGGAATAATTATCTTATTGTAAATAGTATTTGAAATTTAAATTTAACTGGGTGTCCCGTATTTCATCTGGACACTTCAGTAATTCTAATTTTTTTCCTGAAATTTCTGGTGAACAGATAAGGTCAATTTTATCTGGCCTATCAGTGAGTTGTCAGGCTGCCTGTTTACTATTTTTATCACTTAAAAAGCACACAAAAGATAACCACACTGATTCTGTTTCTGAATCTTTTCAAAGTTCTTGGACTAAGTTATGTTAAAACTAGAGCATAACATTTGCTTTCAAACTTACATTTATAATATATTTCATAGGAGAGCAAGCACCCTCAAATTGAAATTTTCTTATAAGGGGAGAAATTATTAATTGCTAAAATTTGGGGGGTTATAAGTTTTCAGTCTCCAAATCTGAGTTCCAATCATGGCATTTGTTACTAATGGAATGTATAAGCAGTAATAAGGAACTTTCTTCTTTTGAGCTTCAATTTCATCACACATAAAACACAAACCAACCACTCCAACTTCTCTTTTTCAATTTATTTTAAATGTATGGGTACTCTGTTCACATGTATGCATCCCGCACCTGTGGAGGCCAGAAGAGGGTATCAGATCCCCCGAGACTGGTGGCTAATGAGCCACCATGTGGGCACTGAGAATTGAACCTGGATCCTCTGAAAGAGCAACCGGTGCTCTTAACTTTTGAGCCATCTCTCCAGCCCAGCCCAGCCCTAACTTCTTTGCAGAAAGTAAAAGACACGTGACACTCTTCAGTGGATTAAAACGTCAGAAACGCTAAAGCAGCGTGAAGAGGATAATTCTAGGTCCAACCTCAACACTACACAGATGAGACACCAGCTGCACATGCAAGTCAAAGCAGAAACTCTACAATGTCTCTGGTGTCCAAGTTAGTACTTTGTAAAAGCTTTTTATTAGCATTATTAATGATATGCAATGAGGGTTTCATTACGGCACAATCATTCACCGAACAACGTATTTTGATCATGGTTGCCTCTACATAACCCTTCTTCTCCTCCCACTCCTGCTAATTCCTGTTCTCTTCCTAAACAATCCCTCTTCCTTGCCAAGATTTCTTTCTGCTCTCTCCCCACCCCCACCACTGCCTCTTTGTGGCCCACTGAGTTTAATTAGGATTGCTTATAGAAGTGTGAGTGAGGGGTTGTTTACAGGAGCATGGCTACCTCACTGGTTGGTCATACCAGTGAGGATAACATCTCTTCCTCTTCAGATGCAAACTGGCAGCCTTAGGAAGGAACGGGGGGGGGGGGGTGTTCATGAATCTCTCCCTCCTCTCTAACAGTATGAGGATGGGCCCAATCTTGTGCATCGATTATGCTGATAGCCACAGCAGCCCAGCGCTCAGCGACAGCCTTGTCATACCCACACAGAAACCTTCCATAACACCTTTCCCTTCCTCCAACTCTTACATTCTTCTGGCCCCTCACTGAAGACACAGTGTTCCCTGAGCCTTGAAGGGGGATGATCTAGATAGTTAAGGCTCAGCTCTCAATAGTCAGTTACTTCCAGAACCCTGGAGGTCAAATTGTTTAGTGGTAACAATGGCTGCTGTATGGACAGGCTAAGGCCCCAGGACAGTTTATGTTATCCGCGAGCCAGAAGGTAGTCCTGGGTCCAGCAACTGAACTCATTTTGCTCCTCAACCTCTTCCCTTTGAAACAGGAGGAAAATCTCCTGAGTCCTTCACCCCTGACACGGGGTTGATGGGTAAGTCAAACTAGAACATGCATGTGCAAGCAATCCATGCCCTCTTCTCTGAAGGTCAGAAACCTAAGCAGAGAACGCACAGGGAAAGCAGGGTCACCAGATCTGTATCTGATTGTGTCATCTCCTAGATCCTTAGCATCACGCTAATGGAGATGATGAACTAAGAAAGGAGATCCATACAGTTCAGTCAATTAGAGAAGGGCCCATAACAAGGAACAGAGACAAGTCAGGTTTGGTATACGAGAACTACAACCATCTGGACAGTCTGGGCCATGGCCAAAGCAGGCACTCCAAGGGTTATCCTTCACAGAGCCCTTCTCTTTGCTTTCTTTGTTTTTGTTTGCTTTTTGAAGTACCATTTAAATTGCATGACAAACATCTGGGCAAAGGAATGCTACAAGCACTAAAAGTTTAGTGTGTGGCTTTCACATGCAAATGTATCTTTACTAACTGCCCTTTAAACATGAGAGCAATCAGAACGCACACACGATTTTGACTTTTACAAGGCTGTTAATAAAGGACAAATTACCTAAAAGAAAGCTAGCCAAGAAAAATGTAATAAAGTTTGATGCCTGAAATTCTCACGTTAACATCCTCCCCCAAAGCTCCCTCTTCTCACCAAATTACTCTCCAGTCACTTGCTTTTCTTACTACACACACACACACAAATGTCTATCTCACAAATGAACTACATTATACATCCATTTCACGTGGGAGAATCAGGCTTTGTTTTTTTTCAGTTTTTACAGTATGTCTTAAAATAACCAAAGAAAACCTGGAGGGTCTCAAATGCTGGCAGTGACTAATCTAATCGTGTTTAGTAACACCAATGGGTGACCACCGCTTAGAGTTTCAAACTTGTCTACCACAGATGGTTTTTTTAGCTCATTAAACATACACTAAGTATAGAAAACACCAAAAGATCCATGCAAGTTAGACAAGGAGAAATGGAATCAAATGGAAGTTATCATCACCAACAAGCGTGAGTTTCTGCCTTGAAGGTGACTTGAGCCTTAAATCTCAAGTCTTTTTAGATGAGGACTCTAATTAGAAATATATTATTCTAAGATTCTATTCCAGAGATGATACTTGGTACCTCAAAATGTCTATGCAACGATTTAATATAGCAATCAGTGCCTCTGAGAAAATGCTTAGGACATTTTAATTTCCTGAGGCTTTGTAGTGATTTGGCTAAAAATGGCCCTGAGGGCTTTGAGCTCCCAGATGCTCAAGCCTGGCCAGTGTGTCGCTATGTCTTCCTGCTGCCTGTGGACCCAGTGGGAGAACTCTTCAGCTACCTCTCCAGCACCATGCATGCCTGCTGCCACATTTCCTGCCATGATGCTAATGGACTAAACTTCCAATGAAGCCAACTCCAATTAAATGTTTTCCTTTATGTACTGGCTAGCTTTGTGTCAACTTGACACAGCTGGAGTTATCACAGAGAAAGGAGCTTCAGTTGGGAAAATGCCCCCATGAGATCCAGCTGTGGGGCATTTTCTCAATTAGTGATCAAGGGGGAGAGGCCCCTTGTGGGTGGGACCATCTCTGGGCTGGATTCTATAAGAAATCAGGCTGAACAAGCCAGGGGAAGCAAGCCAGTAAAGAACATCCCTCCATGGCTTCTGCATCAGCTCTTGCTTTCTGACCTGCTTGAGTTCCAGTCCTGCATCCTTTGGTGATCAACAGCAGTATGGAAATGTAAGCCCAATAAACCCTTTCCTCCCCAACTTGCTTCTTGGTCGTGATGTTTGTGCAGGAATAGAAACCCTGACTAAGACACTTTATAATGGTTGCTGTGGTCAAGGTGTTTCTTCACAGCAATAAAGTCCTAGCTAAGACAGGCTTCTCTGTCACACATTCCATGATGCTGAAGACTGTGTGGGTGGAGAGCCAAGGAACACATCTCTAAGTCCATTGCTAGCCAAGCTCCTGCAGCTGCAGTCTCAGTATCTGAGAGTTGGGTCTCATAGTACACAGAAGCTGGAGTCAACTGCCTGGTGGTTACAGAATACTTAAAGGAATATTGCAGGATGATTAATTAGAAGGTGAGTTGTCATTAATTTTTACAATGATTTTAACATCTGAAATTATTCTAACAAGCAGAAATAAAATGCTATACATTTCATTTTACATAACCCATATGCTTCCATTTAAAACAATATATGATAGATTCAATTAATAGTTGGACAGACGGTACAAAACTAGTTATACTTTGTAAAGAACATCTAAATAAGTTTAAGTGTGGGGCAGAGATGTGGCTCAGTTTATAGAGTGCTTGCCTACTGTTTTAGTTACAGTTACTATTTCTGTGACGAAAGCACCATGACCAAAAGCATCTTCAGAAAGGAAGGGTTTCTTTCACTTACACCTCCAGGGAACCATCTATCACTGAGGGTAGTCAGGGCAGGGACTCAAGCAGGGCAGGACCCTGGAGGCAGGAACTGATGCAAAGACCATGAAAGGATGCTGCTTACTGGCTTGATGCCCTTGAGTCGCTCAACCGGCTTTCATTTAGTTCCCAGGACCACCAGCCTAGGGATGGCGCTGCCCACAGTGGGCTGAGTCTCCCCACATGGACACCAATCAGGAAATGCTCCACAGGATTGCTCACACACCAATTTGGTGGAGAAAAAAAAATTTTTTTAAGCTGAGGTGCCCTCATCTGAAATAACCCTCACTTGTCTCAAATTAACATAAAACACCATGCCCAGCATCCGTGGATACCCAAAACTGCATGTGATCCGTGTCTATAATCCCAGTTCTCTAGCGGTAGAGGCAGGAGGATCAGCCATTCAAGATCATCTTGGCTACATGATAAATTGGGAGCCAGTGTAAGAATAATAAGATCCTGGCTCAAATAAGCACATCACTTTTTAATTTTTTGTGTTTAGTATGTCTTGACTCACATCCTCGAAAGTTCTTAAAAATGAAAATAATTACACAGCAAACATTGAAGACTAAAACTCAAGATTATTTTAATCTTAGAAAAGAAAAGGGCAATTTATAGCTTGTGTTTTTCATTTAACTAGACAAGTAATAGCTTCCTAGTCACAAATATTTTATCTATTTTTTTATTTAAAATAGTTTTTTTTTTTTTTGAGCCAGGCATGGTGGCACACGCCTTTACTCCCAGCTCTCAGAAGGCAGAGGCAGGCAGATCTCCGTGAGTTCAAGGCAAGTCTGGTCTACAAAGAGTGTTAGTTCCAGGACAACCAGGGCTGTTACACAGAAAAAACTGTCAAAAAAAAAAAAAAAAACTGAGAGAGAGAGAGAGACTTTTTTCTCAATAGAATACAAGCAGGTACCAATAATAATGAGGAGGAGGAGGAGGATGACAATGATATAATGAAGACAAATCAGAATAAGACAAAACAATCAGAAACGAGCCAAAGAAAAAGCACAAGAAACACATGCCGATGCCGAGATACACATTTGCACACACAGAAATTCCATGAAAACAGAATCAGAAGCCATAATATAGCAAAAGATATGTGAGACTACAAAACAAAAAAATTCAGGACAAATCCTTGTAAGACAAAAAAATATCCTCCAAAACTACCATTTAGCTCGTTTCGTGTTGGCCACCGACTGCGGAGCGTGGGGCCTGGAAAGAAGCACGGGAGACTTGATTCACTGACAGAACAGAGGGAAGCGAAACGTCACACATTTCACAACACACACACACACACACACACACACACACACACACACGCGCGCGCACGCGCGCGTTCAGTCAGTAGCTCCATGTAGCAGTAATATCACTTTCTATCAAAGTCAAACTGCTTATATGGCTTCAAATGCATACTAAATAGTCTAGATATCTTGACAACAAAATATAAAACATTTTGTCTATGTTTTATAGAATATTTGGGATGTAATAATATATAGAATATTATAGAATAGCTTGGAACATAGAGAAGAAAGGAAACAGAAAATTTTAGTGTTATAAACCTAATAACTCTCTTGAGTCAAAAATATAATTACAAAGCAACTAATACAATGCATCTTACACAATGCATCCAAACTATTGCTACATTTGTAAAGATTTGTGTATTTATATATTTTACACATATAAGTGCTCTGGCTGCATGCACTTACTCTCATATGTCAGAAGAGGGAGTCAGGTCCCATTATAGATGGTTGTGAGCCACCATGTGGTTGCTGGAAATTGAACTCAGGACCTCTGAAAGACAGCCAGTGCTCTTAACCTCTGAGCCATCTCTCCAGCTCCCCAAACAAATGTTACTAAAGAATTTTTTTAATTGAAAATATACTGCACTAGGTATCTTATAAAGATGTATGTATGTGTGTATGTGTGTATGTATGTATGTATGAATCATCTATCTACCTATCTACTTGTCTATCTATCTGTCTGTCTGTTTGTCTATCTGTCTATCCATTAGCATGTGTACCTGAGTATATTCATGCACATCACACACACTCAAGTGCACATGGAGACCAGAAGAGTGCGCAGATCCTTTGGAACTGGAGTTACAGTTGTGTGTGCTGATAACATCTCTCCAGCCCCAAACCTAGGGTACATTTGTTCTAGTACTAAGATCTAATTGCAGTAGCCTGAGATCTAAAATTTCAGCCACTTTAAAAGAGATGTCATTAGGGTTTTATGTTTAAAAAATTATAGACAAAAACTAAATTCACATTGACAAAGACACCCCATTAATGAATGTGCTTGTCGACTAAGAGGGGGTAAGAGAGACACTGATTTCTTCTTGAGTACATGGCATTCCACATGGCATTAAATCTATAAGCTTGGGCTTTTCTTCCATTGAACTTCCATGTAGCAGGATATTTAAGCGGCTGTAGTCAACATAGACTCAGGACTCAAACCCAAACCAACTCTTCCAAAGAATATGACATTACGTGTTTACTTACTCTCATTGTACAATAAAATATTATTTCCTTCTCACAGTCTAGAAAACTAAATAATTCAATGTGCATAGCGATGATATAATTAGTTGACTACTAAATGTAGTATGTATTTTAAATCAATTGACTTTTTTAAATAATGAGAATTTATTCAATTTACTTAAACCGGATAATAACTATTGTTACTTCCTCTGTTTAGAAATCAAGGCTGGATTTGAGCTTAAGACTCACTTAGTCTCAGTTTCCCGCCAGCTGGGATTACAGGGATGCACCATCTTGTCCAGCCCTCCATTTCTTCCTTTTAAGTACTTAATTTTAAAATACCTTTTGGGGCAGGCCAAATGGCTCAGGAGTAAAAGTATCTGCCTCCAAGCCTGAGCATCTAACTTTGATCCCCGGAACCCAGATGATGGAAGGAGAGAAACGACTCCCATAGGTTGACCTCTGACCTCTGTAAACTGACTGTAATACACTTGAACACACACACACACACACACACACACATACACACACTAAAATAAATGTAACAGCACCATTTTTACAGAAACTCTTAACATGCTGAAAAATTTTTTTTCAAAGTATTTTTAAATTAAAAATTAAAAATGTACTCACAATATGATTAGTGAAACCCATATATGACATTACTTTCTGAATCATACATAAAGATTATGAACTAAACATTTAATTGAGAAAAACAATTACAAGAATTAATTTGAATAAAGTTATATAGCCATATATGTTAGAAAATAAGCAATAACTAAATCATAGCAATATTTTATTATATGATAATTCTATACCTGGACATACTTTTTTAACTTAATAAAAATGTTATCGGACATTTGGGTATAAAAATTTGCCTTTTTACACTTTATCCAACTTAAGGGAAACACTGAAGGCAGGTTGATAGCACCCCTGGCCTTCAAGGATACTTACAGAGCAGTTCTTTGAGCAATAACTTTTGAGAAAGCTTTCTTGGGTGCCTTAACCAAAACAGAGGGAAAATCTGCAGGTGCGACTAATCCGCCAAACACAAGTGCACGTTCATGTTTATAATTACACTATTAAAACGTCACGGTTTTGTCCATTTCCATGTTCTTTATCCACCAGTTGTATCAATTAATCATTAGTACCTGAATTAGAAAGAGCCTACTTAATCCTCAGACTGGAAAGAATTATTGTATAAAAATCTGCTAAAATTATTTGTAGGAAAAAAAACCCACAAAAATAACTCCCATAAAAATAATGTTGGCTATGTTTCCTGCTCTTAGATCCTTATTTTATACAGTTGTAGTTACAATGTTTGCATAATTTGACCTGGATCCACTACTCAAGTTTGGAAAAATACAAGAACAGAATGTTTAACTTGAAAAACTGATGCTGTGTTCTCCTGAGAAGCAAGAGATGTTGGAGCTGCAGGAGACTGTCAAAGCTCACGTGTGTCGCGTGTCCTTTCTCCTCAGCCTCTCACTGCTCCTACTGGAGGAGACAGATGAAGCTCGTGTCGTCTTGTGTCCTTCAAGACGACTCCTGTCTTCATTAACAATGAAGTTGGGAACAAAACCTCACAGCCTAATTCCTATACCAATTACCTTGCCAGAGTCTTGCACATCCCAAACCAGGCTTGCTCAAGCCATTAATAAAAAGCCATCTGAAAATGAGGGGCCATTGAGGCTTTCTAAAGTCCCTAATGTGATGTTCTGATTCTCATTTGCCAAAAACATGGGATGACTATCAACATTTATGAACAAGTCTTAGTTATTATTAATTCTCACTATGAAAATTATCAACTATCAGAAAACCGCACACTACTATGAACAAAAAAACACGACTAGAAAGAACAGGGAACATACATTATCTCCTTTAATTGTCTTGAGAACTTTAAGGGTTAAAGCCCATCTGGTCGAATTTAGAGTCAGTAAGTAACATACCTAACACCATTCTCTCAGAAAGATGGCTTCAGAATTGACCCCTAAGCTTGTCACATGTAAGCTTCCTAATTTCCATAAACAGAAACACGTTTCGAAGGTTGTAAAAACAGTGGATCTAAACTGCATAATGGCGCCCATCCTTGAGGGAAATGTGGAAATTCGTGGGAACAGATTTGATTTCACAGTCTTGGGGGTGTTCTTGGCATTAAGGATCCTTCTGGCATTAAGTGTCTGGGCCTGAGGATATAATTCACCCTGCAATTTTGACGGACAGCTTCTCAAGGCATCACAGCCAAATTCCAACCTCCACTTTTGAGGAACACTTTACTGAGGAAAAGGTTAGCTGGCTATAAGGCTCCTAAGGGAACCAGGAGATTTTAGGCACTTCACTTCTTTCACAGTCTCTACTCTGACTTGGCTTTGACATGGCAATGAAATGTATCCTCTACCTCGGTTGGTTCTTCAGTATTTGAAAAGGCTTCTCTCCTCTGAGAGAAACTTTCCAAGACCAAATCAGAGAATGCAGAACAGCTTCCCGAAGTCTGATACTCATAACTGCCAAGTTAAAAGGGTCATTCTGTTTTGTATTTTCCCTTGCATTCCTAATTATATGTAAGAACAATTTCGCCTAAAGAGAAACCTGCTCCTATCTGAAAGAAAGCATAGAAACCAAAGCCTACGCACTACATAAATATATAGATTGGCTTGCAGTTTAGAAATCAGAGAAACCGTGCTGAGTGGACATTTATCAACCTGAAGTCCTAAGGGCTCAAAACAGATATATTCTGAAGTTCTATAAAAGTGCTTTGGCTTGGTATTTTCAAAAGATCATAGTTAAACCATAAAAAAGGTGAGGGGCGGAGTATGTCAGAAATGAGTGGAATCTCCTACTTATTACCAAGTATTGCCCTTCAATTTTAGTGGGAAAGTAAACATGCAAGCAGACTTTTACATCATATGAAAAATGAAAACCCAAAGTGAGTTTGTTGTGCTATAGGACTAAAGGGTACATGAGTGCTCCAAGGGTCAGTGGGAGAAGTGAGATGTTGCTAAGCAACATGCTGTACTGTCCCTCACCCCACTTGGGGCCATAAGGACTTTGCAAGGGGCATTTGATGACTGCTGCCAATTTGCATTTGACTGTAGCTTTATCATTCTGTTCAGAACTCACTTAAAATGTAACTTAGGCCAGCAGTTGCCTAAATGTTGTAACTAGGGTTAAAGTACATCTTTATATTAATTTTACTTTTAATAGTACCACATTCAACTTAACATTCAAAGGAAAAGAACTCAAAGATGGCTGAAGCAGGAAGGTTCCTACGAATTTGGAGATACATGGCTACACAGTGAGTTCTAGAACAGCCTGCAATAGAGTAAGGCTCTATCTAAAAAGAATATAAAAATAAAGGCTGTGGATTTGGGGAAAGTCAGTACCAGATACTGCATCTGGCAAACTGGTCTGTGCATAGTAAGCAGTTTCTATAGGGTTTTAAAGTTTATTAAGCTTACAAAGCCTTTCCCTTCCTCACTCCCACCCCTGACCTTGCCCGTAAAGGTAAACTGAGACTGTGGGTTACCTGTGGGAGTAGTCAGACTTCCCTACTCTCTTGGATACAGTGGTTGGTCCAGAGTAGGCAGATGACCCAAGTAACGGAGGAGCAGTGTGGGGAGCACGGCCAAGAGTCAAAAGGAGCCTTTTTAACAGCACACGTTTAAAACTCATCAAAGACAAGCTCTGCCAGCACAGGAAGAAAGCATGCAAGAAAACAGAGCTGAAGTTCAAGGCCAAAAGACAGAGGATGAGGGAAAGACAGGCAAAATAAAATAAAATAAAATAAAATAAAATAAAATAAAATAAAATAAAATGAACAGAATCTTAACAACATTATCTGGTCAGGTGACCTCATAACTGAAGCAATTGCTGGTCATTCCAATCAATTTCATATGGGCTACACAGAGAAACCCTGCCTCAATAAACCAAAAGAAGAAGAAGAAAAGAGTATTTGTCAACATAGACAAATAGAAACTTAACACTCAATTTGTTTTGCCTACCTTAAATATTTGATTGAGAATAATTATGAAGTCCTACCATTCATTAAAAATGAGTAGAGTCTTTACATTAAAAAAGATACAACTTAAAATAAAATAAAATGAGTATAACAAGCTAGCAAATAATATTATAGAGCTAAATAGCAGAAGAGTGAGTCACTTGGAGAGACTCTCTTCCTGTGTGTGATTCCAGTGTGTGAAGCCCCCAGGAGCTGACCCCTGGAGAACATGAAGTGAAAGTTACTTCCAAGTCCAGTCATTGCTAGAACAGCAGTCAGCCTTGACCCACATCTGTGCCTCTAAGCTAATGAATGTTACAGGAAACCCTGCAAAGTCTACGCACAACATTCAGAAATTAAGCATTTTCAACTCTCTGTGACCAATCAACTCAGTGGTTTATTCCATTGCCCCACTTCTTATTAAGGATTTTTTTCATCCCCACATTCAGCTCTGAAAACAACAACAGAAGCAAACATAACTTGAAAACCACAATTGAAACTTTAATAATTTATGTTTTGGGTAGAAACAAATAAATACTATCGAGTTCTGTTTAGTCTTTTCTGCTACAAAAGAAATCATTCTAGAGCATTATTAAAATACTCAAGACAACTTGAGCAAAGCTATAATTTGTATCTCCAAATACAATGGAACCGGTGCGGTGTGTCTGGGTAAAACACATTGTCTGCCATTGATGTAGAGGGAGTGTGAAACTTTATACAGTTTTTTTAGTTTAATTATCTTAAAAAGAAACAATGTAAGAGTCTAGAGATCATCTATGTAGATGGAATTATTTTAAAGACAACTGGGGCTGAGCATGTACACGGTTCTCTGATGGGACTTAACTTGCCTACAGTGCTGGGGGCTGTAGATACAATTTCTAACTCCATGAAAAATAAATCATGATACCTGAAGAATGCAAAACACCAGTGTTTCCTAATCTTAAAATACTGTGAACATGATATAATAGAAACAGTAATAGTTTCTATATAATTTTACAAGTTTATTGAGTTTACATTATAACATGAAAATCGTTTTATTTCAAGAGAGCCATTTATGGTTAATCCTGCATGAAATCTACAATTTTCTTTTCTTTTTTTTTTTTTTTTTTTTTTTTTTACAAATCTTGATCACATAGTTCAGGCTCTAAGAAGGATCTAGAGCTCTGAAAACATCATAAAGAGGAGGGCACTGGGAAATGGTGTTGTTTGAAGAGTTTTGGTGGACCCTTCTAGGCAGGAAGAATTGAAGCCTAGCAGAATGCTTCTGGGAGACTAGAAAGCAGCACAAACTCGGGGAACACAAGAGAACTGGCCATTAGTGTGTGAGACTTACCGCTCTCGAGAGAGGAACTCACACTTACAGACTGGGCCAGTGCTCTGAAGATTACATTATTCTTAATACAGGCCTTTCCTTTAAAAATATGCTTACTAAATTATTTGTTTGAACATTGTGAACATTTCTACCCCTATGTAATTATAGAAGCAGTAAGTTTTTAGAATGGATAGCAATATTTATTGTAAGAATGGATAGCAATATTTATTTTACATCCTCCATCTAAATTTAACATATGTGCCTTACAAATAAAATGATACTTCTTTTAGAAATGAAGAGGGAACCAGTCATAATGGCCCATGCCCACAATATTTTAAGTATTTGGGAAGCTGAGGTACATTAAGCCTGGGCTACACAGTGAGTTCAAAACCACAGGACAACTTAATGAGACCTTATCTCAAAAATAACAAATTTTTGAGTGCTGGGTATGATATAGCTCAATTGGCAGAGCACTGCCCTTGCATACAGAAGACCATAATTAATTTCCAGTACTGCACCAAAAGGAATAAACACAAAAAGTCAAGAAGAGAATGACAAAGCATCCCATATACAGGACCCAGAAACTTAACTAATGCAGCACAGCTTTGTGGTATGAAATATGTCACACTCCTGTGACAAGGACCTGTACAACTTCTGTTCCTGGACTTTGATCCAACCTGCCATAAAGCCTTTTAAGTCTCTTGTTTCCAGTATATACCAAATATTCTCAGGCTTTTGCCTGGCACAAAACAAGCAATAAAATCCAACCACCTCACCCCTCCAAAACAAAATGACTTAAAACATCACCCACAGTCGTTGACCTGACCTATAACTAATGAAAAGTAACACTATTCAAATATGCTGTCAAGAATAACAACACGTAATAAGTGGCTTCGGCAACAAGAAGGTCTTCGCTGTAAATGTCTGCATGTTAAAACCTCCAATTAATGCAGTCCTGGAGGAGTCTATAAACTGTTTAGATTAGTGACGGTGGAGATGTCCACTTGCAGTTCACTAGGAAAACAATGTCAATTTTCATGCCAATATATGATGTTATAACGTGTTCAACTTTCACACTCAAATTCGTACAAATGGATTGTGACAACTGAAAAGCTTCCATTCATCCCTTTGTTCAACTCCATGCAGAAGGCCCTCAGCCTACATAATAATTCCTAGATTATTATTCTTTATGTCAATAACTTTCTGAACTTTACATGCACACAGTACACACATAATGTCCTAACTTGAAAAAGCCTTTGGGGTCTCAGAATATCTAATTTTACAGTTAGCATTGTAATTGAGATTTTAATTGTATTTTTAATTTTAATTTTAATTTCCACTTGAGAGGGGAAAAAGTAATAGTAAATTATCAAACGACTCTTTTCACTTTCAACTACAATGTTGCTACTCTTTCAAGGTTTTTGGAAGGTTATAAAAAGCGCCCAGCCTAGGACCACTCAAAAACCTCCAGTAAGCTATCCATAGTCTGTCTTTAAAGCGGAGAGGAAAAAACAAAGAATGGGTCATTTTTGCTGTATTTTTAGCTTTCAACTGTTAACAGCCCATCTAAAGGACACCTCCAAAGCATACCTTAAAACTCAGCCCGGCTCTCTGGCCCCTCCCCATTTTCTGTGCTCTAATTCAAAGGGAGCAGAGGATGGAAGTGTACAGTGAAAGGACACGGGAGACAGATGGTCTCAAGAGTAGCTAATAACCCGTGGAAACTGGTGGTTCCCAGCAATCGATAATTCTAGGTCGAGATGGTCTGTCTTGTTGCTTCGGCTCAAACTCTCTGTAATGTTTTAAAAAGAAACTGCTCTACTTTCTGTGTTATCATCCGATCCCTCTACGCTCAGAATTTGATGGGGAAAAGCATAATGTGGGGTGGGAGGTGAAAGGAGGGCTGGGTACTTAGAGTATATCTGGGCTCAGCCATGAAAAGCTAGACTCACGAGCAAAACGCCAAAACTGTCCAGAAGAGGCTCAGTGAGAAAAGAGAGAAAACTGACCCCCATGTAGTATCTCGGTGAAAAAGCAAGGAGAGACAAAGTCATACTGCCCATCTATCAGGCGGCCTCATCTCCCGCAGGTGTGCGGGGTGCCCCCTCCAGCTTTCGCTAACCCCCGCAGCCCTTCCCCAGGCAAAGTGGCCAGCGGGATGTTGAAGGAAGTACCTCGTTTTGTCTCCAAAGGGCAACATAGCAAAGGTAGGGCGCTCGTTTCTGAACTCCTCGGATGGTGGACTCGGGAGACTCTGGGGGCCGGCGGAGTTCCGTGAGTGCCCGACCGGCTCCCCTACGGCCCCCGCCGCCTCTTCGCTGTGGGTCGCCGGCTGCGGACCCCGCGTGGCGTCGCCCCCTGGCGGGCAGCGCCCGGCCGAGTGGCGGCCGCGCTCGGGCGAGTCCCCGCCGGCTCGACCACCATCCCCGCCCGGCGAGAGTCGCCCTCCCGGCTCGGGCGGCCAGCACCAGCTGCTCGACGGCCGTTGCCCCAAGGCGCCGGTGGCGGGGCTCCAGCCCCTTCTCCAAAGCAGAGCTTGTTAGTTCAGCCCAGATCGGCGCGCCGGAGGCAAGCGCGCGCGCGGGCTTCACGGCGACTCCTCGAGCTTCGGGAGACCCGCCCGCCACGCACTCCGCTCCACCCTCTCGTCCCTCCGCTCCACTCTCAAGTCTGCGCGAGCCCCGACTGCCCGTGCAGCAGTCGGATCCTAAAGGACAGGCTCCCTCCTCCACGCCCTCCGCGGCGGCCTCCCGGCGTTTGGCTCGAGACCAGGAAGAACTGGCCTCTGGGGTGCTCCGGGTCCCTGGGTCCCCGAGTCCGCCCGGGCCGCCTCCCTCCCGCCCTTTGTGTGCGCGCCGCAAAGCTCCGCGAAAATCTTCCTTGCGGCGACGCAGCCAGAAGAGGGATGTTCAGGGGGCTATTGGAGGACTAAAGGCGACAGTCCTCACTAGGGACGACCGGGGCAAGCTGCAGCACCCAGGCTTCCCAGTGGCCTGGTCCAGACCCCACGGCTTCCCCGCCCCTCCAGGGTCAGAGCAAGCCGGGCAGGGGAGGAGCGCGGCCACTGGGACGCGCCCGCAGCGGTGCTTCCGGAGCCACTGGGAAGGGGCTCTGGCTTGTTTTGGTTTTTGCTAAGCGGGTTTGGGAGGGAAACCGGGAGAGTAGAGGGGAGGGGGGAAGGCCCGTGAAAGTAATCTTGCTCCCGGGCCGGGTGTAAGCTTTTGTTTTTAACTTCGTGGGCAAGTCGTTTCTAATCCGACGCCTCGCTTCTCAACTGTGCTGGCTTTAAGTAGAGGACTCCAGTTCGTACTGGGACCGAGAAGCTACTTCCGAAGCAAAGGGCCTGGGAACAGGGATTGTTTAATATTGAACCGAGGGGAAAATTCAATTTGGGGGAGGAGAGAGATCAGCCCCAGGTCACGCTTCATGTCCCTGGCCGTGTCCTTTGTGGCTCCTCTTCTTACCTGGTGGCCTTTCTAACAAAGTAAGAGAAGGTAAAGTCCCGGTGATCGTCCAGCCACGCTTCCACCCAGTCCGGGTCCCGCTGCTGCTGCGACCGCACGGAGCTGGAGCCCGCTCGTTCCATGGTGCTTGCCGCGCGTCTCTGCGGCTCGGGGATGCCGGATTTCCACCCCGCCTGGTTCCTCTCTCAGAGGAGCAGGACAGTGTTCGAGACCCTCCCCTTTTGCCTTTCTTCGGCCCTGCAGTGTCTCTGCGAAGCCACAGAGACGCGGGCCGGCCCCCGAGCTCGCTCAGCCCCGCCCCTCCAGGTCCCCGAGGTTCCCAGGTGGCGGGCGTCCTCCTTGGGGTCCCGCGGAAACCGGCTTTCTGCATCTGCCTTGGCGCTGACTGGCGAGCCCTCCGGAAGCCAAGTGGCCAAGGCTAGGAGGACTCCAGACCGCCGCTGGGGTGCGCTGTGGGCCGAGCCAGCAAAGGTGACAGTGGGTGGATTTGCAATTCCCAACCAACCAACTCTAGGACGGGACGATCACATCAAGGACTCATCTACAGTCCAGAAGGCAAGAGGCAGGAGCTTCCCTAGAAAGTGAGAAAAAAAGCTAACGTGGTTGTTTTTCCTCGTTCTTAGTAGTATAGGGACAGCCCCGCCTTACTTTTTTCCTTAAGCAACTCTTGGTGGAGAGAACCTAGAACCTGTCTCCCTCACAGCAGGCCTCACAGTGACTACGAGCACTCTGACCACCAACCCTACAAGCTAGGGAGAGACGTGAGGAAGAAACCACTAGGACAAACCTGCCAGTGCGGGTCATGGTGACTTCCATCAACACCACACCCGAGCTTAAAGCTAACATCAATTGTAAAGTGCCTTGATTCACACGCCAAAGACCCTCCTTATGGAAGTGCAAGATTCGGGTAGGCATAGGACATAAAAATGACAACTACCTATCCTTGGCCTGTGAATTTTGAAGATAAAAATACCTCTACACGATTCTGCTGACTTAAGAACTCATAACACTAGCTACCCATGTACAACTGGGAACACCAGTTAGCCTGATTGAAAATGAACTCATTTGTATTTAACTGGCATCAATACCTCTGAAATGGTATTGCTTTACGTTGCTTATTGCTGTGATAAAATTACATGACCAAAGCAACACATGACACATTATATTAGATTTTAAAATTATAGCTCTCTCCTGATATGTTACTATGACATTAAATATGCTTAGAGAGTAGGGAGTTTCTCCTTGTTGGTGAACCCCACCCCCACCCCATATCTACACATTCCTCCTACCAGGAAGTCACCTAATTTAAAACTGAACTCTGGGATAATAGCTAGAAATTAGCCCTTAACTGTTTGTGTCCGCTCCCTCCAAAGTTCATATTGACACTTAATTCTGGACCTGAAGAGATGGTTGAATGATTAAGAGTCCTTCCTTCACCCCCCCCCCCCCCAGAACTCCCAGGGACTAAACCACCAACCAAGGAGTACATATGAAGGGACCCATGGCTCCAGCCGCATATGTAGTAGAGGGTGGCCCTTGGTCCTGTGAAGGCTAGATGGCCTTGTGTAGGGGAATGCCAGGGTGAGTAGGTGGGAGTGGGTGGGTTGGGGAGCATCCTCATAGATGCAGGGGGAGGGGAAATGGGATAGGGGGCTTGGGGGCAGGGGGTGACAACATTTGAAATTTAAATAAAGAAAATATCAAAAAATAAAAAGAGTTCTTCCTTCTATTCCGTAAGTTGGGGTTCAGTTCCAAAGCTGTCATTGCTGGTTAAGCCATTTCTTCCCTCTCAGGCTCTTCCCTCGCTTCTCTGCTATCTCCACTCCCATGGGCTGGCTACCTCCAGACCTATGGCCGACAGCCAGCTTCACCTGATAAATCTCTCCTCCTCTGTCCCTTCAGTCTGGTCATATCCACACCCACAGGACTAGTGCAGCACAAGGTTCTAATACCACCTTTGCCCGTTCTAGTCCAATCAAAGAATTCATGTGCCAGCTAAGTCACCCAGCCACTGCACTGGCCCAGTCTAAGACGGGACAAATTCTTACCTCAAACACGCAACCAAAGAAAGAAGGTCACACTCACAAGTCACACTGCAAACACGATATGAACAGCCAAAATGCTGTGTCCCATCAAACACAGTAGTCCTATAGAAATGTTTTCTACTAAGAATGACTTAGATGAACCTCGGAACACAGCATTTAAGAGAGCAATCATAAACTTTACCAAAGAATTCAAGAAAATTAAAGAAGACACAGGCACCACATTGAACTTTAAGATAACAATAAATGCCTGAGTGACATTCAAGAAAATGCCAATATTTGCCTGAAGGAAATGACAAAGACAATTTAGGGTTTGAAATCAGGATTGAATAAGGAGATAGCAATATTGAAAAGAATTCCTGCTAAAGTGGAAACACAATGGGAAAAACTCAATAACCTGACCAAAGAACTCAAGAGAGAGCCTTACAAACAGAATAGATTGAAGATTAGACAAAGCAATCAAAGGTGGTGGAAAAAACTTTCAAGTACAGAAAATGAATATGCAGATAGTGTATAACACTAACACCATGGAAAGAGTAATTCCTTGAATTTTCATGTATAGATTAGAAAGATCATAGAAGGAAACTTTCCCATGTAGAAACATCCATACAGACACAAGAAGCACACAAAACATTAAATTGAAAAGACTACAAAAGAAACCCCCACATCACATTATAACTAAAATGCTAAATGTGCAGCACAAAGAAAGATTATTGAAAACTACAAGGGAGGAAAGAAAAAAACACAAGTCACATGTAAAGAGAAAGTCACGAGAAAAGCAGCTTAATTCTCTTTTTTTTCTTTTTCAACTTTTTTATTAGATATTTTCTTTATTTACATTTCAAATGCTATCCCCAAAGTCCCCTATACCCTCCCCCCACCGTGCTCCCCTACCCACCTATTCCCACTTCTTGGCCCTGGTGTTCCCCTGTGCTGGGTCATATAAAGTTTGCAAGACCAAGGGGCCTCTCTTCCCAATGATGGCCAACTAGGCCATCTTCTGCTACATATGCAGCTAGAGACACGAGCTCTGGGGGTACTGCTTAGTTCATATTGTTGTTCCACCTATAGGGTTGCAGCTTAATTCTCAATGGGAACTTTAAAATCCAGAAGACTTTGGATCAATGAACTCCGAATTCTAAGAATCCTTGACTGCCAACATAGACTACTATACCCAGCAAGACTATTTGCTATTATGGAAGAAGGGAAAAAAACTTTCTTTGATACAAACAGTGTCCACAAAAACAACCCTACAGAGAATACTAGAAACAATGCTTAAGACTGAAGAGAGGAATTAGCATAGCCAAGCAACCACACAAAGAGAACAAAAGAAGCTATAATTAAACAGTACAAAGCAGGAGTAAACACACACACACACACACACACAATCACTACGATCTATATAGACCTTTCTCTGGGGTATTTTGTTGGGGGGTTTGTTTTGTTGTTTTGCTGTTGTCTGAGACAGGATCTCGCTGTACAACTTTGACTGGCCTGGTCTGGCTATATAGACCCAGCTGGCCTCTAACTCAGGGATCAACTTGCCTCTGCCTTGTGAGTGCTGGGATTAAAGGCACATGCCTCAGCTATATGTCTTTTAGTAATAGTTACCAATGGCCTCAACCCTTTAAACAGCATACGTGGGGAGCTCAATAGACTAAGAAACAAAGCGGCAAATTCTCCCAGACCCTCAAAGACCTAAAATCAATACTTCTTTAATTATTCAAAAGAATAGACAGAAAGACAGAAAGACAGACAAGAGGAAATAAAGAAACAAAAGACCATACCCCAACTTTTTCTACAAGGGAATACTCAAATACCAAAACCAGGTAAAGACAGAACAACAGTAACAGAACCTACAGGCCAATATTTCTGATGAGTATAGAAGCAAAACTCCTCAATAAATACTAGCAAACAGAATACAGGCACTTATGAAGGAGATCACCCACCACCAAATCAGTCCTATCCCAGAAGAGACACAGGGATGGCTCAACATACATGGACTTAAAGAGCCAAGTATGAATTCTCATAACTACAGCCATCTGATATTTGACCAAAAAAAAAAAATGCCAAAATATACACCGGAAGAAAGACAGAATATTCAGCAAGCAGTATGCGAAAATCCACAGACAGAAAAATGAAATTATTCTTGTATCTGTACCACATTGCATTAAAATTAACTCCAAAGACCTCAATTTGAAACCTAAGGTACATCGCTAAAACTGCTAGAATACATAAGAAATGCCCTACAAGACAGATGTAGGTGTAAGAATGGACGTTCTGAATATCAGAACGCCATTTCCCTAGGACTGAAAGCCAGCAATTGGTAAGTGAGAACACAGGAAACCGAACTGCTTGTGTGCAGCTAAAGTCATAATCAACTGAATGAAGAGAGCCACAGAACAGAACAGAATTCGCACCAGCTGCACAAATTTGGAAGAAGGGGTTCTGCACACTCACTGAACCACTAGACAGTATCCAGTACTACTGTTAAGTTCGTTTTGCCATTTAAATTCAGAGTTTGGATCTGACGTAATTCACACATTTAAAATGTAAGGTTAGATTTCAACTTTCAGCCTTATATTAGGATGCCTGTGTGACAGGTTAAAATGTGTATTCGAGTACTATCAGCAGAAAATTTCACTATAATAAATGAAAACACAACAAAATATTTGCTGGAGAGGTATTTGTTGGGTCTATTTAAAGTGAAACGTGGGACTTTTCTTAACTTACTATGACCTTTCTTCAGTGTGTTGAATGTTAAAATTTCAGCAGTTAAACTTTGAAGGTGTTTTGTTTGTTTGCTTGCTTATTTTGTGGTCTTTGACATTTTTACCACATTTACTAAGATGACCTTCCCATGTAGCAGCACTGAGAACCTGCAAGGGTGCACTTTTCTATTGACAGTACTGGAGAAGATATTTCAAGTTGTTATACAAGCATCCTAATATCAACCAAAAATTCTAATACAGCCTTCTATTTTAAACGTGTGAGTTTTGGTCGGATGCTGATTCCCAGCTTAACTGTAACAATGTGGGTCAGAGTGATCCCATGAGTGTACAGGATTACCTTCTTCCAAATCAAATATGGAAATTTCCTACAAATGTCTCTTCCAGCAGCCAGGAATTTAACCTGATGTACCAAAGCTAATCCACGTGGGAAGACCTTCTACAGATGACGGTAACCAGCTGTTCTTCATAACAACAACAGTCATATGTAGAGGAAATAAAATCATATTAATGCAAGGTGATTTAGGGCAGATATCAGACACATTTTCCTGACAAACAGCTGGAAAATGGATGGATTTACAATGAAAACCAACTGTGGAATATTTCCCGAGGGATTTTAATGGACAGTGTAGGCAACCATCTGTTGACGATTCTTTGAAGTCCTGTCTAAGACACAGATCAACCCAAGAAACCAATGGAAGGCTGAGTTTTTCCTTTTGCCTGCACATGGGGAATATGTTAAGCAGAGTAATTATCCTTTATCTTAATAAAAATACTAGCTACTCAAAAAGTACCTAACAGGAAACAGATATAATCAGAAAAAGTCTGTCACTCCCATCCATCTTTCTATTACAGAGATTCTATTCTCTAAAGAAAATGTCCTATGCTAATCAGAATGATAAAACATAAAATAATTAATTAGGATGAAATAGTAAAGAGTGGGTCAATTCCATGTCAATTCTATCAAGGTGTGGCACATTTGAATAAAAGCCAATTTAAAAATGGGTCATTTAAAATAGACCCTTGAAGTGGTTCTTAACCTTAATGCTGCAAGCTTTTAGTACAGTTCTTCATGTTGTGGTGATCCCTGAACCATAAAACTGTTTTTGTTGCTACTTCATAACTGTAAGTTTACCACAGTTACAAATCATAATGTAAATATTTGTGTTTCCCAATGGTCTAAGGCAACCTCTGTGAAACGGTCCATTGTCCCCAAAGAGTTCGTGAACCACAGTTTGAGAACCTCTACTCTACAGGCTGGAGAGATATCTCAGCAGTTAAGAGTATTTGTTGTTTTTATAGAGAACCTGGGTTTGATTCCCAGCACCCATATTGCAGCCACAACCACCTGTAACTCCAATTCCAAGGGATTCAATGCCCTCTTCTGGCCTCCATGAACACCAGATATGCACAGATATATGTGAAGACAAAACATCCATTTATCATAGAATAAAACAATAACAAAGTAAAATAAATTCTAAAACCTAATGGTATAAAGCTGTACCATTTCCAAGAGCACATCTATAGAAGTAGAAGCTCTGATTTCGAATTTGTAGTCCAAAGAATCACTCACATTTGCTTTGAATACAGGGAACACAGAGGAATGGGTGCCCAAAGTCACATTTTTAAAACATTAAATGGAAGAATTCATACACAGGATTATGGAGCCTGCTGCCTCCCACGTGTGTAATGAAAAATCTGATTTTACTATCAAACCAGAGATAGAAAAAAAACTAAACATTGCTATTAGGGAAGTTTCTATAAATTGATTCTTTTCTTTAAAACAACCATTTAAAATTTAGTGAAAACCTGAGCTGAAGAGATGGCTCAGTGGTTAAGAGCACTGGCTGCTCTTCCAGAGGACCCGAGCACAACTCCCAGGACCCAGTCCAGGGCAGTTCACAACTGTCTGCAACTCTAGTTCCAGGAGATTGGACACCCTCACACATGCAGCCAAAACACCAAAGCACATAAGAGAAAGTTTTTAAAAATTAGTGAAAACCAATGAAAAGCTGGACCTTAAAATTAGGATTGTTATTATTTGTATAAAAATGTTCACTCTACTTTGATAAGTGTGAAAAATACCTTATTTTTTATCATTTTATTAGATATTGTCTTCATTTACATTTTAAATGCTATCCCCAAAGTCCCCTATACCCTCCCCTCACCCTGCTTCCCAGCCCACCCACTCCTGCTTCCTGGCCCTGGCATTCCCCTGTTCTGGGACATATAATCTTCAAAAATGCCTTATTTTTAAATAAACAAAAATGTTTATATGTTTATGTGTAGATTAGTACTAAGTCAAAACTCATTCTTTTTTTATAGTTTGCAGTTATATTTACAAAAAAAATGGTTGGCATTAAATAGTAGCACTTCTAAGAATAATCAACATTTTTTTATAATGTTCAGTTATATTTACAAAAAATGGTTGGCGTTAAATGGTAGCACTTCTAAGAATAGTCAACAATTTGACAGGATGAAGAAGCTATATCCACAAAACAGACTCAATACCTTGAAGTTCATTTGTTCCCATTCTTTGCTGACTATGGAGTCACCAGAATGCATGAATTCACTCTCTATATAAGCTCCCCCGGGCACCATGGTAAGGCGCAAGTGATTGTTTTGACATCGTGGCTAACAGTCACTTGTGAACCTGAAAAGGTTCCAGGAATGTTTCAAAACTGAAATTTTCGCAGTACAAATGATTTTCTTTCTAAGGTGATTACTTCACAGGTCATACATAGTTAGCAGTTTGTGTTGCTGAGGACATTTTAGCCCCCATTAATAACAACTGATTTAAGTACCCAACTGTATCCAATAAATAGGTCATATGTACAAAGAAAAATGAATAGAGAAACATCAGAGTTAAATGACATCATGCAACATCAGAGTTAAATGACATCATGCAACATCAGAGTTAAATGACATCATGCAACATCAGAGTTAAATG